>NC_091508.1:18467023-18774023 GCF_947461875.1 Haliaeetus albicilla
CATCCACACCAAAACTCATCACTGCAGCGGCACTTTCGGGGACAATCCTTGCAGAACCATTTCCACCAGCAGAAACGTCCCTTTGCTAAGGCCACGTCTCTCCCCTTGAGGAACCGCTACCGGTTAGACTGGCCAAACTCTGCTTCTTTTTTACAAGGGTAAATTGCATCTGTGTGAGCCTCCACAGCCACCCTGGGGAAGGCGTTTCAACATAGAGCAGAGCTCAGGAAGAGGAAGAAGAGGGAAGGAGCGAGGGGTGAACTCAGAGGGGGCACGAGGAGCAGGTGAGGGGGATGAAGAGTGCTGATGAGGATGGAAAAGGGGAGGGTGGCATCTCTGCCGCATTGGGTGCAGCTGCCAGCGGCCCTGGGCTGCCCATGGGTGCCTTTGCCCCCTCGTCCTGATCCCCCCGACCCCACAGGGCTCAGCAGGCAGCGTTTTGCTGGGGCATCTGCACGTCCTGGGGGGCTGCAAGATCCAAACTTACTCTATACAAAAGGAGGGGATACACCTACTGGCTTTGCACTTGGATATAATTAGCAAAAGATGTCTTTCCCTAAACTACTGTAGTGCTCCTCTTGTTTCCATCATTCACCTTAGTTTCTGGTGCTTTTGGGACCACCCGGATGGTTTCTGCACCCCCCCTGCCTGCGTGGGAGCCCCAGTGATGCTTTGGTGTCAGCCAGGACCTGCTGCGCTCTTTCCTTCGTGCAATCTGCTTCCCCTTCTGCAACCACCAAGTGCTGCATTTAGTGTCTGATCGATGCTGGGGATTTACAGCTGACTCAGGCACTCGGGGCTGTGTTTTCTCCGCAGGAAGAAAGGTCATGGAGCAAGGGGATGTTGGGGCAGCAGGCCAGCTCATCCAAAGACTTTCCAGTGCCTTGTTGGTCTGAGCAGGAATGTCACAACAACCTCCAGCCGACCTGGAGCTCCCCCTCCATCAGCAAGTGCCATCGGTCACCTCCCTTGCATGCACTTTGCTCCGTGCATCTGGGCTACCAGTGCCTGTTCGCTCCCATGGTGGCAATGCTCTGTGCAAGCTCATGGCCCTACGTGGGGCCACAGGGGCTGTGACTCATTGCTGCCGGTTGCATCTTGTGGATCAAGGAAAATCTGCAAATGAGTGGCCTTAGGGAATTTGCAGCATCCTTCCTCTTCAAATTCTCTAAGGCCGCTCACTGAGAAAGCTATTCTTTATCTCCTCTGCCCCTCCTAGGCCTCAGCTTTTTCCCAAAGCTAGGTGTGCTGAGTCTCTGCAATGCCATATTTGCCATGTTACTTCCCAAAGCAGCTGCCTTTCAGCCCTACAAATTAAAAAAAGGCCCCCAGGTCCAGGTGAAAAGGGGCTGCAGGTGCTGAGCATGATGGTGCTTACTGGGGAATGTGGCTGCACGGTCTCTGGGGGCTGAGACTGCTGCAAGATAAGGGCTTTTCTCTTTTTCTTCCCTGATCTTTGTTTTTGTTACAAATATCTCTAGTGAGGAGGAAGGTATGGGCTTGCTGGTTAGTTATCTCTGGCTCTTTCCATCGTGGAGCTGTTTGGCTGCTGCTTTTTGGGATGGTGGTGGGGCTGAGCGTGCTGCCCTATGCAGGGTCACGCCAGCTCTGTGCTTGTGCTTCTTGGAAAGGTTTGTGTGCTGGGTTGCGGGTCCCTGCCAGGGGTGATATTGCTTAGAGCAAAGGTGTGAAACCTGCATTGCTGGTCTGTAGTGTGCTTGGGAGCGAGTAGAAGAAAGGCTTCCGTGCATGTTGATAGGTCTGTTTGTGCATCCTTTGGATGTTCATGTCTCTCAAAGATAAGGGCTGGGAGCTTCCCGTTTGCAGAGGCAAACACTGAAGCAGGGAGAGATGATGTGTCCTGATGGAGTGTGAGGAATCGGTGGCAGTGCTGGGTGCTGAGCTGGTTGTGCAGTCTGGTGGCTTGGACAGGGAGAAGACGACTTGGAGCAGACTACCATGAAATGGCCGTCTGCATGCCGCGACGTCCCTTGCTAATTCATCTCCCTCCCTTCATTTGCTTTTGGAGATTGATGTGGCCTCTAATGAGGGAATTCAGAAAGCAGGATCTGCATCTCCCCTCTGTCCGGAGCTTTGTACTCTCCCACGAGCAGGGGTGCTGAGCCCTGGACTCTGGCAGCTCCTTGGGGCTGCGTTGTGCTTGGGTGCACAGGCTGGGTGCTGGGTGGCCGGAGGCAGCCTGCTGCAGCCCTGGGACCCAGCAAAACAAGCCTGGGACCCAGGACCTGCTCTGTTGCCACAGTGGGGTGAGCCCACCCATGCTGGTGCGACCCCAGCATGTGCATGCACAGGGCTGGAGCCCCGAGTGCCACCTCCTGCCCCAAAGGAGCTATTGCCTATATCTGATTTAATTCTCACGCTTCTGGCTACAAAGCAGCTATTAACTGAAGAGGCGTCAAGCCTGTAAACGTGCATTAGCTGGTTTTGCTGTATTTATGTGATAATTTAATTACCAGGGGTTTTGCCTAAATAGCCCTGTGTGTGGGAGGTTTTTGGGAGGGAGTAGGGTGATGCAGGGAAGGCTGGCAGCGGCTGCTGTGTCTCCTGGGCTGGGATCGGTGTTAGGATGGGGCTGGGGACGGGGCTGGGGACAGGGCTGGGACCCCGCTCCGGGCTGGGGCACCTCTTTGGCACGTGGCCGCTGCACGCACTTGTCACAGACCTCATGGAAGGACACGGTATCTGTCCTAAACCTGAAGCCACTTGGACATGGGACAGAGAGGATTGCTCAACCCAACTTCCCCCCCTTATATCTGGGGGGGAAAAAGCATATTGGAGAGAAACCCTGAGCCGGAGCAGTCCCTGAAATGCGAAGGGTTATGCGGTTTCGGTGCAGATCTGTCAACTTCTTCAAACAGGAAATTACTTTGTGTCTTGAAAAATCTCCAAGCACCTGTAACACCGGGTAGCACAGGGAGCCGGAGCCCGTAGGAAGCTTGGGGAGCCGGGGCTGAGCCCCTGGGCAGGTTTGTCCCTTGGTGTGCAGGGGGACGGTGTCCTCTGGAGGGAAGGGGTGTCCCTCAGACATGGTGTAATAGGTCCCTGCGCTTGCTTTCGGTGAGCACCGCGTCCTTGCTCTGCCCTCCGTGGTTTCTTTCTAAAAGTGCAGTCTTGGTAAGGAATAAAGCACCCACCACCCTGTCCCCGCTCCATATCTCCCTGGCGATTCTCCTGACTTGCTGTAGGTCCTACCAAAACACACAAGGGGTGGGTAAGGTGAAAGAAGACTCTGCATCAGCAGTGTCTCCGGTGGGCTGTACTTCGCCATTGGCATGGGGAAGGGGGTCCTGCCCCGCTCCCCACCTGCGTGGCAAGTAACGGGGCTCCAGGCCCTCGAGGGTGAACTGGGGAGGAACGAGGCGCCTGCTTTGGGAAAGCAGCAAACCAACCCGTGGCTGATTAAAGGACAATCTGGTTTTGCTGAGAGCTGTTGGCTGCCTCAGCCGGAGTGATGCATTGCTCCGGCTCAATTGGACCTTCCTCCCCCTCTGACAGCTGTGCAATAGATCATGAACATATGCAAAAAAATAAACTGCATCAAAGCCACTTGGCAACTTAACTAACCCAATTCATAAATTAATTTCTATTCCTCTTGTAAGGGAGAAATCAGTCACTCCTCAAGGCTATTCGTCTCTATCGCTCATCTGGCCACATCCTTTCATAAATCTTCCCTGTAAGTCTGAACTGGTGATTGCTGGGTCAAGATGCAATAATGCTCGGTGCCTGTGCTGGGCTTAGGGGCAGCCCCAGGGCTGGTTTGTGCTGGACTGGGGCAAGATTGCTTCTCCCTGCATTGCCCCCATCCCTTAAGGCTGTAGCAGAGCTGGTGTTTTGCAGCATGGTGCTGCTCTGTGGCTGCATGTGGGTGATTTTGGGGAGCGCGTGGTCTCTGCTGGGGAGCCATCGGGGCAGCGCAGAGGTATGATGGTGAATCTCCTCGCAAAACGCGGGCGAGCAGCACGTGCCGGGTTTCCAGAGTTGCGCAGGGGATGGCCAGTGACTGCAGGGTGCTGGGGGCATGAGGAGGGAGGGTGCGTGGGTGCTTGGTGGGGGCCAGCACTGGACTGGGTGCACCCCCACGGAGCTTTGCAAGACCCCATGGCTTTGCAAAACAGCGCCTGGAGCCCCTCCGGCTCCAGATGGGCATCAGTGCTTGGAGCCCAGGTTAGCTTTTCCAACCAGGCAGACAGAAGTTAGCTCTTCCTTACTGTATCCCTTGCCCTGCTCCCCCCTCACAAAAAAAAAAAAAAAAAAAAAAAAATCACCACCTTTTCAGGCTGCCATCTGTTTATTTTGTTGGACTCGGAACTTGCTGAAATGTCTTTCGATGGATGAAGGAACGCAGAGTAGAAGAACAGAGCCTGGCAGGCTGCATGGTGAGTGGAAAATAGTTTTTTGGGACTTTCTGGAGTTTGAAGGCCTGATGATGGATGTGCATGCGAAGGATGGTAATGGCTTTGTAAGTATCAAAACACAGAGCAAAAGAATAACTCTGCCTAATAGACTGAGAAATGTATGTCGGACAGGATCCGCTCTGCTCTGACACGGGCGAGAGCAGCAGCACTGAATGATGAAGTGCTGCGGGGCTTGGGAGCAGAGGCTCGTATTGGTTTAATGTATTGGAAAAAATGGTACAACTAGGTTTGAAAAAATATTAGGTACTCGCTATGAATGTGTTGGAAAAGGCTGCATCTTGCCTTCAAAATGAGTCTCAAGGAGACCCATCGTGTTTGCAGTGAGCTGTTCGAGGGGCTCGCAGCCGCCTGTGGCTCTGACCCGCTGGGCAGGGCTGCCTGTCCCTGTGCCTCCTGGCTCCCCTCTTGCTGCCTTCCCCATCTGCTTCTGGTGTCCAGACCTACTGACAAAAGTGATGGGTTTATGTGGAAATTTTGTGGGGATAAATATTTGCCTGTCAGCAATGCTAGGTCAGAGCATGATTTCTCATGTGCCGTTTGGAAATGACATTTCCAAGCAAAATTAGAATTTCCCATTGAGGGATTTTTTTGTTGTTTTTAAATTGGACAAGGGTTGAATTTGGGGGGTTTCCTGGTTGCCACGCAAATGGAAGACTTGTTCATCCCCCCATGCTTAGACCGAGGGCTTTCGGTGTCCTGTTTCCAACCTGGCTAACCCAGAAGCTGGGATGAGCTGGAAGACTTGTGTGTGAGCTTCAGCTGGGCGTTGGATTTACCAAAAGCAGGATGTTTTTTTCTTGCTTGGAGGGCTTTTTTTTTTTCAGGTCACTTGAAATCTTGCAATCCCCAACTTCCAGTCCCCCCAGGTACAAATGAAACTGAGATGGTGGATAAAAAGGGGATGTCGGGGCAGACTCCAGCCCTTCCCATGCGATGTGGTGGCTTCGTCACTGGCTGCATCTTCTGCTGCAGTTTTTGGGTGACTGCTGGCCCGGGCCAGCGTGCATAAGTAGTGCCAAGGCAGCGCAGGACCATGCTCTTCTGGAGCCTGAACTTCCCCAGGGCGGTCGTGGCTCCCGAGAGAGGGAGGGATGCAGCCAGCAGTGCTTGGAGCTGGTCCCCTGCGGTCCTTGTGCCCCATATATCTCTGTCTTGCCTCGCTCGGATGATGCGGTTGATCTTTGCGCAGGGACATCTGTGCAGAAATACTGCATGATAGCAGGGGCTGAGCGTCCCCAGGGATGGGGACCAAAAGCGGCACTTTTTGCTGGTGGGGATGGGTGAAAATTTGGGAAGCACAGGGCTGCACCGCAGCGCCTGCGGCAGCGTGCATGGAAATACAGCCGAGCCCTGCTAGGCTGCGGGGATGTCTGCAGGGAAGGTTTTAGGGGCTGGGGGTTATCCCTCCCAAAACTCGATGGCTTAGGTGACCTGCAGCCTTGGGAGGATGGTTCTGCCGTCACCTGGCTCAGCTCACATCCAGGATGTAGCCACAGGGGCTAAAAATAGAATTTAAAGAACAAGCACAAGAAAGTTTCCTTTCTGAAATATCCTGTATATCCAGAGCCACATTAAGGCACCAACAAGGTTTTCGACACCCTGCATTGGTTGAGAGGTGGCAAGATAAATAAAACAACTTTCAAGAAGAATTTTTTTAAGAAACATTATTTTAGCATGTCTAGTTCAACTCCATGAGCTGGTGGGACAGGCTTTCAAGCAGCGCCTGTTGCAGTGCCACAACCTGGGTTTTTTTGGATCCCCCTTCCCTTGCCTAGGGGCATTTCTTCTGGGTATTTTGAAGTGAAGCTGCTTTTTCTTTGATGGCAAAGACTGGATTTCTTTATGCTTCGGACACAAATCTCCCCCCACATTCCTGAGAGCTGCTGCCTGCTCCTTCCCTGGCTCTGTGTGTATTTTTCCTGTTTAATATGATTATTATTTTTTTTTTAAAAAAGGGCAAAACAAAACATATCATTTCCTTGACTTAATGTGAGCCAATTATGGCTCACAGGCTGTTAACTTCATCACCGCTTCTTCCAAGAAAGACCTTGGTAAAATAAACCACCACGCCGGCGGAGCAGAGCTGGCAGCCGTGCCGATGCACCGGGACCTGCCGTCGGGCTCCGCGTGCGACCGGCAAAGCCTCAGCAAGCCACGGCATTTTATCCGCTCCCCCCCACCCCCCAAAGCTGGAAAAAAACCCTAACGGCTCTGTCACACACATGCCCGCTAAAATATCCAACCACTTGTTGTACATCTGCTGACGGATACCAACTGGAAAGGAGATTAGGGCTCAGACTCCCGCGCTGGGCTGTCTGCCCCTCCTAATGAAGAACAGATTGGAGCCCTCGCCGGTGCTCGAGCGCGGCACGCTGCCTCCAGCACCCGGCAAATGGCAAAATCAGGAGGGCTGGGGCGGCCGGCGGATGCCAGGGCGCAGGCCAGCCTTATTAAACTGCGCCAGCAGCCAGGCATAGCTTAGGCTGGGGCTTGGGTGGATGCTGTGTGGGATGCTGGGGGGTCTGCGGTGGGATGCTGAGGGGTCTGCGGTGGGATGCTGGGTTCTGCAATGAGCCGGTGGGACCCTGGGTGTTGGGGGGCACCTGAGTTGCTGCATGTTTGCAGTAGGGGCTGGCATGGGATGCTGTGTTCCCCCCCACCCAAGGGGGCACTTGCCCCTGCACTGTCCTGCCCATCGCCTCCAAATCACAGTGGCTCGCACATCTGGAGGGCAGGACCTGAACCCTCCAACCCGGGCACCGCTGGTGGGGACCTGGAGCCAGATGGTGTCCAGCTACAGTGAAATCCCACATAGTGTAGGTCACTTTTTGCATGGCGTTTCCCAGCCGCTTTGCCTTGGGAAGAAAAACGCTCGTGGCATTTAAAAGCTCCTCGGGGCCATCCCCAAGAGCAGGGTGCGGGGCCCGTGCTCTTCCTCACGCTCGGCCACAGCCGTTTCCCCAGGGTTTTGCATGCTGCCTGCAGCACTGGGACCTGCAGACCGTGTGCATGTTTGCCAGTGACTGCATCGCTGTCTCCTGAATTGCTCCGTTCCCTGGCCGGGGTCCAGCACAGGAATGTTAACGTTTTTCTGCAGCTAATTCAGGGCCATGGGCAGACCCGATGCTGCCTTCTCCCTCCCTCCTCACCGCTGGCGCTTGTTTTATTTTATGTTTCTTTTCAGTGGCGGTTGAATTGAAAATTAAGATGTGCTGGGACCTAACTCCAAATAAAAATGCCAGCGTGTTCCCTGCGGGGCCCTTGGTTTAACCTCCAAGGCGGGCAGTGCCATGCCGGTCATGCAGCCCTGCATGCAGTTCAGCCATGGAGACACATCCCCATCCCCGTCCCCATCCCGGGACTGGGAGCGAGGGCAGAGGGAAACCCATCTTCTTCCCGACCCATCTCCTTCCCTTTGGCAAAGCATTTTCCACTGGTGGTGGGGTGGGGATTGCTCATAAATGGTTTGCCTTGCTGGGATTTTGGGGATTACAGCCTGTGGGGTGCCCTCGCCGAGGAAACGATGCCTTCTCTGGTCCCGTGGGACTTTCATGCTGTGCATCGTGGGCTGAGAGCCTGCATTCCGCCTGCAGCCCGCGGGATAAGGGATGAGGACAAGGCTATGTCCCAGCTGGGGCTGTGACACTGCGGTGGGCAGGCTGGTGGCCGGCTACCATCGATCCCTGGCCGCTGGCAGAGAAGAGTGGGAGAGGAGCACGATTGCTGCCGTGGCCTATAAAAAGGCAAAAATGAGCTGGGATTCCCGTACAAGGGGGAATGGGAGGCAGCTGCATCCTCGAAGCAGGAGAATAAGGAGCTTTTTATAAACCCATTTTTGCAGGCACCTTTTAACACGTTTATCCTGCCGACAGAAAATCTCGTGGATGAAATTTGGAGTGAAAGCAGAGACCTGAAAACACATTTCTGCTCCGCTGGTGATCTGTTAACGGGATAATCTTGTTACAGCCACCTGTTAGTCCTGGAGTGAATCTTGAGTATTCCTGGGCAGACATTAATTTATTTTATTGGCATAACAGGACTCTGCCCCGTGACCCTGGGGTGTCCCCCAACACCCCAGCCCTTGGTTGCTTTCCCATTCAAGGTCATTGGAAGTGGCACTAAATACTTTCAATTGCTCTTAAGCAAAAGGAGCTTTGAGGTTTTTGAAGATCAAGATGCACCAGATGGACCAGGTTTTTATTCAGGGGCCTTTGGGCCAAGCCCTACATGCATTAAAAAAAATCTTTATGCATCTCCATGGCCCTGACTTTCTCTAAGTTTTGTGAAAATTGGTGGCTGGATAGAGGAGAAAAACCCCAAAGCTTTTTCCATGCCATGGAGGGAGACTGTTATAGCCAGCCTGTGCCCACGCTGGGAACCATCCGGCCGCTGCCTCGGCTTCTTTCCTTTCCCACCAGCTTTGCTGCCACTCCTCTGGGTTTTTTTTTTTTCATTGCACTTTTAAACCCCACGTGCCGTGTGTCCCCCCCAAGCCCCTGAACTCTCCCTCACCCGCCTGAAGCCGCCACGGCAGGTAGGGGTGGCCCCGACCCCTCGCTCCCAAAATTCATTTCCCCTGGGAAAGCCTCCTAAGCTGGTTATACATCCCGCTGCCCCCCGGGTACCTAACGGGTGAGGCAGACCTTGCAGGAGGATGAGACGGGAAAATTTGGGAGCGAGAAGGAGCAGGGTTTATATGGGAAGAGCGATGGGAGGTGCCACCCTTGCTCGGTCCCTATCTCTTCCCGGCCGTTCCCGGACTTTCGGGGAGCACTTGCCTGGGTGTCCTGAGCCCCTGGGGCTCTGCCTGTGTCTGGAGGAGCTCATGTGAAACCCATTAAAAGCATAAGGAAAGGGAGCACGACGGTTGGGAATCATTTTGTTTGGGTTTCTAAAACGTGCGCATGAAAACACTGTGTGGTTTTCTGACAAATTTGAAACAGCGCTGCTCAATTCGCTCCAGCGCTGCTACTGTTGATCTAGCAGACTGTAAAGCATTTATTGGAGTTGCTTGAGGCGAACTTAAGCATCTGTGGAATAACAAGTCCAGGAAGTAATTGCATCCACAAGGAAAATATTTTTATGTATAATTCAGTGACCCATTTTATAAACATTGCGGTTCCACCTTGGACTTTTTTTTTTCCTTTTTTTTTTTTTTTTCATCCGCAGCCTTCTCTATCCAAGCGTCTGAGGTTAGCGAAATATGCAGGGTTGTGTTTGGTGGCTCCGTGTTTGGTAAGGCATGGCGCTGGGCGGGAGGTGGGGAGGAAAGCCCCGGTGCTGCGGGGGGGGCCAAGGGTCCGACTCCGGTGGTGGCACCACGGTGGGGGGACGCCGACGCTGGGCGCTCCGGAGAAGCAGAGAGACAGCGTGGATTGCTCCCGCCGAGCTTGGCAAGCGCAGAGGAATTGTTTCGGGGCAAGGGCTTTTCTTTCTTCCTTAGCAAACCAGCTTTATGAGAAGATGAGTCATTTACAGCCTGGGTGGCATCGTGCTCGGTGCAGGGCTGTGGAGCCCGGGGGGCTCTGTGTCCAGTTTTGGGGGGTTTCGTTTCCATGCAGTATAGATGCACACCCCCCCCGCCCTTTCTCGACCCAGGAGCTCCGTTTGCTCTCATGGCACAGCGCAGGTGGGAGCTGGAAGGAGCTGTCGCATAAAGATTTTTTGGAGGGGACTGGCCCATCCCAAGCGCGGCAGCCTGGGCATGGCTGGTTTGGGGACCGACGTTAGATACAGGCATTTAAATGGGTGATAACTTAAAAAACATAGATATGCTCTAACAGAACAAAATTATGAAAAGATAAAGCTGCAAACACCGTATTAAAATTGCACTTGGTTTTTGTGGGTTAAATATTGTGGGAGTTTTGTAGGTGCGCTGGCACCTTGGCCGGGGTAGAGCTGCCCCTCCTGGGACACAGGGTGGGACTGATGGCACGGGAGCTCGCTCCCCCTTCTCCCACTTTGCCCGCCCCAGATTTGTTGGCATCTTTATCTCTTGGGTAGAATAAAACTCTGACCCAACCTGAACGGCAAAAGGCACGTGGGTGCTGTGCCATGAGACCAGCGGGCATCTCGTGTGTCCCCATCCTCTCTGCGGCACTGCGGGGAAGCGACGGACCCCCCACCCAAATCCTCTGCTGCTGGGATGGACCCATCGCCTCCCACCGGGCAGCGAACCCCCGGCTCCTGCCCCTCTGTGTCTCCCTGTGCACAAGGCATGGCTCAAAAGCCAGGCGGTGCTGAAAATTGGAGGGCAAACCTCAAGTCGGAGGTGCCAGGCAGAGCCTCCTCTGCTTTTCCCGTTGCTTCCATCAGCCCCAAAGCGCCATGCCCTGCCTGCGGCCGCCCCCCTGCCCAAAGAACTGGCCGATGCCAAGGGCAACCACAGCCCCGAGGCCGGGCCCCCTTCCAGGAGGGAGAAGAAAACAAAACAAAACAGGCCTGGGAGTAAATATTATCTGAATATAAAGGAACGCGATGTTTCTTCATATGGGTCTAGAATTTCTGCCTTTTAACAGCTAACCTTGACTCAGCCAATATCCACAACATGCAGCCCTGGCCAAAATATGCTGGGCCTTAAAGTACCACAACAGCTGTTTTTCTTGCTAAAATATGACATTAAATTTTTTGGACGGCTTGATGCTTCCTTGATGAAAGTGGAATAAGGGGCTATTTTTCCTCTCTCTCTCCCCCTCCTCCCGTCTTTCCTCCTCCTTCTGTGCAAGGCGATAAAGCCCGAGCCTTTGCAGACATCCCATGCAGGCAGCCGGCCGATGCGCCCGTGGGGCTGCAACCCGAGAGAGGGGGCTGCTGCTCGCTGAACCCCCCCTCCCACGCCCCGGCAGAATCGACGCCAGCAGCAGTTACAGCCCTGACATCTTGTTTTGCCGATGGTTTGTAGTATGTTAAAAATGTTCCGCCCTTAAAATGAGGGCACCGATGGTGTGGGGGGCACTGGGGGTGGTGGGGCTGGTGTGTCCCCTGGTGGGTTTTGCATTTTGGACCCCCCCGACCTCACAAGAGAGGCAGTTTGGGGCTTTTCAAGAGCTCCAGCTGCAGCCAGTGGTGGGGGGCAGGAGCCCGGCAGCCACATCTGGCCCCATGAGCTGGTGCTGGTCCCTGTCCCTGAACTGACCTGTATTTGGAGAAATTGCCGGTGGTGTGAGCCGGTGCTGGCCAGGATTCACCCTTTTTTGCCCCACAATGGCAGTGAGGTCTTGCACAGGGTTTGCAGCCAGCCATGCACCAGGGTGGTGCAAAAAACGCTGCGGTGGTTTTTGCTTTGGTGATGCCAGCTGGGTGTCACCTGGCATGACGGGTGCCTTTCTGGCCAGCGTGTTTGTCCACGGGTGCTTTTGCGGGACGAGCCGTGTTTCTCAGGCTGCAGCGGGCGCTGGGATGGGGATTTGCATTGGAGTCACTGCTCTGGGTCTTAAAACACAAGAATGGCAATGGTGGGAGCAGGGATGTGCGGTGGGATGCGCCCTGGCTGGTGCCAGCGAGGTGGCTCTGCTCATCGGCACTGCGGCCACCCACAAGCAGCATCGCCCAGTGGCACCTGGGTGCGGGTCCAGGGCAGTTCTGGACATGCTCGTGCATGATGGGTGATGTGGGCAGCATCGGGATGGGGTGTCCGCTCCCCTCGTCCCCATCCCGTTCCCACCTCTGGAAGCGCCGCGGTTCCTTGCCTGGCTCCCTGTGTGCTGTCGAGGACGAAGTCCCTGCCCTCCACCCCTCATCCTTCCCTTCTTTTTCCTTTTTTTAAAAGATCAGCTTGATTTTTAATGGGAGACAGAAGAATTTTTAAAAGGGGGGAGGTGGGAACCAAACCAGGATGAAGGTTTCATTGCCCAGAGCCTCCCGGGCTCATTGATTTTGACGGGGTCCTGACATCTCACGGGCTGATAACCCAGCGAGCTATCGTGTGGGCAGCGGTGGCATCGCCACCCTGGGGTCGGGCTCGGGGGCTTCAGCCCTGACTCGAGGTTACCCATCACTCCTCTTATTTCCTTAATGACTTCACTGCAGTACCTTATTTATACCTAACACTGTATCTGCCAAGCCGTTGTGCTCGCTGTGCACGTATTTATTTATGGAGACCTGCAAGTACCCGTGGTGATGGGGATGCAGCCGAGGGGTGCGTGGGGTGCCAGGCTGGGTCCCCGGCGGTACCCGTGTGTGTGTGTGTATAAGGTACGTGTTCCCCTTTCCCCGGCCGGCGAGCATGTGGTTGGAATTAGCGGCGCGGCTGCAGGGGGAGCGGGCAGCTGGGTTTCTCCGGAGCGTTTCAGTGCTTAATCTCTGAAGAATGCAGAATGTCTGTCTGGACGCCCTGGCCAAGATCAACTCTGCGGCACGGGGAGGCCAATATAAACGTTCATGTTTTGTGTCACCGAGATTTCATTAGATGTTTTTTATGTAATTGCATAAGTCGAACTACTGTGATGAAAATGCCACAGCGAACAAATGAGATGAATTGTGAAACCTCTCCTTCGAGGAGACGCTGGCCTCCTCTGGACCATGGGGATCCAGCTCCAGCCTCTTCCAAGGCGCTTGTGACCTTTTTGGATAAATAAGAGGCTGTTTGCCCATCATCCCCCCCTCCTCCATCCCTCACCCTGACGTCAGGGCGAGCTCAGGCCTCAGCCGGGCAGCAGGTCTCCCCGTGGCCGGCACTGGGATGCAAAGGGACTGGCAGCCCCGTGCTCCAACGGGCTCCCATCCCTCCTCCAAAACCCAGGGGGAGGTGGCGGAGCAGGGGGAGAGGAAGAAAAATCTCTCCTGCTTCTTGGCCGCCCGATGTCCAAGCGCTTTGCGACATCTGAATGATATCACCACCCTCTCAGTTTCTCACTTTAAACCCGTGGTAGAGGTGGGGAGGGCGACCTGCAGGGCTCGGCTAGCATTTGCAGCGATGCTGCGCCCCATGCCTATTCCTGACCCTCTCCGCTAATGATAACAACTTCGTTAACCTGTCCCTTAAAGGCCTGGTGTGTTTTCCTGATGATACAGATTAATGCCAATTTAATTAGGCCTTAATCAGTGCCTGCTCGGTTCAAACACAGACACGCTCGCCGATGCCAGGCGGCTCCGTGGGCTGGGGAGCAGCAGGGCAGGATGGTGCTGCTCCTCCCTCGGATGCGAGGGCTCAGCGGGGCGGCATCCCGGCACCCACCGCCTTCCTCGGCTTCACCCCCATCCCGGTTCTCCTCGGTGACTCGGCAGCACGGACACCTACGCAGGACGAGAAGCCGGACCCACTGGGACGGCACCCCGGCAGAAAGCCCCTGGGTTTTGCTCCCAAGGAAGGTTTTCCCGCTGATGCACGGGGATGGGGAAGGCGGCCGGCGGTGCGGGAGCCCCGGGTGCTGCATCCCTGCAGCGGCTTCTGCGAGACGGGCTGGAACGGTCGCCCTCACCGCAGACACATCTGCTGGGCGGGAGGGCCTGGAATTTGGGATATTGTTTTTCTGGCGGGGAGCGGTGGGTGCCAAAAGCCTGATAAATTAATCACCTCTGACATGGGTCAGTCCAGCTTCTGGCGTGCGCAGGCTGGGCCCCCCGAGCCGCTGAGCGGAGACGGTGCTGCTGCAACGCAAAAGTTCATTATACAGCGAGGCTGCCCATGAGACGAGCGGGTTTTGGCCAGGCTGGGAAGGGGCAGCCGCTGCTGGCGGGGGGCTCGACCACCGTGCCGCTCCGGGACGGCTGGCTGCAGGAGATGCGGTAGCACGACTCTTGCCAGCTGCCTGTGCCTGGCGATGCCGGGACCTGAGAGTGCTCATCGTCTGTTTTGGAGTGGGGCTGGCTGGGCTGCTGCATGCCGCTGGCCCTTGGGAAACGGGAATGTATTTAGGGTTTGTGCAGCTCCTGGCACAGCAAGGTCCTTGGTCAGGGACTGCTGCAGTCCTAGTGCTTAGTGGGCATGCAGAGCCGCATGGGATGGGGATATGCAGCGTGCAGGAGGCATGCAGCGTGCAGAAGATGTGCAGGACATAGCGGGGGTGCAGATGCTGGAGGTCATGGGCAGCTTATTGTAGTCGCTCGCCATGGTCCCTGTAGGGAGGTGTTTGCTACTGGGGGCTTGGGGCTGGATGTCCCACCCTCTGCATGCTGGCTGGGCCGCTGGGGTGATGCTGGTGCAGCCCAGTGCCTGGTCCAAGGTGGGAACCGTGCTTCCCCCCCTCCCACAATAAGCGGCATCGTGGACCTGCCGCAGTGGGGCTTTGCTTTTTGGAGATCAAATCGATCCGGTCTCTTTGTTTGCTGCTCAAGGCCAAGGCAAGGCAGGCTGAGCTCGCACCTTGCCAGGCTCCTTTTGCCCTTGGGGAGGGGATGGGGCACCCGTGGGTCTGTGCCGGTGTAGAGTGCCCATCCCTGGGGGGTGGCAGTCCCTGACCCTGGAAGAGTCCCCGCTGCTCACAGCACTCTCCGGAGAGGAGACGGTGAAGGGCTTCCCTCGCCCGCTCCTGGGGTTTCTGCACTGCTGGGAAACCAAGGGGATTTTTCCGGTTTTAATTATTTCATTTACCATCTGCCTCCTCCCCATTTTATTTACTCTCCTGTCTCATTTGCTGCTTCCCTTCCCAGTAACCCCCAGCATCAATCCCTCCGCCAGCTGCAGCATTTGCTTTACCTTCCCCAGTCTTTCTTGGGACCACTTCTGCTCAGGAAAGGAGAAAGAGGGAAGTGGAGCGGGGAGCAAAGCTGGGAGGAAAGGGTCCCACTGGGGTCTTTGAGGGTGTTACGGCCTGCATTTGTCCTCCTATTCACCAAGGCATTTACAGGCACTGCGCAGGGCAGGAACATGCTGCTCTGGGTGGCAGAAGCCATTCAGGGCCGGAGGTGTTAAGACACACGGCATGTGCTGCAATCTACATTTGGGATCTGAGCAGATCTCATCAGGACATTGCAGAAACCTCCCTCCATCCTCCTGTCTTCTCAGCTTGCTTGCTCTCCTTCTCTCTTCCCCCCCCCAACTTTTTTTTTTTTTATCCAGACATAATTAATGTAAACCAAATGCTTTGTGCACAGCTGCTGGCATCCTGAAACCGTTTTGTGTGTGGTCTTTCCTTTAGCCCGGACAGAGATGGAGCAAAACTCTGAGCATTATCCCAGACCTGCTTGGGTAGAGAGCAGCATCTATTGCACAAGAGGCACCTTGAGTTTCTGCGTTCCCCTCGTGAGATGAGGTTATGCGATGGCTGGTTGAACTGGTTTAAATAAAACCATGGAGCTGCCCAAAAACTTCATCTCCCAAATCCAGCCAAACCCAAGCTCAACTTTTCTTGCTGATTGGAGGAAATTTGCTTAACTGAAACCCCAAATGTCTGTCTCATTTTCGTGGCTGCCTCTGTGTGCCTTGGTTCCCCCGGGGCTGGATGCTAACGTACCAAAGCTGCTGCGGGAAGGATGTCCTCACGCTGCGTCTGGCACCTTTGGACCTGGGGAGCAGTGAGATCTTGTGATTTCTTTCTTTCCAGCCAAAAGGCTAATTATGATCACTGCTATCACTCAGTATTGCCACTAGATCTTTAGGGCATGAGGTGTGAAGGAAGGAAAGTATCTGGCCCTACCTGTTATACTCCCAAAAGCCCAAGCAGCAACGGAGCTTCTTGCATCCCAAGCAGCTCCCGACTGCCCACAAGCCCTGGACTCCCTGGGCTGAGGGGCTCTACACCTTCTGCAGCCCCACGCTTCGCTACCAGTGCTGCCCCTGCGGCCACCAATCCCTCTCAGCTGGTGCTTTTCTCCTCCATTGCTCCAATCACTCCCTTAAAACCCCAGCGTGGCATCTGGGATCATCAGCAAAAAATAGCAACTTCCATGTCCCTTGTCCTTCTCACTTGCCGGTAGCACTCTGGGTGTGCTGGGAGAGGTGCAAAGTTGCAAGGGATGCTCGACTTTGAAAAAAATCCCTTTTTTTTTGCCAAACACCCCAATGGGGCGGCAGACACGATCGTGCCATGGTGCGGCGAGGGCAGCCGAGCACCGCCGGTGTGCCGGCTCGTCCCGGGCCCTGCGGTGAGTCAGTGGCTGAGCATTTTGCAAAAGTTTAAGCTAAATGGGAAGCATCTGACTGCCCTGCCGTGGACGTGCTTTGGATTCCAGGGCAATTAGGATGCTGCAGATGCCTGGGTGAGAAGGTGGGCTGGGTGGTGTTTCTGGGAGCGACCGCTCTCATATTTCTGCTCAAAAACTCTCCCCCTGTCATGGCTGGGAGCTGGGGGTGATGCCTCTTGAATGCATCCTCCCCATGAAGGCTGAGCAACTGGGGCACATCTTGAGGTGGCTCCTTCTGGGGCAGCTCTAAGCAAAGAGCTGAGCAGAAAACCCATGTGCAATGGAACAGTCAGAGCTTGGGGGCAATATTTGCAATTTACTTTTCCCTTCCTCGAACAAAGGCACTAGTCTGGAGAGCACACACATGCATCCACACAATATTTTAGTTTAAAAAAAATTATATATAATCTGGCTATCTGTGGAAGACTAGTTTCTTTAGAAAACTTTCAACCAGCCCATGGTGGGGTGCCTGGAGAGGCTGAGATATTCAGGAGGGGTGATTTCTGCTCTCAGTGCTTGGTTGAGCGATGCTCACAGGAGAGGGGAAGGGTCCTGACTTGCAGAAAAATGTCCCCCCTGGCCCCCCCATCCTCTCACCCAGCCCCACTCCAGGATGCTCCGGGGTTGTGGGACTAGTGAGCGCCAGAAAATGAATTGTCTGCACTGAGTGCCCCACAGCTCCTGGGCGATGACAATTTTAAATGAGTGAGAGGTTGAAAAATAGTGAGTGAGATTTTTTAAAAGGTCACCTTGGCCAAGGAGGCAAAAATTCTTCCTTGTGCGAATGAGATGCTTTAGGAACTGCCTTAAAATTAATCCAAAACATGAGCCCAGCTCCAAATGAGTGGGACTTGGCAAGACAGCTGACCAGATTATCTTTAAATATAGGCAGGCATCCTGGAGGGTTTCTGGTGGTTTTCCTGGTCACTTCTTATTTCTCTGTCTCCCCGTCCGCTCCCCACTCCTTGCATAATTCTATCTATTTTAATGCCTCTTTCCACATTTTGGGTAGTCGTTTGTTTATTGGTATGAATTCTCCCCAAACCAGGCAGTATTGCAACACTGCAAGAGCTTTTGTGTCGGGATGTTTTGCTGGCAGCGGCACTTTTCCTCGGGAGGGCATTGCCCGGGCAGCCGGCGGCCTCTGCCCCGAGGAGGCTGTGGCTCTCAAGGGATGGCAAAGGATTTTCAAAGGTGCAAACGCCTCTGCCTTGTGGGTTGGAGCTCTGATGGACCCCAATTTGTGCAAAATTGGGGTGAGACCTTGTGTGCTTCTGACACACTGTGCAGTGACCTGAGTGGGTGCTCACCGGCCAGTGCATCCCCCAAAATTCCTGTGCTGGGGCAGTGGTGCCTGGTGTGCTGGCAGGCTTGCAGGGACGGGCTCTGTGGTGCTTCCCTGAGCTCTTCAGCTCTCTTTATCCTCTTCCCACCTTAAACACGAGGCTGGGGGCATACAGAAAATGAAAGGGACTCGGTTTAGGCTGGGAAGGAGAAGCAAGCCCCTTACCACCAAAGCAGGGAGGCTCAGGACCTTCTCAGGCTTTGAAGCAGGCTCCTGGACATGTCTGGACATACAAAGACACATCTGTCTTTAATCCTTCCCTCTGTAACTGAGACCAGGACCAGGCAGAGCCATGGCAAACCCTCACCGCGTGCTGCAGGTATGCGTGCGTATAGGTTTGAAGGGCCTTGGCAATGCGGCGGTGCTAGACCAGTTAGAGCCACATGTTCTTGCGAATGCAGCTTCCTATTGACTTGTTAAACATTTGCTATTTATCAGATTTTGCTTTTAAACTGTCTGTAACAGTCTGGGAGAACTTGTGTCAAAATCCCTTCCAGATGTGAAGGTGCTACCCGATACTTTGGTTATAACCTGGACCCTCGCTCCTGCTCCATTCAGATTAGCTCAACTACTGTGAAAATGAAAACGCATATAAAGACATAGAAAGAGAGGAGAGACACATGTAAAACTTCCCCCAAACCTTCCCTTTTACAGGCAAAACAGATCCTGCCTTTATAAGGAGATTGTGAGTTTTATCAGTGAACATTTGCTTTGCTGGAAAACCACAGGTAAGCAGGGGAGAGCAGCCACTGTCCCTGTTGGTCCATGCGGGTGTTTTTTAAAGCATTATTGACTTTTTTCCCCATTGAAATAATGTTTCTTTGGGTCTGGGGCTTCCCAGACACATCAGCTCATTTTATGAGCATCAGATGATGTGTGCAGTTGGAAACCCGAGCGGTTCCCTTGCATTCGGAGCACATGGATCAGATAACGACGGTTCATTAAATGCTCATTGAAAGGCTGTTGCGAGGTTGGGAACTTTTCTTAGCAGCACCCGCTCTGTAGACATGCTGCCCTGTCCGTCTCCAGAAGAAGCTTTGGGGCCACAAGGTATTCCCAGATTAAAACAACCTCTCTTGCTCCATGGTATCTGTCAGATCGTATACGGCCCGAGCCAGCTCCCATCGTAGCGAGGGAGGGTTTTTCCACTGACTTTAAGAGGCGCTGGACCGGGGCCATCCTCTGTGTAATGCGGATCCGGGAGTGTGCGTGATGCACTGCATGATGACAGAATTTCTGGGAGATTGGCCTAAACCAAAAACCTTGGACCGCTGCTCCCTGGGACCGCTCCACCGGAGGAGCGGGGAGGCTGGAGACACCGAACCTGGACCTGGAGCGGGTTTTTGCAGCTGTGAAAGCATCCCCGCAAGAGCCGAGCGAGCCCGGCTGCTTTGCGTCTGCCCTTCCCCGGGTCAGGGACTCGGCGCTGGGGTTTGGTCGCTTGGGTCGAGTCCACCATCCGCGTCCAACTCCGGTGCTGCCGGGGGGGAGCGGACACCTGCGAGTGTGCGAGGGGCTCCCTGCCCGACCCCTCTGGGAGGCGAGCGGCTCAGCCTTGTCTGCAACACCGCAGCCGAGCTCCTCCGCGCCCTGAAAATACCCCGTCGCTGCTGAACGATGGGGCTACCTTGCCCACGTCCACTGGGGTGGAAAGTTTGGTTGGAAATCTTGCTGAGAGGAAAGAGGAGGAGAAGAGAAACCTGCTGGGATATTGCATGGCATTGTTTTAAGCGAAACCCCAAAGCGTCAGTGTTTTTTTCTCTTGGGGCTGGGTTAGGCTGCTTTGCACCCACGCGGCAGGTACCACTTTACTGACCCCCACAGTTGCATCTGCTCTAACTCCATCCTGCGCTGCTGCAGAAAGGTGGTGTTTCTGCAGAGCAGCACCAGCCATGGAAAATCCCACCCTGGTCTTCCTGGGTGCCCCTCGACTCCTCTGAAGCGTAGGAGACCTTCTTTGTGCACCAGGAAAAGATATGCATCGGGGCTGGGATAGCTGAAGTGAAGCTGAGAGATACCAAGTGGTCCTAGATAGGTGCTTCGGTTGCTTCATCTCCCCTTTTTTCCAGGCTGACGGATGGGGCTGGTTTCTCTTAGTGCTTCTGTGCCATGTCCCCGGGCCATGGAGCCCTGGGTCTGTGTAGGACATTGGTGGTGACTCCCCTTTGCCCCTGCAGACCTGGTTTATCCCTGTTACAGGGCACAGACATCTCCTGCACATCAGAACCAGAGGGTGATGGAGGAGCCCAGGGCAAGCCCTCTCCCTGGGGCTCCCCAGAGAGCTCCTGCCCCTACTTCCACAAGAAATCACCACTCTTGAATTTCCAGCAGAATTGGGTTTTTTTGGCCCTCCCAAGGAGGAGGCAGGACTTCTCTGGTAGTCCTGGTGGATGCATCTCCTTGGGTTGCCCATCACCACTCCCGATGAGCTGTATGTGCCTCGGGATGGAGCAACAGCACTTTTTGAAGCGGCGTAGCATCACCGTGGCCTAAAGGGCATAAAAGTGGTTAGAAGGAAAACCTTGGCCCCAAGGTCTGTGAGTTAACCTGGCAGGGATGGCCAGGCTGGCTCACAACTTGAACGTGCACGGAGGAACAGCGGTGCAAGGGTGAGGAGGGAAGAGCAGCGTGTGGAAAAAAACCTGAAGTGGTCTTTCAAAATCACATGGTGATAAGGTGTTTTCTGGAGTGCCCCATAGAGCTGGCAGCAGAACCAAGCTTTTAGGTTTTGGTCTGGCTAGTTTTTCACTTTCTGCAGCCAAAGGGATCTGGATAAAGTTTGCCTGGAAGATTAGCTGGCACCGAGCCCAACTAGACATCTCTGGAAGCCTCCCCTCGAGCAGGAGTAGGTCCTAATTCCCTCTCATCCCAGCCCTGCCGTAGGCAAGCATGGAGGAACGTGTGTCTCCTGGAAAGGACGGTTCGACCATGCCACCCTGAAGCTGCCCAATGGCCCCTGCGCCTACTGCAAGATCCTCTGCTGCGGGGCTGCAGCCTGAGGGCAGCCAGCCCTCTCCCCCCGGCACACTGGGATCCCACTCCTCCTGTGCTGGGGATGCTGGGCAGCGTGCAGAAGTGAGCAAGATCCTGGGGGATCCCTGCCGCTGTGGTCCCTACACGCGGTGGAGACGATGCCCCGCAGCCCAAAGGGTGGGAGAGGAGCATGAAGCATCTGACCGTTGTGGCTTTCCATCAGCCCTTGTCTGGGGATGCACGTCCTTCATGTGGTCTGTCCCGACGCTGAAACCGAGCAGGGAAATGGGGTGCGCGGGAACCCACCGAGCAGGGCTGACCTCTACCAGTGCCAGCTCTGGGACAGATCTGCTCCAGCCACTGCAGACTGGATTCGGCACCAGCTGCAGTGTCCGGCCACGTCTGAGCTGCTGGCTCTGGGGCAGAGCGGGCAGGGGATGGAGGTGCGGGAAGAGACGCCGTGGGATGCTGTCCCCACGGGGTCGGCGGGCACCCCACACTGGCCCAGACACAAAGCAAATGGGATTTTGTGCCTGGGGAGGTATTGCGGAGCAGGAGGGAGGCTGGCAGGCTCCTGTTCGCCCTTGTTGCTGCTCTCTGCCGCTGCGCTGGTAGCAGATGCCGATGCCTCCGGAGTGGAAAGCCCGGTCCCTCCCCCCTCATTCCTTTTTTCCTTTTTTCTTTCTTTTTTTCTTCCCCCCCCTCAGCTGATCTTAAAAAAACCCAGGCGGTTTGGGCTTCATGAAACCCAAATGCCTTTTGCAGCATCAAGCCCGGATCCCATAAGTAATATCCCAGCGTTCAAGAATAAGACAGTATATGAAGTAGACGGGGAGCTATAAAGACGCTTTAAAAGGGGCAATAAAAGTTTTGGGTTTCATATCGTCTTACCAAAGAAGAGAATAACAGAGAAGCAGGAAATTTCAGTAGCAGACATGACAAAGGTCACAGCACTCAGACTGCACCTTAGACGAAAACACCTACTCTTATGAAAACAGCAAGAATTTTTGGCAGGGGCTCAAGAGCTCTTACAGGCAAAGCTCTCGGCAGCGCTAAAAGGTTACAAGAGACTGTTTTGTCTACGTTGCTGTAAATGTTTATAATATTTCCCTGCATTTGTATTGCAGGGGATATCCTGCCTGGGTGATAGCAAATTCAGCCCGTGCACCTTCCTCCCGGGTGTCGGGGTGCCTGGTGCTGCCGCAGCGGGTGCTGCCGCCGGCGCGGGGCTGATGCCGGGGCAGGGACCCTGCGGACGTGCCCAGCTGCGTTTCGGTCCCAAGGGTGGGTGCTGGTCCTGCATGGGGGTGCAAAGGGTGGGCCAGTTTGCGCTGTCGGAGCAACGCCCTCGGGCATCAGCAGGGAGAAGGGAAAAAGGAAACCTTGCTTGGGATTTTATTGTATGCAATATACTTCTTGGGTTTTTTGGTGTAACACCTGAACACATGGCAGGTGGGAGCTGGAGCTTTCATTTACTCAGCTGGGCCTTAGCTGACGTGCTCTCCTTGTTTGCATGGGGTTTGCCAACCTTTCTTCCCTCCTGCTCAGCCACGGTAAGGCATTGCAGTTACCCAGTGCTTCTCCTCCCAGTGCTTTACCCACGCGAGGCTCTCCCCATGCCCACGCTGCCCACGAACCGCCGGGGCTTGCTGCAGGGCTATGAACGTCACCGCAGTCCAGGAGGGGCTGAACACCCACAAAATGAGCACTTGGGACTGTTTTTTGGGGATACCCTGAGCAGTCCTTGAGTGGCAAAGTACTCCAGTAGCGTGCAAGGAATTGGGAAAGTGTCGCACACAAACCCTTAGAGCATCTTGCAGAACATCCCGGGGGCTGGATGCTCAGAAAGACCTGGTGTGCTGTGTTGGTTTAGGTGCTGGTGAACCCTTTGGAAGCTTTTTGCTAGCGCTGCCTCTGCGTGCAGCTGCATCAGCTGTGCCACCGCTTGCCAGTGACTCTTGGATGCTTGGGGGTTCATAATTCATTTATATTTTTGTTGGAAGCTCATTCAGTTTTGGTTGTTGCCCCGTCGCAGGAAGTTGCTCTGATGAATGACCAGGGTGGATTTCTCTTCCAGAGGAACCCAGGCTTAATGTGGGCTTTCTGTGGACATCACTGTATATCAATACTGCTCTAATTGTCCATGACATATAGTCTTGGCGTTTTTCCCAGACAGTCTAAATAAATCATACACTTCTGCTATAGTAAATAGTCTGTTAGAGGAGATGTTATAGGTTTACAGTCCTCCCCCTCCCTCCAGGAGCTTCTTTTCTCTGCCTCTTAATTTTCCATGTACTTTCCACACTAATGAGGCTCGCTGCAAGCGCACCTGCTGCCTGCAGCACCTGGGGCAGGTCTGCAAGGACAAAGTGCCCACTGTTGCAGCTCCCTCCAGGCCCTGGGGGGCTGTGGGCAGGGGAGGGGGTGGCCGTGCCCAGAGCTCTGCTTTGGGGCTGGCATCTGCCCTCAACTGAGCGGAGCTGAGCTGGAAAGTTTCTTGCACTGCTTAAGAAATGCTGGCGTTGCACACTTGCAAAGTCTTTGTTAGTGTGTATTATTTACATCAAGAGAATGCATAAATAAAATAGTAAATATGTCACAAAAATACAGGTTCTGTTAATTGGGCGTTGCGAACGAAGCCCCGCGTGCTCAGGCTGGGGAAACCTGCACGGAGGGGACAATTCGGCTCCTCCAGGGCCAGTGCAGGGGACAGCCCAGGCGGTGACATGGCCTGAGAGCAGGAGGGTCTCCTCAGGGTTGGAGCCCAGACAAGCGCTTCTCCAGCGAGAAGTAGGAGTATGTAGCAAACTGGAAGCGCAACATCTGCTGGGGCTGATGGTGGAAAGGTGAAGACTTTCCAGGGAAGAAAATCCCCGGGGCGTGCACAGAGCTGGTGGGAGAAGATGCCAGTGTCCCACAGGAAAATGCAGCAGGCGGGCATTTTGCATTTGGTTGCATTGCCCCAGGAGCAGAAAAGCAAGTGCCCCGCTCGCCCGGACGGCTCAGACGCAGCAGCAGAGCGTGGAGCAGTCGAGCCTGGCGGGGGTCCCGGCGCTCCCGGCCTTCTTGTTCTCCTTGGGCAGCAGCAGCACAAAGGCCATGGCCAAGGCACAGTGATAGAAGCTGTGCACGTAGGTGTAATCCCACTCCTGCAAGCGGGAAGAGCGTTAGCAAGACCTGCCGGAGCCGCGGTGCCGGGGGGCTCTGCGTTAGGTGCAAAACATTAGGTTTCTGCAAGTAGCCAAAAGGAAAGGAATAAAAAAAAAATTCCTGAGCCTTCTGCCTCTTTTTGCTGTCAAAGTAGAAAGGATTTCCAGCTTTAAAAAAAAAAAAAAGCAAAGTGGATTTAACACATTCCAATTTGCACATTTCCCAATTCTTGAATGAAGTGTTTCATTACCCCGCAAAGGACGCGGCGGCGAGGCCGGGGCGCGGGGGGAGGCGGTTTCTGCTAAGTGACATTTTTATGTTCTGCTAGAATTTGCAATTACTAAATGCTTTGAAAAATAATCCTTGGGGATGACTGTGAGGTTGTATCTAGCAGCTCCCAATGCACAGAGCAGCCGTAACGGCGGGGCTGAGCGCAGGCGTGACCAGCAGCTGTGTCGGGGGGGTTATCGCCTTCCCCGCGTGGGACAGACGGACCCTTTTGTGCAGGACGGGCAAACTGGCCAGCGGCGAGAGCAAAAGGTTATAAACATGGGATCGAGTGCCCCTGGGAGTCAACTGAGAGTCTTTGGCATGAGCCAGCTTTGGATCTGGCCATGCCTGGGTCGTATCCAGTCCCTGCCGTGGCTCTGCGAGGTGTCCTTAAGCCACCCGTGCCCAGTTTCCAAAAAACCTCGCTCGCATTTGACAAAGCCATTTTGAGGATCACGTACGGCTGAAGAAAGCATGGCCCGTGAGCTTGCGACTCACTTAACAGGGGAAAAAGAGAGCGAGCATCACCCTGCGTGTCACTTGGTGTCACACCTCTCCCTGCCCACACCGCAGTTAATGGGCCAGGGGCTGGGATGGGGACAAGTAGGAAGGGACCCTCGTCCCTGCCACCAGACCCCGGCACGCCAACCCCAGAGACCCGCACCTGAGCTGGGTTTTGTCCAAGGCTGGATGCAGCCCAGCGGTGCGAAGGGGGAGGTCTCCTATCTTGGTAATGTCCTTTACGCCTTGTAAAGTCAGGGTGATTGACTCTGCAAACAGGTACCTCGAAGAAGAACCGCAGCATCAGTGCTAACGCCCCGAAACAGAAGCCAGGACCGATCTGTTGGGTGTAGACGCTCTTGTCTGGATAGAGCCCTTTCTTCTCTTTCATCTTTTGTAGCTGGAAGGAAAGAGAGAACACACCAAACAATTTCACCTGGATTTAGCTGCCTGTTCTGCATCTGAAAGATCCTATGAATGCTGAAATAAAACCACCCAAAGCCCACGGCTCCCCCGGGCTGCGGGGTCTGCCTGCACGTGGGAAGCACCTGTGCCTTCTGCTGCAATGGGTCCTCCTGCTTCATTCCTGATCATAACGCTGTTTTCTTAATATTCAGCCCCAAACCCAGCTCAGGAAGCATGTGCCCTCACAAACCCAGTCTCTGGGAGAGCGGATCCCAGCACAGCCTTTGCACTGGGGGACACAGGGTGGTCTCATACCTCGGTCGCCTCCTCGCTCGTCCCCTCCCCGTCGTGGCCGCTTGCTTTTAGCTGCCGGCTGGGCAGTAGACGGGGCTTAGCGACAGCATGTAGCTGGCACTTGCATCACTGTATTTCCGTGATGCTCAGCAGTGCCTTCCTGCAATTTTTACCCCATCACTGATTTCTTCGCCTTTCCCTTTTACGGCCGTGCCGGCTCCTGCTAATGGCTCTGCCATCGGGCTCCCAGCCGGGTCGACAGCATCCGCCGTGTGCGGGGCACAGGCTGCAGCGTGGTGCCCGACTGTCCCAGCCAGATTCAGGCAGACTACAGGCAGATTCCTTCCCGCTTTATCACCGCATTTTATGCACATCTTCCACTGGCTCCGGGGCAGTTTACCAGACCCCTCTGCCTCTGAGTAGCTGTAAAAACTCCATCAATGCGTTCTTCCTGATTAGAAACGCAGGGACAGGAGATGTGGTGGATTGCTCAGACCGATCGAATCTGGCGTTTATCACAAAGGCTGTCTGCCTGCTTTCTGCTCGGGTTGAAGAAGTGCTGTTTAATCACCCTGATGGCCTGCGCTGTGAGAGCTGGACCTTGAGGAGGAAACCCCTGGCACAGGTTGGACCCCTCCGCGCAGGGCTCAGCCCCTTCCCTGCCGCGAACGTCCTGCAAAATGCCAGCATGGTGCCCTTCCCTACGTACCCATTTCACGGTTATCACCAGAACGGCCGTCCCGATGGGTCCCGAGTAGACACCGTAGCCCCAGCGGTCGTGGTAGATCCTCACGGCGATGGTGAGGACGCCGAACATGACGAAGGTCGATCTCTTCGGCTCGTCAAACTCTGCCAGGGCTGCGCAGCACCGAGCACAGGGAGCGTCAGCTCGCCCACCCCCTTCCTCGGCTGCTCCCCTAAAGCCTTACTGGGGTCTGTCCCACCTGCCCTGGGGACCCTCAGCATCGCATCCACTTCTGGTTTGCCCCTATGCCTCACAGCTGGGGAAACTGAGGCACATGGGGGCAAAGCGAACCATACTGAGGCATCTGAGTGGTGGCTCTAGGAGCTGATTTTAGGCGTCTTATGTTCACTATTGCGTGTGGAAGCTAAAGATTTCCCACCTCTATTTTCCTTTACTGCCTCAACCCAGAAGTCGAGACCCAGAAGAAGAAGACCCAGAGAAGTCAACCCAGAAGACACTTGCACCCGGTGAGCCCACCATTGGCTCTTGAGTTTATCCTACATTTCCAACCCTCCCAAACTTGCCAGCTCACCCTGCTCCAGTAGGACCGCGCTTGCCGATGCGATGGGGACTTGGCTGCCTGGCTGTGCCAGCACCTGCCTGAGGTTTGCAAGCTGGAAGTCGCCAGTGCGAGTAAATTATTAGAGGCTTTTGTTTAGCACAGAATGGGGTAATAACTGATAAAAGTTATGGATCCCAGTGGGCTCCATGCTTTTCCAGCTCGCACAGCTGTGTTATGGCTGTCCTGGATTTGCATTCCGGGAAGCGTGCCCGAGGGTCTGCGTCCGCACATGTGCGCTCGGGCTTTACAAGCCACAGCGAGAGGCTTCCCTGGGCTTCAGTCACCACACCTTCCATGTCCTTGGATCGTGGTTTTATAGGGAGTTTGGCTAAGGGATAATGTCCGCATTTTAATCTCTGTTGTTTCCCTGTGGGTCAATATTTTAAACATCGTAGTCCGGGATTTGTATTTTTTTGCAAGGTTTTTGAATGCAGTAACGAAGCAATCAAGTTGAATTTTGCTGCAGGGACCCAAAGTGTCTGGATCGGCTCTGACCTACCCTGACACTGCTGTTACCTACTGAAAGTGCCCTTTGGAGATGATTTGCCTCATTGCCTTTCTAGCCAAGCAGAGAGAGTGCTGAAGTGCCATGGACAGTGTGGGAGCCCACCTCGGGACTCGCACCTTGGGGGAACAGAGCCATTTCTAAGGTTAATATTTTCCCCATTCTTTTTTTCCCTGCACAGAAGATTTATCCTGTTGCATGCCCTCAAGGGGGATGCTGCTGTCTGCGCTGCTCGGCGGTGAAGGGAGGAGGGATGGATCTGTGCCCGGCGGAGGGGATGCTGCCCCACGGCTCGTGCTGGGCTTGGGGGCTGCAGGAGCTTCTCCCAACCCGGCCGGAGGTCCTGCACCAACCCTGGAACCCCGAGGGGCAGAGGAGAAAGTCCTGTGGGTGTTTTGGAGCTGTAGATCAGTGTGGTGACCCCAGCTGAGCACTGGGAGGGCTGGGGACCCTGCCTGGCTAGAGTGGGGACTGGGTGTGTGGCTGCTGGAGATGGTCCGAATCTCTTGAGCAAAGCCTTTGCTGTTGGAAAGTGACCGTCCCTTCATCTCTCTCCCCTTGCCCTACTCTATTCTCCTGTCAGAAATACTTGTGTCCTTCCAAAAAGCGTGTTGACAAAATAGGAAAATAATAGGTTTGAAGTTTTCATCCTTCTTTAGTTCTGTCATATTTTTTTCATTTCTATTATACCTTGTTTCAGTGGCAAATGAGGAACAAAAAGAGAAAAAAAGAGAGTGAAGGGAATGTGGGAAAAGGAAAACTGAGTAATAGAGCAAGGGTCAGGATTTTAAATAAAAAGGAAGTGAAATATATTTCTGCTTTTTCTAAGCAGATATAATATTTCCCATCAGCCCAAACTGGCTTTTGATGAACTAGGAAGATATATTTGTTTTGTCTAAACCACTTTGATTTGCATGCTACCAAGGGAAGTGGCAGATTCTGCCTTTCTTAATGCCCCCAAGTCAGGACAGGACATGCTGATGGGGCTCCATATGGGGAAAATGAAGAGAAGTGGGGGATTCCCTGACATGGAAGGTTTCAAACTAAGTCATCACATAGTACTGTCCTGCCTTGAACTAAAGCACAAGGCTGCATGTGTTACTTGCCAATTTGAAATAAATAATTCTGCTGTTGTAGGGACACGCATAAGAGCTGGTGAAGGTAGAGGAACACCCAACTAACACAAACACCCGGCACCAGACCTCTGTTTATCTCCAAGAGCAAAACTTCCCCAGCCACCACTCAGGACAGTTTTCATGTGTGTCTGGACCCCACTGAGTGCAATGGCTTTCCAAGGCATTAATGATATAAAAATTGATTAAACCATAGCACGGGCTGACTTCCGTAAAAGACAGTCTCACAGCTAAGTCTTGCAGATGGGAGCTCAAAGGCAACAGCATTTCTGGGGACTGTACCCACTGACCATCCCACCAGTGATGCCGACAGAGCCTGGCCGACCTGCAAACGCTGGTGCTCGGTAGGAACCATGAAAGACCAGTGCTTACCCATCAGGGACACCCAGATGGACAGAGCTGTTCCATAGATGCTGAAGTACTCCAGAATATCATAGCGCATGAAGCACAGCACTGATAAGCCGGGGCCATCACATGCGTGGTAAATCTATTAAAAAAAAAAAAAAAGAAAAAAGCATTAGAAAACTAGTTCCTTACCCACAGACCAGTAAGGTAAAGGGTCTTATCAACTGGTTTAAAACAGCCTTTGCATGGCTGTTGAGAGGACGGCCAGCTAGAACAGAACAGTCTCAAATACACCAGGGTCACTGATACGCAGTAATGAATATATTTGAGAGATCATGTCACCATTCCCAATTACAAATTGCCTGAGAGTCAACATTCTTTTCTCTTAGTACAAATTATTTGTGGACGAGCTTTAGTCTGCCTCTTGGTCTGTGCCAGCATTTGCAATCTGATGAGCAAGCTGCTTCGAGCCGAGCTGCAGGCAGTGCAGGGACGTCCTCTCCAGCAGAAGGAGGACTCTGGGGTTATGGTTCTAATTGTGAAAGATTCTCGTAAAACAATTCAAAATGAGTGTCCTGATGAAATGCGTATAGATGCCAGGTCACTGTCCAGGCTAAATAGGGTTTATATGGCCAGAGTCTGAATACTGGGGAATTCACTCATTAGTGCATTCCCTTAAAAACCGCTGGTTCCTGCCCATTAGCTCATTGATTAGGTTATTTGCGAAAAACCCATTGTCATGCAACATAAATGCGAACCAAGCCAAGAGAAATTTTCCAGCGCAATCAGAGGAATGCTCCCAGTGTTTGCCTGGCGCTCGCCTTTTCCTCCGAGCACTCAGCCCTGCAAGTTTTCTAGTGGTAGCACCAGCGTGCTTCGCTGTTTCTGAAGAAGTCCCTTCACTGCTTGGCAGGACGCCCTTGGAACAATCCTCGCTGTCATGGCCCAGCGGGGTTGCTGATATTATTTATAATGGGAATTGCTGCAAGTCCTTTGGCTTGCTGCAGTTTCTAGAAAAGATTGCACCACGGCTGTAATTCTTTTCTCTGTTTGAGATTGGGTTCGGGGAGTCTGGAGACAGGGGGAAGAGAGGGTGGAAGACAAAGAGCGTGTTTCTGGCTGGCGTCGCAGCACTTGTCTGCGATGGACATATGCTTTCACTGCTCTGATGAGGTCTCCTGGGGGAGGAGGAATGGGACGCTACAAGAAAGGCAACAGCAGCAGCTGCTGCCCTTCCTACCCCCCCGACCATGCTGGCAGCTGCCTTCCCTTCCTTCCCTTCCCCACGCACAGATATTTTGCCTCTTCAATCTCTTCGGCGAGGACCTGTTCCACCTCCCGTCGAAACACATGCCAATTTTCCTATTGACTTCTCGGGGAGGTGGAGCAGACACAAAACCGGTGCAAAATGAAATCGTAGCTGTCTGGCTTCCCTGGGGAGCTGGGGGGGGGGGGGGGGGCTTGGTTGGGATGTTTTTATTAACTAGTCCCGTAGTTTTTATGGAACTGGCAGAATTTCTCCCCCTGCATTGTGCTTAAATTGGAGGCTTAAATGGTGGATCCTTAGGAATAAGAGACTAGCCTGGTTCAGAGCTCTGCTGCTGTGGAAGAGCTTTTCACACCTTTATCTACTCCCTGCCTCAGTTTCTCTGTCCCTGTGCAAGGGATGAGATGACCCTCATGAGATGCCTCGAGATGGGTGGGGAGAAGCGGTAAATGCAATATTGGTTGGGTTGCTGGGCTATTTCCTTCATATCCTTTAGCAGAGCATTGCTATGGGGTTAAGTAGGAGATTTATTCCAGTGGTAACACTGCTTTAGGTGCTCAACCTGTGTGTGTACAGAGGCACTTAGCAGCAATACAAAGCACAGGGCAGCTTACTGCCGGGAGTGGGAATATGAATTATTTTGTATATGTACAGACAACCGACTTTCTCCTCCCGTTATTCCCATGCGAGGGAAGGCAGGGCGATTCTGAGCCTGGTGAAACACACATTTTCAAACCACTCTGCCAGGGTGTAGGGTTAATATTTATTTTTCTTGATAGCTCAGAAGCATGTTTTAGTCTTTCTTTTCCCAGTGCAGAAACTCCCCCGACTTGAGCATTGCTCCCATCACCACTTAGCAATTGCAAAATCAATAATTCGACTACGTGCTTTTGGCTAAAATGACAGAAGCATAGCGAGAGACTCTGGATACAATTTAAACCCCAAATTCAGCATGGCCACTTACCAGCTGTAAAACAAAGAGAAAAAACAGCTCCAAAACATTGCGAATCAATCAAGTTGCTTTGTACCCAGACCCTCTCTCTAACCTCACAAACAGAAAACACCATTAAATCTATGTAAGGCCACCCCTTAGGACCACCTAAACTGAAGAATCAGCCGCTCAGCGCCGCACACGGTGGGAAATAGCTGAAAATGGATATTCTGGGGGTCGCACTCACTGCTCTTGGGTGAGATCCAGCTACCCTTCCCGGCAGAGTCCCGGTGCAGGGGGATGAAAGACCCGGGGGAGGTACAGGGACATCTTACCGCCACGAAGAACATGGTGAAGAAGTAAACCATGGCTTCCATGTGGAAGCGCCGCTTGGCCGCGATGCTGATGGTGGGGAGGAAGACCAAGGTGCTGATGGTGGGCAGAAGGAGCTTGGCCACCAGTGAACCCATGGGTGCCTCACAGGCCGGCGGCTCCCAGGAAGACGGTCTCTGCGAGCTGGATGGAGACGACAGAGAAAACAGCCGTGGCGAGTGTGCTTTAAAATTTAAATGCCCTGCGTGGCCGGGAGGGCTGCGGGCAGGGAACAGCTGCTGCCGCCACAGCCGCCCCCTTTGCTTCTGTCTCTCCCCAAGAGCAAAATTCTTGATGCAGCCGGCGGCTGCTGGTGGCAGATGCTCTGTGCCCCTGATATCGCTCTGGGTGTTTCTAAAGGAACGTTGTCCTTGCACGCCTTGTGCTGGGTGTTGGATCTGGGTGCAATGTGGGTGAGGGCTACAGGTTTGCTTGCTCCCCGTGGGGACACCCCACCTCTGCATCCCACCCCTGCACTGACGCTGGGTCGGTGCTGCTGGAATAGCCTGGCAGGGAAAAACTATCTGCTGCTCCGCACTGGCACAAAGTAGGGAAGAGCTGGTGTGTGGCAGGTACCGGGGGGTTTTAAAACAGCGGGACGTATCTCGCTACCTTTGCTGTACCTGTGAAATACACACCAAGCTCCAAATCTGCCTTTTATTTCCCTACGAGGGCAGACCTGGAGTGGGTGACCCTGCTCTAGCAGAGCATGGGCATCGGGGAGCTCGCGTGATGCAGCATCTAATGCCTGCTACGCGCGCCTGTGTGTCCTCCTATGCACTCGGGTGGAGTTAAGTGCAGTTAAGTTTCTCGGCCATGCCCTCAGGCTTTGCAGCGTAGACACCTCCAGGAGATCTGTCTGAAATTCAGGAGCTGAGCGTCTCTGGGGTAGAGGAATTTGAGCAGATGACCATGCGGCACAGAAAAGCCGGAGGAAAGGAGACCAAAAGCCAAGCAGCGTTTGGGCTGCTAATCCACTCAGTGGCTTCTCTCTTTTATTATGACTTTTTATTATATCACTGCTGCTCCCCTCCTGGGTTAATATCTTTTCCTTGGAGCCTCGCAGGGATTCTCGGCATCTTTTCGGTACAGCTGTTCCCGGGACGCAGGGAGCAGGAATGCTACGCTTGAGCAACCGCCTTTGTGGCTGTGGGTTTGGGGAGGAGGCTGCGAGCTGCGATATGAGCCACCGTCTATTTCTGAGGCCGACAGGACAGGCTCGCCTGTCCCCCGGGAGGGGGTCCGGTGGAAAGGCAGGCATGCACGGAGAAAAAAAACACTCTTTAAAACCATTCCAGCCAAGTTGGAAAGGACTCTGGGAGGGGGAGCGCAGGGGTGTTGTGTGCGCGGTGAGAATGGCACAACAGCATTAAAGCACTGACCCGAGAGGGCTGTGCTGAGAGCCTTCCTCGAGCACGGCTCAGATAAGCTGCGTAGGGCTCCCAATTTTAGCTGATATTGCAGGAACCATCCACGTTCCCTGGCTGGCTGCAGGCAGCATCCCTCCGCAGAGCGCTGCCCACACCGCGTCTCCAGCCGCCCTCCCGCTTGGACAAGCCATAAACTTACCGCAAACCCCTGCAAAATTGAATCTCTACCAATAAATAGTGAAAAACTCTGATGTCCCTATTTACCATGAAAATTAATCCCTCCAAGCCAGCACGTAAATACTCTGTGCTTTCTCCCCAGGCGTCCAGCCCTGAGTGGGAAGCGGAGCCGAGCGCCAGCACGCCCTGAAGTACCCTGTTCCTTTCCTGTGCCATATCCTCAGGCGTATCCGTTATTCCATGTTATTCTTGCATGAGCTGCTTGGACCGAGGAAGGTGCTCAGGGCCGCTGTGTGCTGCACGGCAGGGCTTGTCTCCGGGAGGATTTCAAGTGGGGTTGGGGTTAGCTGGTTGCATCAACTGCTCTGGATTCCTGGGTAGGAAAACCTGCACCCTGCTTTTGTGGCCATGAGGTTGGTATCAGAGAGGTGAAAACACAGCTCAAAACCTGTTGGTGAGGTCAAACTTCCACGTCTGGGTGCAAAGCAGCCCTCCTCGCCCTCGTGGGACCATTTGCAAGGGCATGGCAGTTGTGCAACAAGCCACCATTTGCAAGGACGTGCAAGGGTGGTGGCTGTGCAACAAGGCAAATGGCATCACTTGAAAAAGATGATCAAGCAGTTGTTAAATGCATCCCCCTCGCCCCCATCCTTTGCCCAAAATCTAGTTGGAGTCCACTGAAAAGGAAACCCTGTTGGCTGCTGGATGCAGCAAGTGCCAGCCATGGCAAGCGCTCCCCCAAGCAGGGAAGTGTTGGAGCTCTCAGGAGCAAGAAAACATTCCACAGGTTGTTGTTTTTTTTGTTTTTTTGTTTTTTTTCTCTCCCAGCTGCACACTCTGGGCTGGCGTTTGGTTTGCAGCCAGCGCTGTAGGCATAGAGGAAAAAAAACCCGGTTTGCACACGTGTTCCAGCTATTATTGAAAAAGAGACCCCAAAGTAAACTACAAGGCAAGGGGCAGGCAGGTGGCGAGCTCCTGTTGGGAGCTGCTGCTTAAAAGGTCTTTGTTCAGGCTGCAAACAAACGGCAGCGCTAGACGTGGGCTTTGCAAACCTTCCCGGGAAGGGACCCAAATAACAAAGGGCCAGGACTTTGTTCCTTCTTTTCTGAACAGGTAGGAAATGTCGAAAGAGAGAATTTTAGCTCCTGCATTTAAGTACTTCTGGAAAGCAAATTTTAAATCTGCATTCCACAGGGCTAATTTTGTGTGCACCAGAGTGCACGCAGGAACGGTGATATATATGGCTGAAAACTGGTTCCCAGATGCCAAAACCAGGTTCTGGTATGCCGTCCTAGATCCTTCCAGGGTAACATTAACCGTGACTTTCAGTAAGCACTTCTACCCTTTCAACTCAGACATCGCAGTGAAGGAGAGAGACGTAGATAGTTTTATTTTTAGTATGAGAGTGATAGTTTAAAAGTAGTATATATTAGAATAGAGGATGAGGGATCTGGGCCAGCTGAGAGTATTGAGAGTATATTCTCCTTGGGATAAGTATAGGATGATCTTTCATCTGTATGTGGTGTAGACTGCATCAGAATTGAAACCTGCTCAGGGTCCCCAGTTACTGCCAGGTTTGAAATAATGGTGATAACGACACTAAAATGGAGAGTCAAGGTTGCAGCTTCTTTATGGGCTTGCGGTTTGCAGTGCTGCAATACGACCATCGGTGTGGGCAGGTAGGCGTGAATGCCTGCGCCAATTTAGTGCTTACTGCAAGGTGTTATTTACCACTTCCATTACTTCAGAGTCTAATCTTTCATCTCCACAACCCTTTGACTCATGCGCTCTGGACTTAGGGATGAAGGTGAAAAGCTGGATGTTGCCTGGTTTCAGCAAGATGATGTGCAAGAGCCGTGGCTCTGGAGCAGCACTGTCAGCCCCAAGGAGCCCTGAGCAATTTGACGAGCATGGCACCATCCAGCTTGCAAAGATTTCTTGTCTTTTTGCTACTCTGCCTTGGGAATTTGATCAAGAAACCTCCTGGCGTGAAAGGTGCAAGTGTGGAGCAGCCCATGGGCACAAGCCGTTCCCTGCCCAGCTGGAGAAGGGACGGCTGTAGCATCTGGTTAGAATATCTTTCATTACCTACCGCAGCCTGTGATCAGAGCTGTTGCAGGAGATGCTGGTGTGGGTAGCGCTTTCTGGATAGCTGAAATCCATACGTGGGCCCTGGCACCAGGGAAAAGGAGACCAATAAATGCAGAGCCACCAGCTGTGCCTGAGCCCCTCGCACGGCTGGTGCTGCAGACCCGGCTCTGATCAACCGCAGCGCTCGCCCGCTCCCGTCCACAGCCCTGCCAAAGCACCTGCATCCTTCTTTTTTTATTAGTGGAATAAATTGCCACTTAAAATATCCATTCTCCGTAAGGCCTGGCCCCATTTTAGGCAGCTTTAGCTGAATACTTGCCCTTAAAAAATTTCCCCTTCCCTTCTCCCTGTTGAATAAACCTATTACGCTTATTCCTTGCAGGTATCCCTGCTTCTTTTTTCCTTAGAGTATTTTTCGCTCTTCCCTTCTCTACCCTGTCATGGCCCATTACAAACATGTCACCGTTAACGGTAAGGACATCTCTTTTCTTGTCACCAGGTTTCCATCACTCGTACCCTTCTGGGTGTCCCAGCTGCTCGGGGCGGCTGTCCTGCTGCCAAATTCAGGGGGGCAGTGCAGGGGTTTATTGCTCATTTCATGGTGTTTAATGTTGGGTTTTTTTACAGTCATGACTCCTGCAGCCCAGTGATGATGTGAGGGTCTCAGCTCTCGCCCTGTTGGTCAAAAATGTCATTTTCGGAAGAGAAAAGCTTGAAGTTGTGGTGCTTCAAGGCTCAAAATCCAGAAGGGAATGAAACTAGTCTTAGGGTTTTGGGGAGTCTGACTCACGAGTTTTGAATGCCTGTGGTTGGCAATGCTGCATAGCTGATGTCCCTCAGCACAATACTGCACAACTTCCATGTGAGACTCATTCCATTAAAAGAAAACGCTTTGTACTTTTTTTTTTTTAAATCTTTGCATAGCTAAAATTTTGAACCAAGCATGACTTGTCTGGAAGCTCCTCCAGGTTCTGGCAGGGATGCATACTCTTCGGGGACAGGTAAAATTAAAGTTAAAGAAATCTGCAGAGAAAAAAGGCTTTTAAAGCTCTTGAAACTGTATGGCCATGACTGTACCTGGGGTCACTGTGGTTGCTTGTGGCTTTCAAACTGCCCAGAGGTATTTTTTAATAGGAATCCGATGGTGAGAGCAGCTTGGTGGCTTTGGCTTGTTCAGTTTGACTCAACATTTTGCAAACCTCCATGGATGAAACCCTCACGCTAACATGATATAAATCATTGCTATCCACACTGCATGGAGGCACACAGAGATGAAGTGCCTTGCTCAACACTCTGCCGTAGGTCACTCTGCAAGGGACTGGGACTGTCTCTAAAGAACACTTTTTTTCATCTCCTCTTGCTTGTTTTAGTTACCCAGTGGTAGGCCATAGCCACAGCTCTTAAGAAGAAGGTAGGGCTGGCTGCCAGGGCCTTTTTTTGGGGCTTCACCACATTTTGGTCCCCCTGGCAATGTCCCAGCCATGCAGGGACCTCACCCACTCTGTGGATGGCTTAGATCTGCCCACACTGCTCCAGGCTCGCCTGGAAATAACGTTTGTAGCTGTGCAGAAGCGTTGAACAAACAGGTCAGTTCTGTAGGCAGTCTTAAAAAAAAGAAGAAAATCAGTTAGTCGCCTTGCCCCCAGGCAAAGATGAAGCTGCTGGGGGGTCCTGGACCAACAGACTCCAGACCACGCTCCTGTTCTTCCTCCAGCGTGGCTCTCCTGGACCTGAGCAGGCATTTCGGTGGGACTGGCTATGACAGAGCCATTCTGTCTGCTGTGCCAGCACAAGGGCTGGACCAGAAAAGAGCTAATTTTGCTGGGAAAGCAGTGCTGGAATGCCACAGCCCATGGCAGGGCCATGGCTCTGGTTCACCAAGGGCAGGTCCTGTGGTACATCATCCATGGAGGACCTGCTCCAGGGAAGTGCTTGGGGCTCAGTGGTGCTGAGCATCAGCTCTGGCACGGCATGGATCAGGATGGGAAGGTGTCCCGTGATGGGGAGCACAGCAAGACGATCAATGTCTTGTGCCTAGACTGGAGCTTACCACCGCTCTCTGCTCCAGGTCAAGGATGGAGGTCCTTCTACTGCAGCAAAGGCTGCCCCGGCAAAGGGATCCCCCCACCCCTCCTTGGGTGAGAAAGGGCCTGATCCTGCAAAACGCAGTGCCTCTGCTCAGCTGAGCAGCCCCAGCTCCTGCTGAGCAGTGACAGTGCCCAGCCCAGCACTTTGTCGAACTCATTTCAGCCAAGGAAACTCCTTTCCTCTGCAGGCACTTCTCTAGCCAAACCAGCAGCCAGTCGCCGGCGACTCTTCCCCGGCTGGAGAAGGTTATTTTGGAGTGTCTGTCGTTCCTTTTATTTGCACTCTGAATTATGCACGGCACCGGTTTGGGATGGAAAGCCTGGCAGCTGCCTGCGGGATGGCTGCCGCGATTCCCTTGGGGTGGCTGTCGGGGTAAGAGGCCACCTTGTGCGGTGCTGGAAGGTGAATGCGCAGTGCCGGGACCGCCAGGCTGCCTTGCCCAAATGTGGGATGCAGTGAGCAGGGCTGGTTCAGGGACCCTCGCCCAAATCCTAAATTTCCCTGGGAAAGTCCAATGCGAGCCCTCAGCGACCGTCCCTGGGTGGGAAAGCCTCTCACTGTCCATGCAGGTGCATCTTGTCTCAATTTACTCCAAGCCCAAAAGCAGTAAATAACATCTGCAAATCATTTCTAACGCTTATGCCAAAAAACTGGGAGATAAAAACCGCTGTCGTCTGAGCCCAGCCGTCGGTGATTAATGCTGTACCTGCCGGCAGCCTCAGCAGCAGCACCCGCAGCCCCAGGATTTTGGGGGCAGCACTGGCCTCGGGGGGGTTTTGGGGTGGCGGGAGCAGGGGCTGGTCCAGCCCCACGTTGGAGCCGTGGGGTTTGGCCAATGTGAAGCTGGACAGAGGCTCGTGTTTTGGATCTGCTCTGCAGTGCGTTTTGGTTTTGGGGCTGTTTTTGCTCCCACCGAGGCAATGGCATCGCTCCTGCTGATTTCACGAGGACGGGCCGGGGCTGCGTAAGCTGCGCTGCTGCAGCCAGGGATAACACTGCGTGATTTATGGGAGCAATCAGTTGCCACTAGGAGCTGGTTAGGAATTTTCCGATGAAATGGGGATTGCGTCAGAAACCGCTGAGTCATCTCAACTGTTTCATAAAAAAAAAAAAAAAAGAAAAAAAAATCCTTTGGCTTTGATGAACTTCTGGTGAAGCACAGAGACCGAATGCGTCTCGCCTGCTGCCGGTTCCCCCAGCACTTGCCTCGGCGACAGCCTTCCCCCACCCTCCCGCTTTCCCCCCCCCCAGGTGCTCCCTAGCCCCGGGGCATCCCTGCTGCAGGATGGGGTGCGGGGTCACCCGGGGATGGGGTCTCCGGGGGTGCAACCTGCCAAACCCCAGGGCTGGCGGGAGCTCTGGGGGGACGCTGGGGCTCACACGGACCCAGGCTGCTCTGGCGTTTTCAATGTGAAATATTTTGATGCTTTTAAAACCTCTCGTGTTCAGACTTTTCCCTCCCGGTTGTTCCAAAACGGAAAGGGTTTTCTCCTGCATGTCTCGGGCTGGGATATTTTGAAATGCAGAAGTTGGGTGAACTCAAGTGCTAAATTTTCCCAGTGTCCTGGTCACAGCCAACCGATGGAAAATTGAAAGTTGCAAATCAACCTAGCTGGGTAAATTAAAACAGGCTGGCAGACATTTAGCCAAACAGAAAAGGAGACTTCATTTCCCATGTAAATTTTTTGGGATGGATTCTCTGCTCAGCTTCACACAGCCATCCCTGGGAGGACTGGGTCCAAATTAACACCACCACGGACCCGCGGCAATTCCCGCAGGGTGCTGGGAGCTGTGCGGAGATCCGTGCCCATGGCGGGGTGGGAGCACACCCCGAGGGCCTGCAGATGGGAGCTCCTGGCCCGTGGCAAGTGGCGACAGGGCTGAACGTTGCCACCGAGGGCCAGGAGCAGCCGGTGGCAACAGCCACCATAAACTGCAGTGATCGCCTGGGGTGCAGAGCCAGTGCCGGGGTGCGGTGTCCCACTGGGAGCACTGGTTTTGCCCTGCGCGGGGCAGGTCTAGAGGGGAAGGAGAGAAGGCTTGAGCTGGAGCATCTCCGGTGGATGAAGGAAATTGTTCAGGTTGGGCTGCTCAAAGCTGCTGGGATGTGACCAGCGCGTGTGCAGGGGGTGTGTGGTATGGAATGCATAGGAACGTGCGTCACCACGTAGGTGAGGCGTCTCATCGACCATGTTACACGTAAAGACGGCAGAGAACAGACCGCATATATCGTTTATAGGTTACGTACGCTGTATAACTGTGTCTTTCTTTACACCCTAGGCTTTTCTCTCCGACACACACACGCGCAGAGATCAGATACAATACGCGCACGGCTGTCACCGAGCCAAGGGGACCGCTCTCACCCAAAATGGCTCTTCTTGTCCACCGACCCCATTTCTGACCACCGCCACCCTCCTGCGTGGCAGAAAACTTGTTTCGAGCGGCACGACTGACGCCGAACCTTAGCAAACGACACCCCAAAAGCCCAGGATGGCGGGGACCCGGTTTTATTTTTTTTTTCAGCCGAAAACGCAACGAAAACCCCCTTACAGACCGCAGCCCACCAGCCCTCCCTGCACTTCCACGGGCAGGATACGGCCTGCGGACGGACCCGGGAGTATTTTGGCCACCTCGCTCCGTGCTGGCGATGCTGAGGGGGGGTGGATGGGGAGGTGTGTGTGGGGGGGCAGCAGGTACCGTCGTCTTCGTGTCCCCCCCTGAGAAAGGGCAGAGCAGCATCTCCCTGAGGAGAACAGGGGGGTGCCTGGGGTGAGGTGGGGGGCGGGAAGCGGGGACGCATGCGTACGGCCTCCCCCCCCCCTTGTCGTCCCCCCCCTCCGTCTGTCCCCGTCGTCCCCCCCCCCAGCCTCGCCTCAGGAAACCGGCGGGCGGCCGCGGGCCGGCGCCGGGGGAGGCGAGGGGTTAACCGGGGTGGGGGCATCCCGGGCCGAGAGGTGTGAATTCCGTCCGTGTCCCGTCCCCCCCCCCCTTTTCCTTCTTCCTCCCCCCCCCACCTCCTCCCCTTCTTCTCCGCCGCTATAAGAGCGGCCGGCGAGGGCTGGGGGGAGCCACTGCGGCGGCTCCTCCTCGCTGGAAGCCCCGGCGCTTTTGGCTGCCCTTTGAAGTCGGAGAGAAGGAGAAGAAGGAGGGAGGGAGCGTCTGGGGGCCGCTGCTCCTGGCTCCCCGCTACCGCCCGGTCCCGGAGCATCGTCCCACCCGGCCCCGCCGTCTCCCAGGTACGGGCCCGGCCCGGCCCCCGCGGAGGGTTGGGAAGGGGGGGGCGGGGAGGGGGGGTCGCATCCCGCCGGTCCCCGTTCCCCGCTCGGTCGGGGGCTGAGCTCCGGCAGCGCTGCCCGGGGCGGTTCTGCCTCCCTCCCGCCCGGCCGAGCTCCGGTATCGGCGGGGTTCCCTCCGGTACCCGGCTTCGCGATGCTTGTGGGCGACATCCCTCCCTTCCCTCCCCCCCCCTTTCTTTAATTTTTCTTCTATTTAAACATGCAGCTCTGATCGACTCTAGGATAAACTCTGAGCGAGCTCTGTTATTGGCTTTGAGTCAGAAGTGTCTGGAAGCCTTAATGAAAACCAAGTGTAAGGCAAGTCTCAGCCACCTGTCCCCGGGATCCCCAGCCAAGCGCTCTGGGCTTCCATTAATCAATGGATCTGCCTCTTGGAAAGTGTCTTTTGCATGCTGGACCTCTACCCTGGGGCGATCGCAAAGCGGAGTTGGGGACCTGGAAGCCCTCTGGTAATTTCTCTAAGCCAGATACCAAAGCCGTGCTGGCATTGCCGGCAATACTGCGTTTCCAAAAAGCTGCTGCGAAAAGCCCTTGCGAGAAGAAAAAGGGGTAGGAGAGAAGCTCTTTACGTTGCAGGTCTGCAGTCCTGCCCCCTCTCCCCAGGAGCAGCACCTCTCCCGCCTCCCTAGTTCCCAAAGATACTCTCTAGTTACTTTTCAAGGGAAATTAGTTTAGGGGAGAATATTTTTTTTTTCTTTTTCTTACAGACTTGAGCTGCTTTGATTGCCTGGAAGCATGATTTCCTGAAACCTGCTCCTTTCTGGCTCTTGCAGTGAGGTTCACAATAAAATGTATTGTGGTTTTGAGCTGGGTTTTACTTAAGAAAATGCCATTCTGGGTTACTCCCTTTCATGAGGCAGATGGAGAAGAGATGAAAGGCTGACACTTGGGATACTGCATTTCTGCTCTTTAATTGTGGGTGGTTTCTTTTCTATAACAGGCTTCTTCCCTGGGAATCGGTGGGAATTAGAGTGGAACAAATGAAAAAAGGAAAAATAACAGCTGTTAATTGCATTTTTTTGTTTACGAAGCCTTTCATCTTATTCTTCTAGGAGCAGCTCTGTAAATGGGGATATTTGAATGCACTGCTTTTGTAGATCCAGGGACACTTCTACTCGCTGCCTCTTGTGCAACGCTTGCTTCAGTGTAAGCCATGCTCTCTTCCAAGGCAGGCTCGGAGCCTCAGCTCTCACTGGTGGTATCAGGTGCAGCCACTGGGAACCAGTGCAAACTTGTGGTTTGGAAGATAGCAGCCAAGATGGGATGTGAACCTGTACCCTGTTAATGATTCCACTAATTAAATGTAACTTCAGAATCAAGCCCTTGCAGTCACTGGTGGTTGGTGTCACTTAGCTGACCAGGAATGCTGAAGAAGACGTGCTGTGTAACCCAGGCTGCAAAGCAGCCCCTGCTCTCAAAGGGCAGCGCGGCTAAGTTTGGCTCAGCACGGTGTTTGGTTGCTTTCTAGGATGAAGGTACCTAAGTGGAGGTGGAGCAGCATCTCCATCAGTGCGCGATCCCAGCTGAAAGGCACCCTGGCCCTTCTCCTCGTGGGCAACGTTGTCTTTGTGATAGCTCAGGTAAGCGTGTTGCCTTGCTGGGGGGGTCTCTGGGCTTTAAAATGGTGCCGTGTCTGGGCTGGGTAACCCCTGGGACTTGCAGGACTGGCCTGTGCGTGCATCAGGTCCGCAGCAAACGTGAGGATGTATGACTTGGCTTAGCTCTTTAGTCTTGGCTTAACCTAAGTTGTACCTTCTGTGGCTAAGAGCGTGCACAGATCATTTCCAAGGCTCTGAAAGGCCATACCCTGCTCTTGGGTGAGCACCACTTCCTCGGTCCCTGCGGTGGTTGGAGCTTTCATTTACTTTGCATGGAGTATTATCCCTTTCCCAGAAAACACAGAATTAATAGAACTCACCTAACCAGCAGGTGATTCTGGATGGAAAAATACATCTCTGCCCCTGCAATGAGCAATAGCTGGGACCCCCCCAGGAGGTTCTGTGTCCCTTGCAAAGGGATGCGAATGCCTTACCGAGCGCAGGCATGAGGTGGTGACGCTGCCGGTGGAGCAGCTCCTTTGCCCTCTGATGGATGGTCACACTGCTGCCTGCAGTGGCTGAGGGGTGGGGGTGTCAGAAGTGACAAACCTGTACTCGCAAAGAGAACGCATGGGCTCCTCCAGCCTGCTAGCATCCACTGGCGTGCTCTCCCCCCTGCAGAGTGGTTTTGCAAGGGTTTGCTTAAGCTTTCAATGAAGTTTTTGGCTGCAAATGGCTCTTCAGCTCCTGGAGCTCACTGTGAGCAAGAGTTGGAGAGCACCAAAAGACTTGGAGGGTTTAGGGTTGTTTGGGAGCTCGGTTTTGCCAACTGAGTGAAACAATGAACACTTCCTTTCCTGAGGAATCCCAAATATTGCCATTTCATTCCAATTTGTAATGAAAACACAATTGGAAAAATGCAGGGTTTCTTGCAAGATGGAAATCTCAGCCTTGACCTCAGATGGAGAAGGAAATGCCCTGTTTGCCCAGGGCAGGCTGGGTGGGGGGGATGCCCTCGATCCACCCACGCAGGCTCTGCCGTGTGGATGCTGACTGCTGCTTCTCTTCCTGACCCGCCTGATGCTTCAAGCAGGACCTGACGCAGACCTCCAACAGCCTGGAGGAAGGGGCAGACGTCACCGCGTACTGGTGGGGCGAGTGGACCAAGTGGACGGCGTGCACCAGGACCTGTGGGGGAGGCGTCAAGTCCCAGGAGAGGCACTGCCTGCGGCAGAGGTATGGCACCCGCCTGCCAAGGGTAGACTTGAAGTAGACTTGATCTAGAAGGTCATCGCTCAGTAGATAAGCAGTGGTGAAAAGGTGTTGTCTGGCAAACCCTGCTTGTCCAGAAGGTAAGGATGTCCCTGAGCATGCTACCATGAGGATGCTGTGCCCTGGGCATCCCTGCCCAGAGGACCAGCCAAGCTATTCCTGTGCTGGTCCTGAGGTTTCTCCTGCGGGGATTAGCGCAGATGGGCAGCAGACATAGCGCAAGCCCCTTCTCAAGGCTTCTGGGCACAGCAGCGAGGACACCGTGGTGCAGGGTTGGTTGGGAACGCACTGATCCTGGCTGCTCCGTGCATGGCTCTGCCCTCTCTGGGCTGTGTGGTTGCCAGAAGACACCTTGCAAACCTTGTCCCCAGGCCCTCGTCCCCATGATACTTCCTAGGGTGCCGTAATAAGAATAGTTGATGCTGCAGGTAACAAAGCCGGAGAGACCTTTGCTATCGACTCCAGTGAGACCGTGATAGATCTCCATGTGGCTCTGCCACATGAAGACCAATTGTACAGAAGCAGGGGACAAATATATTTAAAAAAAGGGAAAAGAAGGGTTTCTGACCCCTGTCTAACCATCATTTCTTTATTCAGAAGAAAGTCAGTGAGTGGGCTGGCTAATAAAACTTGCACTGGAACATCCAAAAGATACCAGCTCTGCAAAGTACAAGTAAGGATATCCTTTTTCTCATTGGGAACACTTGATACAAAATGTGGAAAGTCATGCTTGCTTCGTGTGATGGCACTTCTGGGCCCCTCAGAGAGGGGACACTGTTTGTCCTGTAGCTGTCACCCCATTGCCCCTCCAAGCAACTGGAGTTCCCGTCTTTGGTGCCCATCACCCTCATGTCGGGGCTTCGGGCCTTTTGCCTGCCCTGGGGGCCATAAAACCCAGCGAGCGGTTCTTGCACCATCTCCCGGGGGGCTTCCCCTGGCTGTCCCTGCAGTGGGAGGAGGAGGAGGATATGGCTCTGGATGGGGCAGGCAATGGAAATGCTCCTTGCAGCTGGTCGAGATGTGCCAGAAACCTTTCCCGCATTTTGTTTTCATCAGGATATTAATGTATCCCATTCTAGGAGTGTCCTGCGAACGGAAGGAGCTTTCGAGAGGAGCAGTGTTCATCATTTAACTCCCATGTGTATAACGGCAGAACGTATCAATGGAAACCTTTATATCCTGGTAACAAGACATTCTTTGTGTGTTTCATAATGCTTAGCCAAAATATTTTGATAGTTATGATGCTATAGCCTGCAGGAAGACTCCTCCTCTGCTGTTTTAAAGTGATTTTTCAGAGACACAATCAGCTGTCTCCCAAATTCAAAGGCATGTTTTGCAGCTGCAGAGTAGCTTAAAAATAAAACAACAACATGAATTTATGGCTGTAGCCTGTGTTGGTCACGGCTCCCAAGGACCAGAGAGCTGAAAGGCTAGAGGAGGATGCAGGAGCATGGGGTGATGGACTGTGCTGCAGGGAGAGCCTGGCTCACCCTAATAAGTGTCCTTTGAGCTGTGGCCATTACTGGCCGTGTTGCGTTTCAGTGACATTTGCTCATTCCCACACCCTTTATGTGCTCTGTCAAATGTCACCGAGATGCAGTCAGTCGGTTTGGTCATCCAGGATGAGTGACGCAGAACTGCTGAAATAACTTAGGAGTCAGAGACTGAGATTTTATTTAATTTTTAGGCACCTAACTCCCATCAAAATTAAGCATTAAACAAAAATTGTGGCCAACTTTTAGAGCTACTGGGAACCCGGGACCCTTCTGGGGAGAAGGCGGCTCCTGTGCGCTGGTTCTTCACACTCACAATGCTATTTGGGTCTCTAAAAATAGAGATGGGAGCTAGTGCAACTTTCTTATTTTAGGGGTCTCTGTACATGCCTAAGAACAATTGTTCCTCATGAAATTACTTGTTGCCTCCTTTTATGTGAAACAAGCCCCTGTCTCGCCAGCTGCCTTGGCAGGGTCAGCCTGGTAGAGCTTGGCCCGTGGCAGACTGGTTAGCTATAGCTACTTGGCTGCTTTTGTCCCTTTCCTATGGCAAGGTGACAATTTCTTTAAACGTATTTGCTCTTCAGGATGATTCACCAGAATAGTTACAGTGAAATGTTTTGTTTTTTAGCAGGCGTTCACGTGGCTCCTGGGGGATTTGCAGAGTAATGTTTTGACATTGATGCTGTCTTGCTTGGGCACGCAGGCCAGTGGGTATATGACCACTCACTAGTTGGCGGAGTTCAACACTTAGCATTGGGTTTCTGATGCAATTGTGAATTTGTCATTTGTTTCCTGTGGATATTATAAAATGTGGTACTACTGTGCCAGTGGATGCAGCCAGCCAGTTGCCTGCAGAAAGCAAAGGGCGAATTGAGTCCAACTTGGGTGAATGTTTATGGAAAAGTTCTTATGTTTCAAGCTGCTATGGTTTTGAATATAGTCTTAACTTGTATATGTATTTATAACAATATATCTATGTTAATTAAACTCATATATTAAATGTTGATACATGAACTTGCATATGTTTTTGTGTAATGTGTACACATATCACTACTGCAAGTCCTTGCACAGAATAGTGGCCGTTACTGCTTCGGTGCATCCCCTGGGCTGATGGCAGCGATACCACTAGGTGCATCTATTCCTGGCAGCAGAGAGGACTGCCTGGCTGTGCAAAGGTTTGCAGCAGTGGGCTGTCACGCTGTCAGAAGTACGATCTCCTGTCTAGCCTGAAGCACAAGAGATGGTAGCTTCTGAACTGCTGGCTGCTGTGCAATTGTGCTGTTGCTGCTGTTGTTTAGCTTGGCAGAGATTCTTTGACATTGGTAGGATGAAAGTTATTGTGTTTCTGCTGTTTTGAATATATCTTTATATCCTTTCCCCTTAGATGACTATGTTCACATTTCTAGCAAGCCCTGTGACCTCCATTGCACCACTGTGGATGGTCAGAGACAGTTAATGGTTCAGGCTCGGGATGGAACATCCTGCAAATACACTGATTTCCGAGGGGTTTGCGTGTCTGGAAAATGTGAGGTTGTTAAACATTATAGCAAAAATATTGTTAGTAGCATTCAGAAAATTACAATGGGTGCAATATTTGCCTGACCCTCAATACTCTATTTGTGCATTTTTTAGCCAATTGGATGCGATGGCATTCTCTTTTCCACCCACACCTTGGATAAATGTGGAGTTTGCCAAGGAGATGGGAGCAGCTGCACTCACGTGACCGGCAGTTACCGGAAAGGAAATTCTCATCTTGGTAAGGCTTTTGGGGACCTTTTGCTTTATTTGTATCAGAGGGCTATTGTTTAAATGTAGGGTTTTTTTTTTTTTTTTTTTTTGGTAAATTGCTTTCAGGTCTTACCAACTGCCCTGCTTCAGTTTTTCCCAACGTGTTCTGTGTGTTAATGCCACTTGTAAATTTGGGCAGGGAAACCCTTCTTTAAAGAAAACCAGTAACTTTGCATGGTGCTTGTCAGAAGCCTGAGCTCTCTGCTGAATGGTGCAAAAGGGTTATGCAAGAGACTGGCATCTATTTTAGTCTTCTTTCTCATGACCCAGTAAGACTAGAAATAAATGATTTGTAATAACAGGAAGCGAGGATATTTTGAAAGACCAGGATTTCCAAAATTAGTGATGTAAAGCAACAGAACCTACTTGTCCTAAATATAGCAGTCTAACTCAGGAATAATGATTAATGCTCTCCGAGGATCAGTTTAAGATGGAACAAGCTGCAGGAACTTCCGTGGCTTTAGGAGGACTTGTCCCATCACTTAACTAGTGCTAAGTGAAGGGGAGTCAGAGAAACAAGTTGTAATCTCTTGCTGGGGTTTTGGGAAGACTGGCTAGCACAGGGTTCAATACTGACCCACAGCACAGCTTCTCTAGCTAACAAAGCAGTCTTCAGATATCTTTTCTTACACCAGTTTAGATAAACATGATATTTGTGCATGTAAGGATTGCATCCTCTTCCCCCCGTGGCTGTGTTTTTCCACCATAAACCAGGATGCATAGTTCACACATTTTTCTTTTCTATTATCTATAAGTCCTGTTCGAAGCCTAAGAGTTACCAACATTAGTGTTTTTTTCTTTAATCCATAACTCCTTAAAAATAATTTGGATCAAGGCCAGTTTGCTTGATATGTTGCAGTATTGATTACAGAGTGTTTCATTCAGATTATTTGTTCCTTTCATTAATCTGTAGTTTCCCATAGGCTATTCTCTGGTAACGCACATTCCTGCTGGAGCAAGGGATATCCAGATAGTAGAACGGAAAAAATCTGCAGATGTTCTGGGTGTGTATAACCTCTCGGTACTTCCCTAGAATGCGTGCCTGTACTAGCTAGTGCTTTTTCCAATGCAAAGCTGAATGTAGTTTTACTGCAGACATGAGCTAAATCCATAGTCGGTGTAAGTCACGACTGCGTTGTCTAAGCCAGTGCATTGCTCCTCTCTGCAGTCTGAGCGCCTGGGCTGTATAGATCAATGCTTTGATTGCTTTAATGCAGAAATTGTTGGTCAATGTTATTGCTACTTCAGTGTGCCATGACAAACGCCCTGGTGCCAGATCACAGATAGCCAAGTGCCTTCACCTCTCTTGCAATCCTCTTGATCTTCTCCCGCTTGGGGAATGTGCAATGGCCACATGACAACAGCATCAAGGAGATGTGACCGATGTGTTGCCTCGCTGAATTGCTGGTGACCACATCATCCATCTCATGGTGGAGATGCCAGAGCTGCTCAGGAAGAGTGTGGAAAAATCTGGACTTGCCCAAGAGATGCACATTTAATACCATCGTGCTCTGCTGCCTCAGAGGCTCGTGGCCGTGTGTAGGAAGGGCTTGAATGAAAAAGGCTTGATTTACAGTTCCTGGGCTAGCTCTGGATGACCTGTCTTGGGCCACTGCTGGGTCAGGTGGCATCAGCTCAGTGCTCCCAGGGAGGCAACTCCTGCTCTTGGCCATCTGACAGTCTGCTTATTGTCTGCAGAGCTGTGGTTATTAAATGTTCATGCCATGCTACTGCCAGGAGGGTGAGAGGAGCCATGGACTAGCATAAGCCGCATACCCGGGAGCTTGCAATGTAGAGGGATGCGTGGCCCAGAACTCTGGGCACATGCTCGCATGCTATGTATTGGAAATAAGTGACAAATGCATTGTAACGTAGGAGAAACACTTGTTTTATTACTGTGACACACTAATAATTTTATCTCCTGAATGAACAAGTAGCAATATTGCATACCTCTGCTCTTACATGTGATAGCACTGATTTTTTCCTCTCTCATTTGAAGCTGTGGCTGATGAAGCCGGGTACTATTTCTTCAATGGGAACTACAAAGTTGACAGTCCAAAGAACTTCAACATTGCAGGCACAGTGTTCAAGTACCGCAGGCCCATGGATGTTTATGAGACTGGCATAGAGTATATTGTTGCACAAGGACCAACAAATCAAGGGTTGAATATAATGGTGAGCTTTGACTCTTCAAGTTTGCAAGGCTGGGTGTGATGGGGAAGGGAAGAATCTATGTTGGATCGAGGAAGGGGTAGGCATGGGAGAAGAGTCCTGCCATGGTTTCAGAGCTTTCTTGGGCAGCTTGAGGAGGGGAGCGGGAGCAGTTACTGTGCCCAGTTCCTTGCACGAACTTATTTCATTTGCGTCAGCGTGCTCGGATGCAGGCAGGGCTGTGAATAATGAACGTGGGCTTGGTAACCCCTCTCTCTGCAGGGAGAAGATGCCTCAGGCACTGCGGGGGGGATTTCTTTTCTACTCCTTGGCATTTTTATCTGAGTTACCTGGCAGGAAAAGTAAAAATAAGAAATTGGGCCAGATAGCTTAGACAAGTGCACAAAACTTAAACCCCAACTCTTTCTTGAAAGCAAACAATCTGAAACCGGGCATATGAAGAAAAGTAATTTAATTTTCTTCTGGGCAGCCAGCCAGAGCTTAACTTCTGCCATCTTCCGTGTAGCCCCGGGCTCCTCTGGAAGGGGAAGGGATGGTTGCTTGGGTGCTTATAAAGCATTAGACCAGTAAGAGGTTGTTGTGCATCAGCTGTGAGTCCCCATCCTCAGTGGGGATGTAGTAGCTGAAGGGGTATGTGCATGCTCCTTGCAAACCCATTTTTTGTGGCTTTAAGTGATGGTCAGTAACTTCTGAAGTGGTTCTCCCAAGTCTGTGGTTGCTCAGCAGCAGAGGAGGAAGCATGACTTGTGATTCCCAGTCCCTGAGCTGGGGCTGATCCCCAGGGCGGTGCTGCCAAATAACCCTTGGAATATTGTGCTGGGCTCCAGCTGTAAGAAATTGGCAATGTGATGGAAAGCAGATTGGAAATAGCAAAGTAGATGCTCACCAACTGTCAAGTGCAAGATGAATCACAAGCTTTCCGTGCCATATATTCACTGCATCCGCTAATAATTTAATTTGTTTGCTAGGTCTGGAATCAAAATGGCAAGAATCCATCCATCACGTTTGAATACACCCTCCTGAGGAAGCCACACTCAAAAAATCTGCAACCCATCTACTACACCTTCTCCGAGTCAGATAGTGAAGAAAGCAGAGAGTTCGAAGGAGATGTGCCATTGGGTTTTATCCAGCACAATGCAACCTATTTTGGGAAAATCTCCAGGGAAAGGATAGACTTGGAGAACCAGGTGTTTGGAAGGCAGGACACGGAGGAAGATTTAAACTTGAGCAAAGGTCAGGAAACCAATGAGGTCTATGAAAGAGCAGAAACAATTGACTGTGAGCCAAAACTGAAGGGCAAACAACCCCAAGGTAAGGAGGAGACTTGGGCCTCACTGTTCTGCTTCTCAGAGCTCTTGTTGAGAAATGCTCTGTTTCTACCTCTGGTGATTCTGCTGGTTTGTTTTTTGGAAACCTTGGAAAGTTCTTTAAAACATCTCTGCTCATAAATCCTCTTTGCCCTTCAGGTTCTGGTTTCCGGTGGGTGGGGGGTGGCCATGGGTAAGGTCTCACCGCTGGTGCCCTGCCATGCTTTGCCTCATGCCAAGGACCGGAGGGAGCCCTGGGTGCACAAAGCTCCCCGTCACAACATCTTCCGTCACCTCCCACCTCTCCACAGCCCCCAGCAACCTCCTTCCCACTCCAGTCCCTTGGGCATCCCACCACCCAACTGCCTTGAGCGCTTTCCCAGCATGGCTGCATGGGCTCTGGGGCCAGGAGGGCATCTTCCTTTCTGACCTCTGCTATTGCTTGGGGCAGTGCTGGCAGGTGCTGAGCTTTCCTCTGGCCATGCAACAGCAGGATGAGACCCACAGAGCTGTACACCCTTCCCAAAGGGATACAACCCCATGAGATTCCCCTTCCCCAAGACCCCAACTCCTGCCTCTAGCCTCGCCGGTGGCTGCTCAGGCTCCGGCGTGCCCCTGCTGCTCCGGGCTGCTTTCGCCTCCCAGCCTGAATGCATTTTGTGGTTGTCACTGTTGTTTCCCCCTGTTGGCTCCAATCTAGATTCAAACGTAACCAGGTCTACTTACCAGACAGACCATGACGACAGAGACTTCGACCCCAGGTTCACCTCCAGGGAGTTCCTTTTGGAGAATGCCATCACGGACAAGCTGCTGGACAAGACCTCAGACTCCAAGGAGCTGGTGCTCAACATGACCATGAACAGCATCTTTGCCCAGGCAGACCCAATCAACTCTGTGGGGTCACACATTGACAGCCTCTATGTTGACTATGAGGACACTGATGGCGTTGTGACCTACACCATTAATAGCACTTACATGGAACTGAGCAAAGCCATCAACACGTCTGCAGAGACGCCGTTTTCAAATGCCACTATCACCATGACCAGCCCTCAAGGGAACAGAACCCACAAAGCAAGGTAGGAGACATGTCTTTAATTATAGTAAATCCTATTTATTGCTATTCTTGACTCATAATAGCCCTGTACTTAATTCAGACCCCATTGCATGGCTTCTGTCTGCTTTGGAAGCCAGAAGGTAAGTGGGGGTAGGATGATTTACATGAAAGCTTTCTGTTGGGGGTTAATTTGGAAGGAAGGGCCAGAGGTTTGGGAGCAGAAAGTCAAGAGAGCATTTCAGCAAGAGGAAAACTCACTGCCCTCCTTAGTGGGGATGTTGGCAAGTCTGTGCTGATGGCTGTCAGCTTGTGCATTGCTCTGCCTGTCATAGCTTGTTATCAGAGCCGTGGCCATAAAGAAGCCTTGTCCTTTGCCTTCTCTTGACATCCTACTCTAATTCCCCAGGCCCCTTCCTCCAAGTTTTGATGCAGCAGAAGTTGGTCCTGGCCCCTTTTTACCCACCCTGTTGACTGCCACGAATGATCCTCCTCACTTGTGTTGGCAGGAACACGCTTCCAGCAGCTCCCAGGCATGGCCCAGTCTGCTTAACCCACTGCTGGAGAGGCAGAGCAAGACAACAGGAGCTCCTTTGTAGGGTTTGCAGAAATAGCCTGGGTTTGCTGCCTTGAGAGATGCGGAAGCAATGCAATTAGTCACTGCTTTGACAAGAATATCAAAAGCTTTCCAGTGGCAGCTCATTGATTGATATTAGGACCATCACTTCAAGATTGCTTTTAATGGCTGGTTTGGAGTGGTAGTGTTATAAAATGCAGTGGGAAGGTAAAAAAAGGAAAAAAGGCTTAATCTATCTTTAGCAGCAGAGTTTGTCTGGGCAAGGATGGGCTGGGTGAAAGGGAGTCTCAGGTCAGTGCTTGTCCACAATTCTGTGTCTAGGGCCTTTTGAGGTGCCCCGGGGCTGTTTGGGGAGCAGCCTTTACTCCCAGCCCATGGGAGCTCATTTCTGGTGTGGGCACACGGGGACTGAGACGGGACCATCGCTGCAGAGCAGCAATTAGCCCTCCTTCGTGTGTAGCCACACATTAGAGCACTCCCAGAGAGCTTGAGCTGAAATCAAGGCCTTGGGAGTCATTCAGGTGCCAGACCCACAGCTGGGGATTTGGGTCCCGCTGTGCACCCCCATGGCTTGTTGGGGACCCATGGTACCCAAAGTTCCTCTGTGCATCTCCTCCTGGCTCTGCTGCTTTGACTCTTCTGTCTCCTAGTCTTCACCACCAGTAAAACACAGGTTATGATGCTGAGCTTCAGAAGATGTAAAGCACTGAGCAGATGCTCTCTGGTTAGTTAGCTGTATTTACCCAGAACTTATACTAGCTTATGCTAAAGAAACTTATGCTAAAGAAAATGTCCGTGCAGCCAAACGTATCAACAAACTTCTTAATGATAAGAACATTAAAACGTTGCCAAGGGCTTGAGTCTATCATCTCTTCTCGTGGCTTGGCTTGGAAATTTTGCCTTCGGCTGCCAAAGCAAGCATTTCATTAGCAGTCTGACAGGCGAGGGCAGTGCCGTCAGCTCCCCTGCCTTACCGTGCCCCAGGGGCAAGGAAGGGGGCTGCCTTGCCCCTTGGGGCTCCCCTGGTCCCCAGCATGCTCCCTGGGTGGCCTCAGCTGGCACCCTGCACCCCAAACCTCTCTCCTAGTAGCTGTTAAATGGGGCTAGTGCTTTCCTACCTCCTGGGAATAGAGGGACCTTTACATCCTTTACACCCTTTACACTTCATAGCAGCTTGGCTGTTACAGGACCATCACAAAAGACTGTCAGTGGCTCCAGTGCAGATTTTTGTGGTGCTAAAAAGCTCCTTGCACTATCCCTGGCTGCCCATCTATTGAAGACACAGGGCAGGGATTTAAAGCCCTTCAGGAAGGATACCCAGCATTGCCATTTTTTTTTTTTCCCCCTTATTCTTCCCTTGGTTTTGTTCTACAGTGTTCCCTCTTCTCCCCCTGCCCCAGTCTCTAGAATAAACCATGAACTTTACAGATCTAAATGTTAATATCCAAAAAAAGTTTTGCACTAGCCAAAAGGCTGTACCCAGGCCCAGCTGGAGCTATAGCTTGGGCTGAGAGATGCTCAACTCCTCACTGGCTCCATCCCTTGCTGTAGGGCCATGGTGGGGGCAGATGTGGGGCAGCTGGGGTGCAGGAAACATGCAGTTTGGAGGCATGTCATATTATAAAAAAATAGAGGGGGAAGAAAAAGAAGGCGACAAAACCACTTGCACCTCATTTCAAGAGGCATTGCTCTCCTCCCCGGCAGTTCAGAAAGTCCTATAATGTCATCGACAATTAGAGCATCTGCATGTGTGGGCACTTGTGGAGGAGGGAGAGATGGGCATGTTTGCAGGCTCAGGGACCGGCTGTTCTGCTACCACTGCAGAGATGGGCGATCCTCGCTTCTGGGGGATGGGAGAGAAGGGACTGTATCGGGACAGCCTGCCTTTATCGCTTCCCCCAACTTTTTATTTGTTACTTCAAGCCCAGTTGCAATCGTAATGCTAATCACTGTATCTGTATCCCCTGGGTGGGAATGATGGATGAGGAGCCCCAGCTCAGCTCCCTGAGGCCACGGTTAAAGCTCCTGCTGGCACCTAACATGGCAGGATAAAGCCCATGCTGACAGCGGGACGCGGTTTTGGGTTTGGCGGGTCATGGGCAGGGTGCTGGAGCACGAGGCATGTGGAGAGCATTGGGGATTGGACTTGTTTCTCCAGGAGGAAAGGAGGTGGAGGGGACAGCCAGAAGCTGCATTGAAGGAAATGGCGATGGGGCACAAGGGAAAACTTTTTGCCCTGGGCGTGGGGGATCTCCATCCTTGGAGATGGGCAAAACTGGACTGTGTGAGGCCCTGTGGGACCCAGTCTCTTATTGGGGCCAGCCTAGTTCTGGGCAGGAGACCTCCCAAACCCTTCCCAGGCTCAGTTTGGGATGAACAGTGGCTTTTTGCTCACTTTCATTCCCTGTCAATGAACAAGCAAGGGAAGATCATCTCTTTGCGGGCTGTAACCAGCCAGTCTGTACATGTGGGACAGCGTTGGTTAGAAGTGGGGCATTTTATTTCTTTCTAAACTGTTGTAGTTCTTAGTGTGGATGGAGTTATCCAGTTATAGGAGCACCTTGTACCAGCGTGGTGTGTTACATTTCCTCTCTGGGAACAAGCCCTGCTGGGATGGGGATGGGTGGGTGGCTCTTGTGCCATGGTAGGGATGCAGTGCTGCTTTTTTTTCTCCTGGAGCAGTTAAAACCTTTCCGTGGCATGCCAGGGCAGATCCAGGCACTCTTCATCCTTCATCCCATGCCCACACTGTGGTATGTGGCCAGGGCTGATCCTGCAACAGGAGGCATGGATTTCTCCCCTTTGCTTAAAAATAAAAGCTGAAATAAAACACAGAAATGTGAGCCCAGGGACTTTGGATGTTGATCCGTGATGTTTGTGTGCACTAGTTAGGATTATTCTTCTGCTACGGGGACTGTTTCGGGAAGATGGGCAGCCCAGACCTCAGCTATGGGTGAGGGGCTGGTGGTAATTTTTGGTGCTGTTTCTTGCTTGAAAAGCAGAAGCAAAGTGCAGGCAGGGAAGAAAATACTTGACTTTATAATAAAGCTCATAATAAAGAGAAAAAATAAAACAAAAGAGAAAAGCCCACCAGTTTTGTGGGACAATGTGCTGCTGTTTGCGTTTAGAGGAGAACAAAATGACAGTTTTGTCTTTGCTTGAAATGGTAAGAGAGCTAAACGCTGCCCTATGACCAAATGTCTGATTTATCTGGAAAGAACTTGTCCCTCTGACCTTGTTAAGCATAGAAGAAGCTCTTTATTTAGGATCACATACATTAAAGGGACACTGTTGAAAGATTTTTCTGTCCTCAGATGTGGTATAAAGCTTATTTTGAAGATTATTTTCTCCTTTCAAGGGAGAGGGAGTCCCGGTCACAGGGTAACTTGGTGTTTACTTTGGTGCCTCGGAGAGCGGGGTATAGCCTGGAGGATCTAGGTAATACCCTGTTTTCCAGGCAAGTTAAAGTACAAAAAGCAGATGTCGACTATGTTTTAATGGCTCTTACTGAAAACTGTCATCTTGTGAGCCCTCTCCTGGCTGGGTGGCAGCAGGCAGCACACCGATGGCAGCCAGGGCTCAGCCGGGTTCGGAGGCCGACGTGGGTCCCCAGGCAGAGCTGTTTTGGCAAGATAAAGCACTATTTATAGTGAGCCGAGGTTGTTATTTTTCCGCAAAAAATAGTCACATTCATTTCAGTTCCATTTCAAGTGCAGGAAGCGACCGTTTGCCAAACTGACAGAGGCAAAATCAACAGGGAAAATCAGATTGTTGTTTTTAATCCTTCTGGAGGCTCAGTGCTGGCGGTGGAAGGAGGGTGGGTCCGAAAGGAAATGGCTGGATTCTCAACAGTGTCCTTTTAAAGGTTGATTTGATAGACTGAACCTGAACTTTTTCTTACGAACAACTAAATAAGGCAATTTCAGAGCTTCTGCTGCCTAGAAATCATACGAGCTGCATATCTCGCCAGGCCAGAGACAACTGGATGTCAGGATACAACCTTGTACACTATTTCAGTGTAGCTGTTTCAAGGGTTTGAACAAAGGTATGAGAACAGAATTGAAGCCTTTTGTTGTAAAGGTGCAGTATCCCTGATGTGTTATAACCTCACAGCACGTAGGATGCACTGAACTGGGAGAAGCTGTTATTCTTGGTTTGACAAATGCTTTTTCGTACACCAGGCTGACTCTGTTACTCCTCTCCCGATGGCATTACGTGTTTGAGCGCAGCGGGGATATGAGAGATGCAAATTACCTACCTAAAATAAAACAAAATAAACCAAACCAAAACAAGAGTGGCAAAAGCAGTGGGTAGGCAAATGGCATGCCTTGGTGTTTAAGAGCAAAGTGTGCTTTGAGAAGCAAGCTTATAAACTCCTGTGCCACTTGTTGGCTTTCAGAAGGAGTGAGCTGCTGAGATTTGAGCAGCCAAAAGCTCTGCTGCGTTGAGCAGCACGAGTCGACGTGCCCGGCCCTGGAACGCAGGGGAGGAGATACTGCACCTTTAGTCACTGTATGCCGAGGGCCAGGTGTATTTGAGCAGAAAATGCAAACTTTGTTAAATTCTGAACTGTTTCTACTTGTGGGTATTTTTATCCCATTCTCTCTATTTCTAGACAGTGGAAGCTCTGCCTCTAACCGGGCTGGGGATTCTACTTGGGGCTCAGGACAGGTATGTTGTGAAACAAAACAAACCAATTAAAACAAACAAACAAACCCCAAAAAATCAGAAAAACCAAACCCAACCGCCAAACAAAGCAAATCCCCTCCCAAACCCAAACCCAACCGAACTGCAGCCTGCTGGCAGATGTGTGTGTCTGACATGGCCTATCACCGCTCGCCTTGTAAATGCCTTTTTTTGTTTTGTTTTTTTGTTTGTTTTTTTTTTTGTTTGCTTATTGCTAGAAACAGATTGAAGTTGTTAAGAAAGGGCCAAGGTGTGAGTGCTGCTGACATGTACAGGTGGAAGCTTTCCTCCCATGAACCCTGCAGCTCTACATGTACCACAGGTAGTTATAAGAAGCAGCCAAATTCTGCACAACTGCTGAAATCACCTGGTGTGTGAGTCACTTTTATGTCTGTTAGGGATGGGAAGGACCTGGTGATGTGTAGGGGATCTTGCAATCTCTGGAGCTGGTTTAGCACGACCCCAAATCTGTTCCACCCGGGTGCAAAGGCGGGGAGAGGAGCCAGGGACTGAGAACGTGCAAAGCCCACCGATGTCAGGGGCCGGGCATTGGTGCCTGGCATGTCCATCATCTCGCAAAACACGCTCCCTTCAGGGAGCTCTGAACATCACCTTTGCTTCCCAGCCCAGTGAGGACATGCTGGGGCTCAGTGGAATCCCCAAACCTGTGCTGAGTCTCAGCAAATTGCCTCCTTTTTTTTTTTTTCCTTTTTTTTTTTCTCCTTCCTCCCATTTTTGACCGTTCAGAGGGCTTTGAAAAGCTCAGCTGCTTCCCCACAGAGTGAAATTTTGAAGACTGTTCAGCTCTGGCAGGAAACAAAATAGCACTTGGCTTTTTGATTTTGTTTTGTTTCTCCCACTCCTTCTACCCTGGAGCCTGATCTCGGCTGCGAGGGTGTAAATCTGGAACAGCGACATAGATGCCAGGGATATCAAAACTAAGCCTGTATTCTTTTTTTGCATAAATTCCCCCTTTTTGCCCCCTGAAAAGCTTCAAGCCACCTGATGTCTCTCCTTCTTTACTCCTTGGTTAGGGAGTCCTGGCCTCTGGTGGCCCATCACTTGTGATGAAGCACGCATGTGGGTTGTGCAGTTGCCTGCACCGCTCCCCGACAGCACCGTCCCTGAAATAATCCAGATCCTGCGGTGCTTCTGGAATTAGAAAGAAGGAAAAAAGGGGGAGAGAGTAGATTGCAATCTAAGGGACATCTCTTAAAAGAGCAAATGCAAGGATTTTATTTTTTAAGCATTTGTTCTTGTCCAGCAGACATATGCCCGCAGCGTGCCGGCAGCAGGAGCTTTGCAAGCCGTCCCTTTCCCCAGGATCTTGTCAGCCATGTGTTCTGGGACATTTTTGGCATCTTTGATCCCCTCTGAACAAATTTCCCCCTTGATCGGGCCAGGCTGATCTGCCCCAGTTTTCAGCTAGCAGAGAGAGGTTTTACTTAAATTTCTCCTTTCTCCTTGCCTTTTGTTAATGACATATCGCAGAGAAGCAATACCATGTCAAGAGCTGTAGATCTTTTTTTAGTTTCATGTAAACCATATGTTCCCGAGAGCTGCAATTCTTGTTACCTGTAGCCAGAGCAGCCTCCTGGTCCCCAGCCAGGTCCCAGAATGGACTTCACAACATTTACTCTGGCACGGCAGGCTGCGGGGGAAAAGGGCTCGGTCTGCCGCCACTGGCTGCCTGTGCTTTCGGCAGGGGAGCAGGAGGGGCAGGTGCCTCCTTGAAAAGCCCCTGGGAGCCCTTCCTTGGTCCGGAATGCTGGGTGCTCCTGGGGTGCACCTGGGCACAAACAGGGTGTCATGAGCGTAGAGAGAGTGGGTGGATGGAGTGGGTTGGGGACCGTTTTCTGTCACTTCCACCCATGAGCCCAGCAGGGTGGGAGCTGATGGCTGCGAGGTGGAGGGAGCTGCCGAGCAGACTCATTGCCCTGAGCGTTTCCTATAAAAATGTGTTAGTCATATATTGATCTTGGTAGCGAGCCCTGGCAGGGGTGGCCATGCCCGCCTTCGGAGCTGGCTCAACTCAACCGTGCTGCCCATGTAGGCTGGGTGGCCACCATGGTCCTCCCCTCCCAGCAACATCCATCCCGTGGGCCAGAAAGTCCAGCTTGCTGCTTTCCATGGGGAGGAAGTTTTGGAAAATGCAGCTAAAAAAAAAAAAAGAAAAAAAAAGAGTTTGGATGTCAAAATCACCAAGCGTCCTCTGTTGTGTGTATGTATTCTTTTTGAAACTAGGAGTGATGTCCACATATGCTATGTGTGTTCGCTATGATGGGATCGAAGTGGATGATACGTACTGTGATGCCATGACCCGTCCTGAGCCCATCCATGAGTTCTGTGCTGGGAGAGAGTGCCAGCCAAGGTACCACCTCGACAGGGCGCTCCTGGGGGGCTCCACGCTTTCTCTGCTGTGGATGGATTTGGGGGAGGGGGTCGGCATGGATTTGATGGGGGGATTGCAGGGATGGCCCACAGCACCCCCGTCCCACCTCCCCTAGTTGCATCTGCCTGGGCTGCAGCAAGACTTTCCTCCTGAGTTCTTTAGCTCAAGCTGTCAGGTTAAAACTTCTGTAAATCCTGGCAGAGTTTGCACCCGGGGCTCCCATCAAGTCCGGCTTCTAACACCACAGGCAGTACCCTGTCCTGTCTGGCACATGGAAGAACGTGTGTGAATTGGGTGGAGGGGCCGGGCTTGCAAACTGTACCATGGATCCAGCCCTCTGGTCCCTTCAGCATCCCAAACATCACTGAGGTTTGCTTGTATTGGGGCAAGAGCTTGGTGCAGAGGGGAACCCATGCTGGAAGTCCTTCAGAAGGTTTTTCCTTCTGATGCGGCTCTTTATCTGAACAGCGTGACTGCGGTCCAGAGCCAAGCTGTGCGGCTCGGGGCACCCCCGCTGCTGGTTTGTAACACGGGGCGTGCTTGTTGGAAGGTTTGCAAGTAACAGCAGTTACGGGCAGGACAGACCGGTGTCTGTCACAGGGAAGGAGGACTGTGATGGTGTCAGACTAGGGACAGGGCAAAGGGAGAAGTAAAGCTGGCTGGTGCACGCCCTGGATTGGTGTCACTTGTGAACAGTGCAAAGCAAGGCTAGAGCGATGCCAGGGACCAGGTATGGCACCTGGTCCCTGGAGGGTGCTTGCTTTTGCCTCGGGTAATTGTGAAGGAGGACAGGGGAGGAAAGGACGTGCCCTTTGCAACATAAGATCTTGTTGAACCTTGTATGTTAAGGCTGAAAGCCAGGGCAGGCTGCAGCTGAGGCAAGAAAAGTGTGTGGGGGTGGATGGTGCTACTGCTGGAAATGTACCTGCCCTGTAGACACCGTGGAGACTTTAATCTCTATTTGCATTAACTTTGTAATTTTTTAGCACAAGCATTAGGGGTCTTTTCATGCTTAGATTATCCCCCTGGTCTTTTATAAAGCTGTCCCTCCCTATAGTTGTGCTGTTCCAGCTCCAGGGGCTTGCACTGTAAGAGAGAAGAGCTGCTCTATGATTTAAGAGTGATTGCAGCTCGGCGGTGGGTAAACCAAGGAGCTGCCGGGAACTCAAACAGGGCAGCCGACCACATTCGCTAGCACTTAGGCAGATGGGATGCTGCTTGGGCTGGCAACACTTTTCCAACGGAAAGTGCTAAGAGAACGTTGCCTGATCTGGATGGGAAAGACCTTGGTTTCATCTCCCTTCCGAATTTAGGTGGCACCTCTAAATGGGTGACATTTCCCTACGGCTGCTTGTTGTGCCTGGAGCCCCATGTGGGGTGCGAGGCCGGCGTGCAGCCGGGGGACGTGGCTCTCCTGCTCAGAGAACGGCAGCTGCGGGGTGGCTGTGAATTCTGATCCATTTACATTTTTACATTTTTAGCTTATTCTTTAGTTCAGGAGTGCTATAATGTTAACGTACTGTAAAAATCTGGACTTTTTATGTCTTTTCCTTTGGTTTACAAGCTGCTCCCCTCTTGTAATGTCAGGACAGTAGTGGTGGGGCACAGTAAGGGGCAGGCAATGTCTCGGAGCAGATCCCAGCTCTCCCAGCCCATTGCGTGATATTAGCAGAGTTAGACCGATGGTGGTACACGAATGTGCTGCCAGGGCTTAGGCAGCTTTGTGTGACACTATTGCTGGGATTTGCAGGGTGATGCGTGGTTGTGTCCTCTCTGTACTTTAGCTGATCAGGCGAAAAAGAGAGGTCAAACATAGGCAAAAAGCATGGCAGAGAAAAGTGCTGGCACACGTGGGGTCTCGGCTGGGGATCGTGCAGCCTGCGGGCAACAGACGCTGGGCACTGGTCCGTGCCTCACCGTCCCAGTGCCTCCTGCCTCTCGGCAATCTGGTTTTAGCATCCACCGCTGTGGGCATGAGCTCAGGTCTGCTGGGTGAAACCACCATATGTTAATACATCCCGTCCCACGGGAAAACTTCTCGCACACTGGCAGCCTGACTACAGCTCATTCCTATCGCAGCTGTCTCCATCCAGCCGAGAGCAGGCAGGGTTTTCCCGCGGGATGCTCCGGCCCCGGTCCAGCTGTGCCTGGCACGATGGCCTCTTTTTGCCTCCACAGGTGGGAGACGAGCAGCTGGAGCGAGTGCTCCCGCACCTGCGGGGAGGGCTACCAGTTCCGCATCGTCCGCTGCTGGAAGATGATTTCTCCGGGATTCGACAGCTCCGTCTACAGCGACCTCTGCGAGTCCGCTGACATCACCCGGCCGGATGAGCGCAAGGTCTGCAAGAACCCAGCCTGTGGGCCCCAGTGGGAGATGTCGGAGTGGTCCGAGGTAAGTCCCTGGGGACTGCCATCCTGGCAGCGCTGAGGGCAAGCACACGTGCCTGCACTTCCCCATTCTTTTTCCGATTGAAGAGCATCCGTGGCCATCAGAGACTCTGCGTTTTAGGATACTGGCTGCAGTTGTTGCATTTGGACCAACATGTACCAGTAATTTTTTTTTTTTTCCCCCTAAAATGAAGCCCTGGGTCATCTCCAGGATGGCGAGGCCACCGCCATCAGTCACTCACAGAGTCTTTGACCGCATGTAAGGTGCTGGCATTGCCTACTGAGATAGGGCAGGAGCCTGCAGCTGAGATCTTCCCACCTTTACTTGCTTGGCAGCATCTTCAACCCACAAGGTGCCAGGGAGGAGATCCCACCTCACACGTGAATTACGTTCCCATAAACTTTCCTTCCTTACCTCCAATTTCACTGCACCACCTGAAGAATTAAACCTTTTCCTAGCTGTGCCTTAAGTAGATCCCTAAAGCAGTTGGAAGATGGCTTGGGGTGATGCAGTGCTGCACTTGGCTTTAGCTCATTGGTTTGCTCGGGAAAACATGTGAAAAGGTTTGTGCCCCTGAATTCATTTCCAGGCACGGCCAGGACTCCAGCATGTCCCTTGCAGACATAAACCCATGGAACTGACCAAACCAGTGCAGCTTCCTCGAGGATGGTCTCTGAGCTTGGGTGGCTTGGGAGCCAGTCCCCTGTGCTAGATTGACAGTCATGGTGCAGGGGGGGTGACCCAGCACGGCTCACAGCGAATGTGTAAAATGCACCGGGGGTATAACCATGTGCCCCTGCATTGCTAGGAAACAGCCCTGCCTCTTCAGTCTCCTCTGGAAGTGGGCGTGCATGAGGAGAGTGAGATTTTGGGTCTGTGCCTATCTCCGAGCTCGCCCGGGGTGCCACCACCAGCCCCCATGATGGTGACAGCCGCATGCGGAGCGTGGCACTTGTGCCCTGGAGCCCGCACGCTCATCGACTCTCTGCAAAGGAGCAAATGTCGTTCCTGCTCCCAAATCAAGCCCAGACCCTTTCTAAGCAAGAGCAGACCGAGCTCCGAGCCAAGCCGTCCATGGGTGCAAACCTGCCCCATGGTTTACACCATGAGGGATTGGACTCTTCCTCCTGGGAGGCTCCCAAAACACTTCTTGGTCATAAGTTAAATGTCTCCTTTCCTCTGCAAGCTGGGGTGCATCATTTCCCTCGAGGGGCTGGTGTGTTCCCTGGTATTGCAGGATGTTTTCACTTTCCCAGCTGGGTAGAGAGGCGCTCCCTGCGCACGTGCTGGCACATTATTTTGGCCAGCATAGCAAACTGGAGTGGCTTATTTTACAGAAATCCGTATTCTCCTCCAGCATGTGTCAGGGACAGATTGCTTGAGACAGTCCTGGAGTAGTTCGTTCTTAGCCAGCAGCAAAGCTAATCTCATTTGGATCCCATCTGAAGTAGGGTGCCAAGTTGGCTGGGGAAATAGGCATTAAAAAAAAAGCACATTTCTGGGATCTGAGGATTAACATATCAGCGTGGTGTGTCTGAGTGCTGTGCTGTTGACACTTTTCCCTGCTTTACGTTATGCATGGAGCAAATGTGTGTATGTGAGACTGTAGTAACTCAAATCCAGTTCTAAATAATGTCACTGGGCTGCACGGTGCCAAATTTATCCACAGCATAAAAATCTCAGTTTTGCGGTTTGGGGAAAACATTCTCCAAAGAGGTGGAAAGGAGCTGGCTGTTCCTGGGAAGGAGGCGAGGGAGATCTCACCCTGTCTCTAGGTGACAGCTAAAACTTTTCAGCTCCGATCAGGCATTTTTGGTGCCTTGGGTTTTCACCCTCTGGCAACACCCGGTGGACAGCTTGCACAGCACCCAGGCAGGATAAAGCCCTCCTGCACCTGAACCTGACTGCTGAAGCTGTTATGCGGTTTTGGGGAAGAAGGGCGGCTTTGCTACGGATTGTTGCACAGTCGCCTATGTGTTGTCAGTGCGTGTCTTTAGAGTTTCATGTTAAAAATGTAAAAAAACCCCAACAAACCCCCCCAGAAAGCAGTTCTTATAGTAGGGGGTCCCCCTGGTGACACCGTGCCCCCCATGCCCTCCCGGCAGTGCTCAGCCCGGTGCGGAGAGCGGAGCGTGGTGACACGGGACATCCGCTGCTCGGAGGACGAGAAGCTTTGCGATGCCAGCGCCCGGCCCCTGGCCGAGAAGAACTGCACAGGGCCACCCTGCGATCGGCAGTGGACCGTCTCCGACTGGGGACCGGTGAGTTCCGATCGGGGTGGCCGGCCGAGTGGCCATCACGGCCCGTTGCAGCTGGCCCTGCTTGCAGGCTTGCTTGTGACTGCTGTGCTGGGAGTTTTGGGGTTGGATTAATCCTCCTTGGCAGCTCCCAGCTCCGACAGACCCGCAGGCAGCTCCTTTTCCCTTCCTCCCCTCCTTTTCCCTTCCCCCCTCCTTTTCCCTCCCCCCCTTTTCACTTTCCCCCTCCCTTTTCCCCCCCTTTTCCCCCTCCCCCTTTTTTCTTTTTCCCCTCCCCCCTTTTTCCCCCTCTTTTACCCCCCTTTCCCCCCCTTTTCCGCCCTCCCCGTTATTTCTCCCTCTTTACCCCCTCCTCTTTTCCCCCTCTTTTCTCCCTCCTCTTTTTCCCCCCTCTTTTCTCTCTCCCCTTTTTCTCCCTCTTTTCCCTCTCCCCCTTTTCTTCCTTTTTTCTCCCTTCCCTTTTTCCCCCCTTTCTCCCTTCCCTTTTCCCCCCTTTTCTCCCTTCCGTTTTTCCCCCCTCTTTTCTCCCTTCCCATTTTTCCCCCTCTTTTCTCCCTTCCCATTTTTCCCCCCTCTTTTCTCCCTTCCCATTTTTCCCCCCTCTTTTCTCCCTTCCCTTTTTTCCCCCCTCTTTTCTCCCTTCCCTTTTTTCCCCCCTCTTTTCTCCCCCCTTTTTTTCCTTCCCCTATTCCCCCTTTTCCCCTATTCCCCCCCCCTTTTCCTTCCTGCACAGCTCTGCTACAGACACCCCTTCCCTCCCAAGCTATTTTTACCCAGGTTTTGATACATTAGCATCAGCTAAAAATAAGTAGTTTCCATGGCAGCAGCGGCGCTGAAACATCGTGTGTCTCTGCAAGAGCGGCCGCAAAAGAGCCAGGGAGCGCTGGTTGCCTCCACCGGTGCTTGGGGCAGTGCCCGCCTGGCCCTTTGCAGTGGTGGGGGGGAATATTTCCAGCCACTTGCTTGATGTCCTTTGCCTTGACCTCTTTGAGAGCCGCCCCGGGGTTCCCTGCTTGTGGTGTTTCCCCTCCTGCCTGGCCTGAGAGATGCTGAGTCTTGCTCAGCACCAACGTGATGGGGCCATGGGATAAGTTGGCTGTGGTGGAGCTGCCTGGGGAAGGATGCGCTGAGCTTCCCCGCAGCTGTTTTAAGCTGAGACCCAATAATCCCTCCACGATTTGGGGGAAGGTGGGGTTGGGGAGGTGGCTGAGCCCCATGGAGGCATCTCTGTCCCCGTTGCGGGGATGGGGACGGGGATGGGAGCTGTGCCGCCTTCCCCGCCGCTGACCGCCCGCCGTGCCCGCTGCGGTTTCAGTGCAGCGGCGGCTGCGGGCAGGGCAGGATGATCCGGCACGTGTACTGCAAAACCAGCGATGGGCGAGTGGTGCCGGAGTCGCAGTGCAACCTGGAGACGAAGCCGCTGGCCATCCATCCCTGCGGGGACAAGAACTGCCCCTCGCACTGGTTGGCACAGGACTGGGAACGGGTAAGTGAACCCCCGCCCCGTCCCTGGGCTTGGAGGGTGATTGGAGCGGGGGGGGGCTTGGTTTTGGGGGGTGATGGAGGAGGGATGCCCTGCGGTGCGGTTGGACCGGGGTCCGTGGGTCTCAGCCAGCCCCGCTCGTGTCCCCGTAGTGCAACACCACATGCGGCCGGGGTGTGAAGAAGAGGATCGTGCTCTGCCTGGAGGTCGTCAACGGCAAGATCAAGACCCGCAACCCCGCTGACTGCGACGTCTCCAAGAAGCCCGTGGAGGAGACGACGTGCTTTGAGCGGCCGTGCTTCAAGTGGTACACGACCCCCTGGTCGGAGGTGAGCGGGGAGGGAGATAGGTGGGGAAAATGCCTTTTCTTCAAGATGCACTTGCCCTGAGCGTGTGGTGTCCCATCCCCTCGTACCAAGGGTCACACTGCCTGTGAAATACCCCAAGGAGATGGGCAAAGCTCTGCAATACACAGCCCCCGAAGGAGCACCCACGGGGGACCTTTTGCTGCACCTGCAGCTTGGGGCAGAGAGCCTGCCCTGCCACGGTGCAATTGGGACTGGCTGTGCTCAGGAAGAACAGGAATGAGAGGAGAGGTGTTTGGGGTGGGCTTTGGCTTTTTTCTTTTTTTTTTCCTTCTTTTCTTTTTTCTGTCTTTTTCCCTCTTTTTCCCTCCAACCGCTGGTGGGAATGTGGCTGGAGGTGTGCATGGATGCAGGGATGGCTGCAGGGATGCAGGTGTGCAGGGATGGCTGCCCTGGGGATGCAGAGTTGGGAGCACAGTTTGCCCCAGCACCCTGCACGGTCTGCAAAGGCAGCCGGGGTTCAGGCTGAGCCCAGAGAGGGTGGGCGAGGAGCTGTGAAGGGCTGCGGCCGGCTCCCTGCAAGCCTTCCTCGTCCACGCTCCAGGCGCCTCGTTTTGTTTAGTCTTGCAAACCGTCATTGCAGCCTATAATTAGCCAAAGCAGCCCTGCCGTAATCCCAGCCTGACGAGGCATCCAAAGGGCAGCAGGCACCGAGCACCGGGCCCAGGAGCGGCTCTGCAAATCCGTGGCATGATGCACCGAGACGCTGACACCGCAGCCCCACGCCTGGGGTGCTGTCGGGGGGGGGGTGTCCCACGGCCTTGGGGTGGCTGCAGCCACCCTGGTGCCACGGAGCAGCATACGGACCGGGCCAGCTTGTTCGTGGCCCTTTGCGAAGGGCGGCGGGAGGAGGAGGGAGGATCGCAGCGGCAGGGAATGGGAGCGCATCCACGTATCCCCGAGCGGAGGCTGCTGCAGGCGGCTGATGGTGCTGGCAGCAAAGACGGAGCAAGAGGCCAGCGGTGTGGGGCTGAGACGTGACATTCAGCCAGGGGAAAGAGTTCACCTCCCTTCCCTGACATCTCCAGTGAGCACAGCTTTTTTGAGCAGATCCTGGCTCAGCGCAGACCCCCATGGCGGCAGGGTCTTGCCTCACCTCCCCCTCTCTCTTCCCCAGTGCACGAAAACCTGCGGCATCGGCGTGAGGATGCGGGATGTGAAGTGCTACCAAGGGAAGGACATCGTCCGGGGCTGCGACCCGCTGGTGAAGCCGGTGGGCAAACAGACCTGCGACCTGCAGCCCTGTCCCACGGAGCCCCCAGGTGAGCCTCGCTGCCGACAGCACCTCCAGCATTGATTTTTCCACCGATCCCCCCAAGCAGCACCACCCAGCATCTTAGCTTCCACCGACCCCCAATTTGATAGTCATCCCAGGGAGGACATAAAGGGGACGACTCTCCTTCTGCGTCCAAGTAATGGGGCACCGTGCACTGGCTATTTCTGGAGGTAACCCTGTTAAATTAAGGGGAGAGTTCAAAAGAAGCGTGGTCTGACCTTAAGATAAAAGGAAGCTTTGGAGAGCTGACTCGGGTGCTGCTTCTGTGTGATTCCAGCTAATGTCTAGGAAGTTTTGTCTGTGCCATTATTTTAATGATTTTTGGTCTCCAAATGTCCTGCGGGATTTGTAACTATCTCGTTATCTGACTCGTCTGCTGGCTCAAAGCCCCTGTGATCTTTAGTGAACACGCAGTTCTAATTCTTTAATAGGATTTGGGAATAAGGACAGTGGGGGAGAAAAGCATGAAAATGGGAGCAGATCTGGGGCTGGCTCCTGGCTCGGCTCTGGACCCGCTGGGTGCCCTCGGCTGACCTCTCCTGCAGGGTCCGGGATGCAGCACGGTGCTTGCGAGGTGCCTCGTGGTCCCCTCATAGCAAGGTGCCTGCCCTAGGAGCAGCCTGGTTTCATGCATCCTATGGATTTTAAGCAAAATATCTCTATATAACTGTAAATCCTGTGGGTTTGAAGCAAAATAGTGCTCTGAAGGAAGTTGGGGGAACGTCATAGCAGTTTCTGCTCTCCTCCCTCTCTCTCTCCAGCAGCTCTCTTGCACCAAACTCCTGCTGTAACACTGCTGGATTCCTGTTCGCTTTCTCACATAGCCTTTTTGAGGCAGAAACTGAGTGTGTTGGGGTCACGCTGTGCCCTACCATGGGAGGACCTTGGCTTGGGAGTGGCTCGGTGCCAGGCTCCCGTGGTGGCTCCAGCAATCCCTGGGCAGCTCTGTTTTGCAGGGAAGAGCTTGGGTTTGGGGGCTGGGACCAAATAAGACTCGCCAAGCCAGGCCAGGTGTGATGAAACGGGTCAACCTTCTCATGCCTTTGCTTAGGTTGATGATGATATTTATAGAGAAGCTCCATGGTGTTTTCCAGGGGATGCTCTGCCAGATATCAGGGAGGTGGCAGTTGCAGCCGGGGTGATTTGTTGCACAGCCCATGGCGTTTAGGGCAGGCTGTGTATGGGGGAAAAAACGAGTTCATGAGCTTGATTGGTTTGTTTTCTTTTTCTTTTCCATATCGGTACCTTTTGCCTTCTCTCCCCCAGACGACAGCTGCCAGGACCAGGCAGGAACCAACTGTGCTTTGGCCATCAAAGTCAACCTGTGCAGCCACTGGTACTACAGCAAAGCCTGCTGCCGCTCCTGCCGCGCACCCCACTCCTAGTGCCCGGCAGCACCCAGCACCCACGGCACACACCGGGCCGGCACCCCTCCCTTAGCAAGGGCTCCGTGTACCATTTAGTAAGCGCTACACATCCCACAGACTGGTGTTAAGGTTTGGTTTTTTTTTTTTTTCTTTTCGCCCCACCGATGCAGAACTACTATCCTTGTCCCTCTCCCAGGTAGAGGAACAGTGCCGGCACGGCTCGGTTGCAAAGCCGTTACCACTGTACATTGGTAGCCCCCGTTATCAGAGCTGTACATAAAGTCGTGTATATTTGATTCCCCCGAACTGCAGACACATGCACGTGTTTCACAAGGTCTTGTCCTTTTTGGTTTCCTTCGTCGATGCAAGTTTGGGGTTGACGAGGGGAAGGCGTGAACCCCGTGAAGTGCAAGTTTCCCTTCGCAAAGGGGGTTAGTGCCTCTCTCCTAATTTATCCCCGAGACCTGCGCGCTCTCGTTAGCTGCATTTAATGTGGTGGGAAGCTGATTTTCGTTTGCTAAATGAACTCAAGCCCAAGCCCTTTTTTTGTAATATGTAGGTGTATACTTTTTCAGAGAATTTTATCTTATAATCAAATGTTAGTTCCGTAGTCCTTACACCTCCCTCCCATAATGCTGACATATTGTATATAATATGGAAACATAACTGCACTTTATATCACAAAAAAGACGTGCTCTTTTTTAATATATTTGTTTACAGACAGTGAACTTTATCCATATAATCATTAATTTGTACTCATATGTATATTTTAATAAAGTTGTCATATTTATGGTGGTATCTTGTTTTATTCTCCAGTTTGTAGTGGGTGTTTGTGCTGTGTGCTGGGAACACTGGCGTTGGGACTATGAACTTGCTGGTGCCTGGGGAGAGCAGAGCAGAGTCGGGGGAATCGCAGCTGCTCGGACAGTGATGCAAGGAGAAGTCCTGGCAGCAGGGGAACTGGGATTTTGGGACCATTGCTCTGGGTTAGGGGCCTTTTGGGGTTACGTGTGTGGCTTTAGGAACCGCAACCCTGAAGCTTCTCAGGAGCTTGCAAGCAAAGAGGCTTGATACAGCATCAGCAAGAAAAGGGCCTTTCCATGCTCCCAGGGTGGGGGTGAGGTTATTGCCCCGTGTTTCTGCAGGCATAACTCATCGAGGCTGGGCCAAAGGCTTTTTAGCATCCCCCGTACTAGTGTGTGTACCCCAATTACTGCTGCATTGCTCCCCTCAGCAGCAGGGAAACTCCTGTGCCTACGTGAAAGCTTTGCAAACACCACCCCATGTTTGAATGCAGGGACAAAAAGGTTGGCCACAAAACCCATGTCAAAGTAGTTTATTTTTATTCTTTTTTGCTTTTTTTTGACCCCCCCCACCCCCCCGTGATTCCCAAAGTCCTGTACAACAGATCACCAGGTGAAGGTTAGTGAAAGCCAACCGTTTGCTTAGTTTCCAAGCTACACGGGAAGGAAAAAAAAGAAAAAAAGGAAGAAAGGAAGGCTGGCAAGAGAAGTACGGTCACAAGAAATGCAAAGAGGAGGGCTCAATGCGTGGAAACAAACCCTGGTGAGAACTGTACACAGGAGCATGGCCCAAGCGGCTGCCATCCTCCCAGAGCACAGGCATCGTGCTCCCGGGATGCGGCACCCCAGGGACCAAGCCCAGAATATTAAACACGTACGAAACCAAACCCACCCACCCCCCCGCCCCAAACAGAACCCCCCGAGAAAGTCAAAGGTAACTCCATTGCAAAGACGGACTTGTACTTCAGAAGATTTCCTGTGGAATTAAAAGCCCTCGTGGTTAAAAGTAAAATAGCCAGCTGGGCTGCATACAGTGTCTGTGAGCCGATGGGGCTGGAGCCACAGCTTTTTCTTCCCATCGCATCTTTAAAAAGAAAAACTGACCCAGAGCACAGCGCTGAGGCCATTAGAGTCTCTTTGCAGCCAGTCCATCCTCCGCCAGCCGTCCCCAAGTCCAGCGCGATGCTTTTAACCTGAATAATGCACAATCCAGGAGAAAGAGGGTGTTTCGTCAGACAAAAACTGTGAGTATTGCAAGGGTGGAGGGGAGGAATCGAGACAGCCAGGAGAAACCAGAGCACAAGAGTCCCCGCATAGGCACCCCTGCACCGTGCAATTTCTCCTCCCAAAGCACTGAATTAACCAAACGGCTCTTTTGCAGCACATTTAGTGCAGAGGGACACGCTCGGTGGCCATCTCCCTGCCTCCAGCTCTGTTGGCACAGCCCTGGCCGGATCCAGCGTGGCCAGCGGAGCTGGGGCAGAGCTGGTGCTGCTGCCTGGCTGTGGGAAACAGCTCGATGAAAAACGCGAAAGAGGTGGCTTTGCCTAAATCTAAAGTGTTTTGACACATTCCTGGATGGGGAGAATGTGTCATGGCTTTTTTTTTTTTAAAAAAAAAACAACCCACAACCCAATGCATGTAAAAATGTGCATGCAGGGGGGTGGGCACATAGACGGTCACGCTCTTGCTTGCCCAGCCCTCAATCAGAAGTCGCATATGGCGTTATTTGAAGAGAGGATGCTGATTATTCAGATGGGATGGCTACGGGTCTGTTCCTCCATCTGAAATTGCGCTGTGTGCTATTTCCACAGCCAGGTAATGCAATGGGTTTGCAAACCCTCCCAGTCTGGCTCCATCGGGGGGGGCGATGGGGCAGCTCCGGGGGTTCCAGAGGCAGGGACAGGCTGTGCACCCACCGGCCATCCTGACCCTGAGGGAATCGCGCCTGTCACCCAGGAATAAACGACCCAGTTGAGGAGTGAGATGGCCTGGGAATAGGGCAGGGCTGTACGCACGCATACACACACACGTACGGCTGCAGTACGGAGCGGTGCAAGGAGGGGAGGGGTGGCACAAGGGTGGGCAATAGCAGCCCTGCTTCGCTATATATGTGTGTATATGTGTGTGTGTGCACTAGGGCCAGGAGCAGTCAGCTGCAGCGTGCCCCCACGACACAGCAGCAGATGCCTGCTGACTTGCAGCACGAGCCATTTTCCAGCTGACTGTGTGCCCCATTACTTGCTTGTCATCAGCCGAATGTCGAGGAGGGGCTTTTACTCTGTATAAAAGGATGCGCAATATCAAAATCCTCTTTATAAAAGAAAAAAAAAAATGCAACGCAGCACTAGAAAAACCTCACGTCCCAGCCGCAACCGTCCTCCCCCATGCTCCCCTTTTGGGTTTGTTTTCTTTGCTACCCCTTTATATTGCCATTTAGCACGTCTCTACCTACAGAACGTAGAAATACATTCATTTTTTTTTTCTTCTTCTTCTTTTTCAAAACTCTTCCATGAATTTCAAAAAGTTCTCCCTGCTGTTAAAAGCCCCCGGCGGCACCGGCGAGGTGTGATGTGATGCTCCGGGCTGGGCGGGCAGCCAGCACCTCACACATCGGTGCTTATGCTGCGGCTACGGGAGAAGGCTTCCCGCATGGCCGAGAGCCGGTTGGGGTTGAGCGCCTGCAAGTTGGCCACGCTCACCGGCAGATCCAGATCTTCCTGGCTCACCGTCTTGTAGCTCACCCGGTCGCCCCCGTTGTGCAGCTCTTCGGGGGGCTCCTGCAAGAAGAAGGTGGGGGGCTCGTACGGCACGCAGCCCGGGCAGCTGGGCCGGCTCGACGCCGGCTTTTTGCCGAAGGGGGACGAGGCGTAGAGGGACGGGCCGTTGGTCAGCACTACGTTGCGGTTGCAGTGGAGCGGCGGGATGTGGGAGTGCACGGCGAAGTCGGGCTCCTCCTCGTCCTCCTCGGACTCATCCTTCTTGCAGCAGTAGTACTGAAACGGGATGGCCCCGTGGGGCCGGGGTTCAGTCGGCATCCCAAAATGCCCACCTTGCCACCGAGGGGCTGCTCCGTGCATGCCAGCCCTGGGGACCGGCAGGCAGGGGACAACGGGCTGCCCGCAGGCTTCCCTTCCCGTTGCAGCATCCTTTGGGGCCACGTCCCCCCCAGCCTTACCTGGAGCCTACAGTAGCAGAGGACAGCGATGATACAAAGCAAAATGACAGTCGCTAATATTCCACCTGTGATGACCACGGTCCCGGCTGTCATCCGCCCTCTTCTCCATTAACAGCCTGCAAAAGCGAGCGCACGGGGCGATGGGGTGAGGCTGGCACTGGGCTGCAGATCCCCAAACCCTCAGCTCACCCCCTGTTCGCAGGGGACTAGAAACCAGGAGGATTCTGTGGGAGGTGATGGGCAGGATCAGGCCAGATCCTGGCACTGGGTGCCTGTTAAAGCCATCAGGGTGTCCCTGTCCCCTCCTAAATGCCACCCTGGGGGTGCAGGGGGATAAAACAAGTTTTATGCAGTGGGTGAGAGCTTTAGTGAGCAGCAGCTCTGGGGTCACATCAGGCTCTTCTGCATCCAGGAGGGGGGAACCCAAGGGAAATATAAAACCTTCTGCCCAGTGCCCGTGGCACTCAGGGCACCCTCCGGGCTCCTGCCTGGTGGCAGACAGCTTCAGTGATGGGGGAAGGAGCTTTGCAGTGAGGATTTCTGAGCTGTACACATTTTTCTCTGAGCCTATAATCCATTTTCCCCACGAAAACAATGTGGTATTTTAATTTGGCATAAAACTGGAGCTGCTAAGTGAGCCTTTAATGACTGCAGGGACAGGCGCTCTCCCCTCCCTGAGCAGCGAGCTGCGGTACGGGATGTGTCCGGCTGCTGCAGGAGGCACCAAGCTCCTCACCTTCACCATGGCCAAGCCACAGTCTTGGGGGGGGCTGTGGGGGCACCCCAGGATGATGTTTCTTACAGCCTCGGCCGAGCTGTTCATTCCCACCACAGCAAATGCTGCGGCTGGGACACAGTGTGCTGGACATCACAGAGATGTTGTGGCTCAGCTTGGCCCCACGCTTGCGTTTTGGGGTACCACCAGTACCCTTCTCTCCCTGGAGTGCCCCTTAGAGGAATCTGGGTGCTGAGACAGAATTGGTAGCGGTGGAAGGTCCCTGCTTCTGGCACTGCTGGGCTCACCCACAAGGCAGATGCTGTGCATAATGCAGAGTACATGAGCCCCACGACACCAGCACGGGTCTTGCTCTGAGCATCCCTGCCCTGGGAGCTCACGGGAGAGCTTGAATTTCCTTCCATCCCATGCAGAATAAGACCAAGCTCTTTTTGCCACAGGAAGGATGCTGGGGAGACGCGTACCTGCCTGCACACACCTGCTAGCAGCTATGGAGACAGCGGCACTAACACCAGCATCACTCTGCAGCTAAAGCTCCAGCAGCCCTTCAGTGCCGCAAGTGTCAGGCTGGGAACAGGAGAAGCGACATAAATTAAGAGAGAAATCGTACCCTGACCACCTACTCTACAAGCGCTTTAACAAAGCTGGCTTCCAGCTCACGCTATCAGGTTAAAACAAAAAACCAGCCACCCCAGCCCCAAATTACTTCAGCACCCGAGGAAAAGCAACTGTATCTGTCAGGGATTTAACCTGCTTCCAAAGAAAATAAATCTGTGGCATATTTTCAGGCGCTTAATGTCCTGCTAAAGTTGGGTAAGTGCTGAATGGATAAAGCAGTATCACATTTTATGTTGCTGCTGAGCAGCACTGTAGGAGGGAAGGTAATTTATAACGACGTCTGAATGCCTTCTAGCACCGTGTGGCCACGGGGCAAGCGCCGGGCCAAATCCTGCCCTCATTCCTCGGGCAAAATACTCTGAGGAGGCTCGGGGGGGAGGAACACAGTCAGGAGAAGGGTTTGCAAAAAAATGCTTTAGTGATTTAGAAACTTTGATTCTTGTTTAAAGAGGGATGGAGGCACTCGGCTGCAGACCTCGAGCTGCACTGGGTGCTGCGGGCACATGCGCCGGCTCAGCAGAGCCGGCTGGAAATGCCCGTCTGTGGGTCCTTTGCTGCTCCCATTTGCAATCCCCATGCTGCCAGCTGCTGGGCAGGCATAGGACCCGGCTCAGCCCCGTGGGCTCTCAGGGCCGGGTGCTGCACCCATCAGAGAGGATTGGCATCTCAGCAAGCTCCTTGCCAGCCCAAGATGAAAGGTGGCAGGCAGGGCTCCGGCAGGGAGGGCTCCCCAGCTTCCTTGACACTTAATTAAATGGCTGCCTACGCCCGGAGCACTAGCGAGGGTCGCACAGAGCCGGTTTCATAGTTTCTGTCCAGATGCCATCAGCCAGATGTGGTATCGCAGCCACTGCTCCATCCAGAGCAAGACCATTTGCATTTCGCTCTTTTTTCCTCCCATAACATACTTGTCTGATTAAAGCTGCGTACCTGGAAGCATTAAACTCTCCAGCGTGCAAAGGGGGAGGAAAGCAGAGCATGTGGAGGCCCATAAGCAGAACAATTCCTGTCTAGACCTCCTTTTTACATTTGTTCCTAATTTCACGCTCCACAGGCTCCCAGATTCATATATTTAGTAATAAATATCCTGGTAAAAGGAAGTGCTTTGCAGCTCCGCTGTGGTCTTGGAGAAAGTATGCAGGAGCCCTGGTATTAGGAACGCAGGCACCGAGAGATGCGGTCCCAGCAGACGGTCGCTTGGCTCCTTCCTCGCCCCTCGGTAACGTTAGGAGCCCTCCAGATACCGAGGATGCCTGAACCCCCCTCCAGCCCCTCTGCCCCATCCAAATCCAGCCCCCAGCACGTCCTCCATCACTGCCAGACAGCAGAGAAGGGGCTGTGGGGGGATGATAATTCTGCACGGCCTGTTTGCCCCTGGCCCAGGAGCTCTTTGCTGTAGGAAAGCCGTCCCCAGTGCCGTGGGGTGACAGAGGATGGTGTGTCTCAGGGTTACTGGGAGCTTCCACACTGGCATGGGCACACGGGAGCTTGGGTGCAATGCTTCCCCCTTCCCTGGGCACCCTGCTTTACTTTCCCAGCGTGCAAAGGACAGGTCCGGCCGCAACAAACCAGACACTTTGCTATATTACTACTGGCTGCTCCCGGATCAGCTATTTGGTCTTAAGACACAGTCCTGTGCCACTTGCCTGCTTTTGCCAGGACATCTACTGCTGCAGCTAAAACAGCAGCAGCCCTGCAGCGGCTAGGAATTCTCAAGGTGTGATAAAATGGCCTTTTCTATTCCTTGTAGCCTGGAGAAGACACAAGCAGAGCTCCCATCGGCTCTGGTCCCAGACTGGCAACTTCTTACCTCGCCAACACTCCCTGCATGTCCCTGCCATGGCTGAGGACACGGGCTTTGAGGTCGTGCTGTTCACTAGGAGCCGGGTCTGCATCAGCCTCTGCCCCCCCCCTTCGCTTGGGCACTGCTACGAGGGACTGACGGACCTTCTCGATGTGCTGCAGCCCGACCCAACGGGCTGGAGGCAACTTCTCAGGAGCAACAGAGAATGGGCCAGCACAGAATTGCACTTGATAATGCAGAGAGGGGGGGGGGGGGATGAGAAATCATCCCAAGTCACTCCCCCCCCAGGCATCTTGAACATGGCCCCTGGACCGCCGAGAGTGCCCGGCATGGGGAGAGGCTGCTCACAGCTGCGTCTCGCTCCTGGGCTGGAGACCGGCTGTGCAGCCAGTGCCTCTCGGGATGCCTGCGTGGGAGGAAGGCTTCAGAGCAGCTGGGGAGGGGGGCTGAGTTCAGCCCATCCGAAGGCTCCAGCTAATACCCGGCTAAGCGTGGCTCCGAAACGCTGAGCTCCAGGTGCTGGAGTACTCCAGCCACGGCCGGCTCATGTGGACTGGCCTGACCCTGCCTGCCAAGGCTGTGGGAGAAGGATAGCTGGGGACTGCGAAGGAGACCACTCCAAGGCTTTTTTAAGAGACCCTCAAGTGTCCGGTTAAGCCAGCTTCTAGGATGCACAGGCATTAAGAACAATCTTCAGGACAGACCTTTAAATTAATGGGGCTTCCGTCTATCCCATCCCATCCCAACGGCAACACAGTCACCCCAAAGCCTTCTGCACTAGCTGAAAGTGCTGTCACGGCAAGCACCAAAAAAAAGGGAGTGCTGCTCCCACTGAAACTGTGCCTGCACAAGGAGACTGCGTCTTAACCTGCAAAGAGCTGAAGCCCACGGCTTGTCCTACTGTAGTGCTACCTGCATCCTCCAGCAGCCCTGGGACCTGCATCTTCTGCAGCCAGAAGCAGCACAGCCCTCTATTTAGCAAGGAAGTTGGGAGTTGCCTTTATTCACCTGACTCCAGAAGCTGGAGATTTAAACAAAATAGACAAACGAGGTAGGAAACAACAGCTGGCAGCACAGACATAAGTGCTGGCAGGATTGCTCACGTCTGGTACCCCAGCACTGGAGCAGGCAGGAGCTTAGACCCCACCATAATAACCACACAGCCAGAAACACCCCACGCTCGAGGGACACTTGGCTCCAACCTTCTGCATGACACCTCTGGCTCTCGTCCTAGCCATTCTGCTGATCACAATGGTGGTCTCATTTGCAGCGGGGAGCGGGGACCAGCTCTGCTCTGCACTTCCAAATGGCCAAGATGGAAAAAGGAGAGAAAGAAGGAAAAAAAAACCACCCCACCCTTCCCAGGGAGCGGAGGAGGCCAGCACCGTGTCCTGAAGTAACACCATCCTGCCTTGTCTTGGCTCTGCTCTGCACTAACACATCCCTGGCCGTGCTGTGTGCTTGGCCAAGTTGTTTTTCTGCGCTGAGTCCTGCTGCCGTGCGTGGGTGTCCTCCGGCACCCGGGAAGGGCCTCCGAGGGGGGGATCGACCCTGCACGCCAGCATTGCCCCCCCAGGCTGACCCTCTTCCAAGCATCACAATGATGGCTGCTGGTGGGTCAGCTTCTTGGGGCACTCTGCGGAAAAGACCCAAGGGAGAGACCTCAATGGGGGGGGATGTTCAGGTTGGGAAGATTAAGTCCTACGTGGAAACTGGGAGTTGAGCAGCTGTATACGGGGGGAGCACGAGTCTGACCCTCCGTGGCGGAGGGACATGAGCTCCACAGGTCTTGTTCTGGGTGGGCAATGCGGCCATTTCCCAGCTTGTCCGTGCACAACAAACCCTGCTGCCGATGCTTCTGAGCAAGCCCTGCTTCAGAAGAAAGGAAAAGAGCTCAGCAAGAGGCCAGGAAAATGGGAGAGCATGCAAGTGATGCCGTTCCCTTGAGCTGCTGGGTCTTGCTGCTGCTGCTGCTTTCCACCCCAGAGCTGGGTGCAGGCAGCATTTGTGACCCAGGACCCAGGACCTTAGCCCAGGGTAACAAGAAATCACACTACAATAAACTGGCCAGGGCAGAGGAGGCTGGATCTGAACCCTTGATGCTGCAAAGTTTTGGGGTGAGCCTGGCTTACGCTCCCCTGTTGCCCCACTGGTGCCATGTGCGTGCCACGGCTCTGCCCAAGGGTAAACCCCGGAGAGCATCGGTGTGAAGGAAAGCCATTGCCCAGACAGCAGCCACCAGCCTGGGAGGTGGGAAAGCAGCAAATAAGTTAGAAGCCAAAACCAGTTTGGTGGCAAATACAGCCTTATTTCTGCATTTCCCCCAGTTCCTGTAATCCTACCCAGTCAATGAATAAGAGCCGGGCTGCTAGGAACAGCCGGGCAGCGTGCCAGCAGAAGACTTTGCATTTACGGAGCCAGCGGACAGGGCAGCTGCCAGAAACACAGGCGGAGAACGTGGCTTTCCATATGAAAAACACTTTAAGCAGAAGGCCTGCATCACTTTTGTTTGCTTTCTCTCTCTTCCTCCTGACGGCAGCACTCCTAGCCTGGGGGCTGATGCTCTGCGTGAACAGCAGGGATTTAAACAGCCAGGCTTGACCGCGGGTGGGCTGGGGAAAGGGCACGTGGGGGCTCGGTGCCTGCGGACCCAGTGCTTCGACAAGACCACCTGAGCGCTCCTCAACACAAGGACAAGACGAGACGTCTCAGCAGTTAATGCTTCCCCACCTCAGCAAAAGTGCTTCCCATGTGGTACCCCACCGTATCTCCAGGCACCCCAAGTTTCTTTTGAACACTTCATGAACAAGAGGCACTTAACTGTTTGGATAACACTACTCACAATTTCCCAGGCTCATCCATAGCACACGGGTCCTCCTGGGTGCTGGAGACAGCTTGGAGATCCCAGCAGCCCCGTCCTCCCATCTGTACCTGCTGGGACTGCACTCGCCTCAGTCTCTGCTCGGACACAGGTCCTTTGCAGAGTGGCTCCTGCACTTGGGAGGTGCTTTCCCTACCCTGAAAATGGGGGTTTGCACCACTATTGATAGTCCCTGGAATAAGAAGGATTTTTGGAAGTAAGTCTATGGCATATTGGAGGGGGCTCCACCGCCTGGGAGATGCAGCCAGGTCTGGGTGGGCACTCGCAGGCTGTAACGCTGCTGTGGGCTTTTAAACGACAAATCAGAATGGTGAGTAAAACACTTCACACCCACCTGAAACTGCATGGCCCTTTTTGGTGGCCTTTGAGCCCTTACCTGCTTTGAAGCCAATTACAAAGACCACCTATATACTCTTAGACGTAACTCACAGCTAAGTCTGCAGTGACCCCTGCGGCTTCCCCCCCCCACACTAACGCACCCCCAGCCCTCCTGCCTGCGGAGACAGACCCAGATATTTCAGCTCCCACTGATGTCCAGACCAGAAACAACACTTTTCAAAGGCAATCTATACACAGTGCCTGATAAATTATTCAGCAGATAGCACATTGCTGGAATAGTGCTGAGCTCTGCAGAAGAGGATCCCGGCCACCTCCAGGCTCCCGCGCTGCACGGCCGGGCTTGGGAGGCAGCTCGGGGCAGGCTGTGCTGGGGACCAGGGCTCACGGGGCATTTGGGAACGGCCAAGGGCAGGAGAACAACACCATGGCCATGGAAAGGTGACGAGAGCTGGGGTGCGAGAGAGCCCTGACCACCCGCAGGCATCGGGTCGGTGCTCTCTCGTGCTGGTTTTAGCATCCTGGCAGTGAGAATTAAGCTTGGAGGTATGTCAGGCTAATGCACGATGAGCATCAGGCTGATACGGGGATGTATCCCCTGTATTTGCATCAATCATAACCCATGACAAACTCCTCCAGGGGACTGGAGAGGCCGGGGACTGTTCCTTTCCTCTCTGCCCATTCTCAGCTCAGCCCTTTACAGCCAGAAATGCTCCCCCAGTGCTCCCAGTGCAGTGCCGATGGTCAGGCTGGCAAGGGGAACGGGGGTGGTCAAATGTCAGAGTGACCTGCTCCTTCTGTCTGCTCTTATTATCATCTAATATAGTGATACACAACAACGATATCACATATCATTAAAAAACAGAATGTTGTAATCTGAAGTTTTATTAAATATTGCATGACAGCCCAAAAACTCCTAGAAAAGCCCCTGGTTTTCCAATAAGTTGTATATAATTTTTTCCAAATCCTGAGGACACACTGTATACGTATCCCTGCTAGTGGTGGCAGAGCAGCCAGGTTGTACTCCCGTGCGAGAGCAGTTCATTTGCAATGAAACCCAGCAAAGGAGGCCCAGGCTATTTGGGTGATATATCAAACAGCAACAGCCACTCTGAATTTTGGGTTTTCCTGAAGCTTAAAAAAAGTGGAAGTTCATGGGACAATTAGGGATCCTCTCCCACCAATTACCATTATTAGTTTTTAAAACAGAGATTAGCTCTTAGTGAGCCATCTGAGTTTTCAGCACACTTAAGCAGGCTGCCTTCAAAGTGCATCGATCTAGGGGATGCCTGCCCCAGCCGCACGGGAGAGGGAATATGTGCTCTGTAATAATGAGGCAATAATGTCATTTAGTACAACCAAATCACGCCTAATGAAAAATAATATTTGCACAGCTCATCAAAGCAGCATTGAGGCTTACTAAGCACAACTCCAGGCACGAATTTAAATGACTGCAGATGCTAACCAGAGTGCAGTGGTGCCGCTGGGGAGGGATGGGGGAAAACGCTGAATCACCTGGATGGTGTGTGTTCTGCCCTCGGGAATGTCTGGGGACATTCCAAAGGTGCTGCTTTCTCCATCCCAAAGGGACTAGGGAAGGTGTCTGCAGACACTTCAGCATCTCCTGGAATAAAGCAGGGTACGTTCACCCTGCTCTGCCCTTCTGACTCTCTAAAACTGTACAGCCACATCCTAAAAAGCATCAATAGGGATGCTATCAGTATGGATAGGGATGCTAGGGACTCGGTGCTGCCCAGCAGTGCATCCCTGCACACCAGCCCTGTCCTGGCATCAGTCTGGGAGAGATAAACCCAAAAAAACAGGCCCAAGGGAAGAACTGGTACAGACATGATGGACTCACCTATGGGTCTGACCCTGCACACGGTGAGCTGCCACAGCAGGGGCTCACGGCCAGCTGGTCTCTGTCAGGATTTAAGAGCTGCTGTCAAACCACACTAGAGGGTTTTACCCTCCCCAATCCCACCTTTCACTGCCCAAACAATCACACTCTGCTTAAGTACCAGGAATTATTTCCATACGTCTGCTGGAAAGCAGGCCATAATCCCAAACACACATAAGCAGCCTAAACTCCTTCAAAAAAAAAAAAAAGAAAAAAGAAAGAAAGACAGGCTGTCTTTCCACCCTGCATTATTTAATCGCCTCTTGAATTATGGTTTAGTCAGTCTGAGATATTAGCATCAGAGAGTGCAGGTTTTGGTATTAGCAGCTTGAGATAAGCTACCGCAATCACTGCTGAGTGGGAAATAAGTCAGAAGGTGGGGAGCACCCACCTGCCCACCCTGGGGACTTCTCTTAGCAGGGCAGTTCTGCAGGCTGGAAGTGTTCCCTGGCCAACCTCTTCAAGCTTGGGTTAGCTTACTGAGAACTAACAATAAATTTTACTCCTGATTAGTACTGTTTCCTGCCCAATTCACTGAGCAGGCATTGCTCCCTCCCCATCACCATCCCGCAGGAGAGCTCACTGCAGCTCCCCATCAAGGCACAGTCTGCTGGAGTGCTGGCGGAAAGATCAAAAAGCCTTAATTTTCAGAAAACGCTGCTGAAATGATGCACCAAAGGTGGAAAAAAAAGGAATTTGTCCTTCTGAAAGAGCAACTCTTTCCAGAATTGCTCGCTTCACCTGGACTTTGAAAGCTCTTCAGGCTGAAAACTAGCCGCTGCTTCCCCAAGAGCCCAACACAGCCAGGGGAGCCCCGCGGGACCCCGTGCCTTATACCAACAGCTCACATCAGCTTTCCCGCTGTCACATCTCCCAGCAAACGCCTCGAGAGGAGGTTTTCACGGCTCAGACGGGACTGCTGGGGCATGCGGATGGGAAGAGACTCACACAGAGTCTCTGGCTGAGTTCTCGGCTGATTACAAGCTTGGCTGGGAGCCGGAGCTGCCTCTCGGCCCCAGGGGTGCTGACACCGCAGCTGGGATGGTCTGGCATTCCCATCCACCACGGTCCTGGGGATAAAGGCTCTTACGGGCCCGGGACAGCACGGAGAGGGATAGCAAGGTCTTGGTACCCTCTGATGACCGCCTTAAAACCATGCAGAGCAATCGGGGCAGCAGCTCTCATGGTGGCCCTCCCAGCAGTGGCTGCTTTAGCTCCGGGGATTTGTTGGCTCTGGCTGGGCAGTGGTATCTGCATGGAGCCTCATTCTTATGGGAAGACATTGCAGCAACTGGCCTGGGGGAGACGGACTGAGTCAGCCCTGCTGGGATTCAGCCCTGTGCTATTAGAAACATGACATGCTTCAAAGCTTGCGTTTGCACTTTTTAGCTTTTGCCTCAGGCAGCCACAAAGCCATGCAGACCCCTGCGTGGCACCGAGAAGAGCAGCCAGCCCCAGCTGCACGTTCAGGTTTTGTGCAACTTCTGAGCTAAAACCCTGGTTCAGCTCAGGGCCCCTGGCCCCGGCTCCTCTCTGGCTCTGGCAAATGAAGCAGCTCTGTGCCCGAGAGGGAAAGCATTGCTATGCTAATACCCGTTTCACAGACAGGGAAACTGAGCCCTCGGCCGGTTAAGGCTCTGCTTGCAGCTAGGTTGCTTGAAGTCTGTCAAATATCAGCCCATTTCCAGACTAAGCTGGCTTCTCCCAGGCCAGGCACTGGGTAAGCGGCGAGCCGGGATCAGCTCCACTCTCCTTCCACCCCCTGTGCCGGTGGTTGGGAAGGATGAATCCCCACACATGACCTTGTGGCCCCTGCAGATGTCCTGAGACGCAGATGAGCCATCGATCCTGGGATGCAGATGAGCCATTGATCAGGGGCTGGGGAAGGAAGGACACGTACAGTGTACGTTTCCAGTAAGCAGTAAATCCAACAGCTTTGCATTTCCAAGAGGTATGAACGCAGCTCCGTGGGACGGGAAGATCCTCAGCAGATCAAAGTCTTTGTGAGCTGCAACAACTCGCTCTCATTTGCTCAGGATTCACGGACCCAAACACGCTGGGGCGGAGGCAGCAGGGAGCACCGTTTCCTTGGTGCTCGTTAAATGCAGCGACCTGAGAGCTCCAGGGACCACCATCCATCCAGCTGCAGTAACAGGCAGGAGGGGGACCAGTACCCCTCTGTCCTTGCCCCCCCCTCGGCTGTGGGTGGGTGGCTGATGGCCAGTGACACCTCCAGCAGCCCCACATTGTCCCCCCAGCACCCCACTGTCACTTGCCCTTTCCTGAGCTGCCCGGGGCATCCCGCTTATTCCTCATCAGTCCCCGTTCCTCTGCCCTTGTGACACAGACTGCCTGCAGCGTGACCTGGGTCTGTGCTTCCAGCTCCTGCTGTTGAATGACACCGGGTGACTCCTCGGGTGCTGGCTGCCACCACCCAACATCTCCCAGAGACAAGCCCTTGGGGCTGCCTGAACAATCGCTCAGGCACCAGCAGCCCCAGCTGGGATCTCCAAAGAGATATACGGTCTTGCCTTAAAAAAAAAAAAAAAAAAATCATAAAAAAGGGTAGGGAGTTTCCATAGCTACAGCTTTACATTGCTCTGGCAAAGGCTCAGGTTCAGCCCGTGTAATGAGAAGCAAGCAGAGTGTTTTTCCCACTCCAGCCCAGGAAGGTAGCATGGTGCATGAATAAAGGAGTGAAGAGGAGAGAGAGAGCTCAGTGATTTTGGAAATAAAACATAAATGTGAAGGAGTGGCACGTAAGGCTGCTGCTAGCACTGTGCTCCCTGCCCTGCCTGACCCACCACTTGTATGGGGCGTGAGTTGCATTTGCAGGTGGGGAGGGAAGGAGCCCTCACAGCCCCCCTGCTCGACAGCCCGGCGAGCGAGACATGCACTTTCATGCCGCTTGACGTGGTCAGAGACCAAGAACTGCTTCATTTAAATGACTGTCTGGGTGGTGCTCCCAGGGCTGGACTTCCAGAGAGACGGGGAGCCGGCGCAAGCAGTGATTCTGCAGAGATTTAGTGCTGCTGCCAATGCAGAGTCACTGTCCACAGGACCTGGGGACGTGGGGCTTGCCTTGCTTCGCATCCGTGCCTTGTACAACGTAACGTTACGCACTTTGGGCTGGTGTCAGCACCGCGGTTCATGGGAAAGCACACATGCAGTTGCAAACCACTCTGATCATGAACAAGAGGGCGATGGGCTTCCTCATTGCTTGTGATCAGGAGTTTTCCTACAGGCAGAAAAATCTCCTTATGTTATCCTTTTTAATAAGGATTTATCATTGCTGCATCAGGGGAATTAATACAGACCGTCTGAGAGGGTAATTTTCAGATTCTTGGCAACTTACACGAAACCGGTTCCAGTAAATTTTTCCTTTTTTCCTCACCTTAATTCTGTTACAGCTTTTCCTGGGAGATGAGAGAGGGAAAGATTTAATTCAGAGGGAAAAAAAACCCCAAAACAACAAAATCATAAGCAAAAAAGCGGAAAAGATGAAGTAATTCATACAGCTCAGCTGAAAACTGTCATTAGGCGAATAAAGAAACAGAGAAAAACCTTCACACAAATTGCTTTGCTCAAAACCATGTGGGCTTAACAGAGCTGCTGGGATCAAATGTTTGAAATATCGACTGTTCCCAGGGACAGCATCTTTCAGAAATCAAAACACATGTGATGGATCTTTTTCCCTAGCGTCAGCATTAGGACGACGCAACCCCTGTCTTTGAAATGACTCCTTGATGCTAGAGAGGCCCTTGAGAGCGATGCGGTGGTTCGTGCTCCCGCACACTCGCTCTGCCATCTTCTCGCCGTCCCCAGGAGCCAAAGCAATGCTACTACCGGCACCGAACAGCACGGGAAACTGAGGCAGGCGAGGCTGGTGGGTGCTCCCATCGCTTCTGCTGGCGTTTGATGTCCGCACGCCTCGAGCTCTGCGCTCCCCAGCTCCTCCCGTTTGCAGCCCATCAGTGCTGGCATCTTCCTGAGCAGGCTGCACTTTCTGCCTTCCTTGCTTAAATGATGATGCCTGACTTGCAGCACCTCAAAGGACTAGAAAATGCCAAGTAGCTTCTCTTTGAAAGCCAAGCTTTAGGCTAGTGCTCGGAATCACCTCTAAGTGTTTGAGCCCATCCTTGGCCTTGCTGAAGGTTGGACAGGCCAGGGTACCAACAGCAGCTGTACTTGCTGTGGGATGGGCTGTGCTTCCCACAGCCCTGGGGGGGGTCAGATCCCGTAACCCCCTAGGGACACACATGTAGAAACGCTTCCATCCATCCTGGAAAGCAGGAGGAGACTCACAGGCCAGTGCTGCCCCACTCCACCCTCTGAATCCCAGCAGAATTTCACCGTTCCTCACTTGCACAGCGAGCTCACGTCGCTTGAACACGTTTGCTGGAACTCATTGGGAAGTAGGTACGTTACGCTGTTAAATAACACTTTCTGCCCCAGAGCTAACCTTTCAGTCGTGATGAACTGGGAACCTGTAACCAAAGTAGCAAAACCTTTCACTGAACTTAGGCTGATTTTCTGAGCTCTCTAGACACCACCCTGGCCATGCTGATGCTGTAGTACCACAAGGAGCGCTTCATTAACAGCCCACTTCAGTGGTAAACCATACAGAAACCTGCTGAACAGATAAGTTTAAGTCTTACAAACCCAGACCTCCAAACGTGAGCATCTTCACCGCCCTGTGCCCGGTTAGCGGACCACAGCTCATTGAAATGCAGGTGCACAACTCGCAGATGCCCCTCGCAAGGTTAAACAGACCACGGGTATCCTCTGGGAATTGGGATTACATTCACCACTGTCTCAAACTACAGGCCTTTTTAATAAAACACCCTGCAACCTGGCTGCCACTGCTCCTGGGCTTGGCAGCGGAGAGACTGAGCAGCACGTGGGAGCCCAGGAATTTCTGCTGTGATCACAGGATGCTTCAGTTCTGCTTCTGGTTGGTTTAATTAGGATATCATGACATTGCACAAGATTCAGGTTACACGGCAACCTTAGCATTCGTATCAAACAAAGCACTTGTACTTTTCAGTTTCCTGCAAATGTTCTCATCTGTAGACATTTTTGGAAATCTTCTTTTTTTGGGCAAAACCCAAACACTGGCTACAGCAACAGCATGCCAGTGTTAGCATTTCTGAGGCTGGGCAACTCTAATCCTCTGCAGTCAACGGTACTGCTGTATCCCGGCAATATTAATGCTTTATATTTACTAGCAATCAAGTCAGACAGTATTTTAAAGACCAACCCTTTGTCTGCCAATCCCAACATTCAACAGTATAACATAATATTTACAAAGGTAGCCAGAAAGCAAGTAAGATCAGTGCTTGGTTTCTCAGAAACCAGTATCACAGTCTTATGTTTTCTATAACCTATGTTGTTTTATTTAAAAATACAACAAAAACAAAGATGCGATGCCAGAAACACAAGGGAAAATATGTGCAACCAAGAAAACCCCACTTTCTGTGGGCTGAATCTGCTCCCACGAGCTACTGTGAGAATCGGGAATAACTCTTCAGAAGACAGTAATGCTAAACTGTTGCAAATCAGAAAAAGCAAGCTGGAACTGTCTAATATTAATTGCATACATATTATGCTTGCCTTTTTATCTCAGGGGGGCTATGCCTGCCCACGGGATGTCACATCCACCAGGCCTCCACCGCAAAGAGCAGCCGGGATCATCCCGCTCACAAACCCAGAACCGAAGCAGCCGTGAAGATGCGACAGCCCCGGGAGCAAAATCCCGGCTGCAGCTCCGCCTGCCCTGCTCCTCCGCTCTGCGACGCCCCGCACAGTGGGCACCCCCATCACTCCTTACAGCCCAGAATTAGACACGGGGGTTTTATGTCTCCGAGGTCCCAAATGCCCTGGGAGCTTCTGCCCGAGCCGGAGCGAGCTCAGGGATGCCAGCACCCGGCGCTGCACACCAGAGGTGCCCTGCTCTGGGTACAGCTTTGGCTCCGGCGCAGTCAGTAAGAAAATGGCTTTGGTGACAGCTGGATCCGAGAGGTCACCTGAGGGGGTTTGAGAAACATCTTTTGAGGGCTTTTATGCAGTTGGATGGGGAAGAGGCGGCTGGCCTCGCTCTCGGGAATGCTGCGGCCACGGGCAGCAGCCGAACCACGCAGCTTTTTGTCTGTCCCTGTTTGCACAAGGAAAGGAGGCGCAGAGGAAACCCACGGGACAGACGTTAAGTTTGAATTATTCCCCCAGCGCCTCCTTTGTGTAATATAACAATAAACCCACAAAATTTGCCTAACAGCAAACCCAAATCGACACTTATTATCCTTCCCCTCCCAACTCCACTCCCACTCTCGCAGCACGGCTATATTTCCCCAGATCCCACCACTAATCTTTCCAGGGCTTAGCTACCCAGCAGGAGACACCAATCAAACCAAGACCCCTCTTTTTCCTTCCACATGAGAGCCTTATAAATTACATCCCTGCAAATCTCTGCATACGCTGGCTTGCAGAGGAGGCAGGGAGAGATCCCCAAGACCGAGGCCGTGCATTGCCCAGGCCACCCTCCCGCAGCCGGGACACCGCAGCACTTGCTCAAAACCGAGCCTCTGGCAGCCTCCATACTATATTTTTCTCCCCAGGCAGGAGTTTAGCTTGGATTGCCACAAAAGGCATCACGTCTTGCTATGTAACTCACGTATATTGTGTTAACTAAAGAGTGACAATGTGCACGCTATTGTTCTGCGGATGCAAGGGTGGGAAACCAGGACGAAGAAGGAGCATCGCTGCCTGCAGGGGCAATGCAGGCAGACACGGGTTAGGAAGAGCGTCCCTGCACTGCACAAGCTGTAATCTAGCTCTGAAGGCAGGCAACAGATAAAGGAGAGAGTTAATGGTTTGCTAAAGCTCAGGCAGGAAGATCTACGACAGGTCTTAAAACAAATCTACGCTGAGAGCAAAGGGAATCCAGATGTAAATGGGATGGCAAAGCCAAAGCAACACCCTCCGTTTAAATGGGGAAGTAAACGCGGGCTTCAGAAGAGGAGCTCTGTGCTGGGATTGCACTGTCCCTGCCGGTCACCTCAGAAAATACTGTATTATTTCCTAGGGAAAAAAAACCCAAACAACCCAGAGGAGCGAAGGTGGAATATTGGGAATAAAGATGAGCAAAGCTATTTGTAGGTAAGTTATTTTTCTCACAGGAAATGGTGCCTGTAAGTGGATGCTTTAGCAGAGCTGTGATTTGCACGCTGTAACGCAGCCGCTTTGGGGACTCATCTGGCACTTGCCTGTGAACTCCCTCTGTCTCCTGGCACGCTCCCGCATCATCACAGCAAATACCCGCTTCGATGGAGCCCGTGTATCATCTTTTACAACAAAGTCCAAGACAACTCTCTGTTGTGATAGGTGCCAGTTTACAAGTCTTTGAATCTCAAGACATTTTGATCCACTTCAGTTGAAGTGACCCGAGCTGGGGAGAGGCGGGGGGAGACAACGACTTCTGAATCCATCACAAGGCTACGGTGGTCCCCAGAGGGTTTCAAAGCAGCCACATCCCCCAGGCAGGCACTTCCCTTTCATTAATGCTGATGTGCTTTCCCCCTTAACCTCAAACAGTCCGAAACTCTCAGTGAGTAAAGAGACAGCCTGGCTTTGACTGATGACAGCTCTGCAGGTATGAGCGGAACAGACTGTGCTACAAGAGGCCACTTTTGTCCATTATGGTCCAGCCTAGATTTTCAGGCAGCTGAGGTACTAGGGACTGCTCTGCACAGGAAAAAAATGAAACCCCAAAGGACTTTTCCTCCCAGGTTGCTAAGAGTCCCCTCCAGCAGAAAGGAAGGAAATCCCAGCTGTGTGGCACGCCCACCACTTGCAATTCTCCCAATATAATGAGCTTATGAGCTTCTGAGGCTCAGACCCTGTGATGAACTTGTACCTAGAGAAAAGCCATAGCGTGGCCTCAAAGCCATACGTACCTAAAGCTGGCAGTGCTTCGTCCCCTGCCTGGCGAGAACATCATCTCCTTTATCCCCTGCCCAAGAGAGGCCAACCAGTGCAGCCTTGGAGGAGCCTAAACTGGAGTTTAGTAGCAATTCACAGCAAAAAACCTACAAGCTTTTTCACCAAAGCCTATTTTTCAGGCTGGCAGCTTCTGACGGTTATCTCACCACCTAAGTTTTCTGTAACTGGTATCTCAGAAAGGAAGGAAGAAGAGGACTGGGGCACGGAGCAAGAGCAGGGACTGACCCACGGGAGGGCAGGGCTGGAGCACCAGCAGATGAACAGAAGGGAGAAGGCAGACAGGGAGCAGCAGGCTGGGGTGTGTGGGCTCTGAACAGCTCTGAGCAGCTCCGAGCAGCTCTCCTCCGGCACCCACTGCCAGGGCTCCTCTGCAGTGCTGACACAGCCACCAGATGAGGCAGAGGAGGGCTGGAGCCATCACCTGGGACGGGATGGTCCCGCTGTGGTCAGGGTGCCCTGGTCAGCTCCAGCACTGCATGGGCACCCCCCCATCTCGCTCCCCTCCCACCTCCCCCTCAGAGAAAATCAGTGGTAAAACAGAAAGAAAGATGTGGGAGTCCACGACGTGATTTCCTGCCCGTGACGGTTCTCCGAGGGGCATGAAATTAATGGTGAGAATTAATTCTGTTTGCCCTGGGGCCAAGGTAAGAAGCCAGGAGTGATTTCTGCCAGGAGCATGTGCAGATGTAAGGCTGGTGTGAGTGGCAGCAAAGCCACATCTCTTCCCTTCTGCCCCACGCGAGTGGCATCCTTGTCACCTGGGTGAGGGAAGGGGATGATGGCTGGCACTTTGCTCCTGCCAAAAATTCACTCGCCCTTCTTTTTCTTTTTATTATAAGGAGGCTATTAACTGAACGGCGACATGATGAATAAAGATGTGGGCTGCAGAGTGTCTCTTACAGCGGCCTCGCTGAGCCCTCCGAGTGCTGGCAGACCTCGCCAGCCCCCCCTCTCCCTGCAGAGCCTCCCACCCTCGTCTCAGGTGCTCAGAGGCAGTTGCTTTATACACGGCTAATGACATTTATTTTCTTTTCAGAGCCTCGGGGAGGACTCTTTCTCTCGCCCTCCCTGCTGATGTGAATCCTGCTGCCCTATTATGCTGAGCTGAGGCTTTTTTTTTACTGTTGAACTGCTGGTGGTCTCCCCTACATTCCCCGTCTGTGCCCCCCAGCCTGCTCTTCCCACAGCCAGATGCACATTTCCTGGGCTTGATCCAACCAGCATTGAAGTAAAGACAAAAACTCCTCACGTTTTCAGGTTGGATCAAGTCCCTGGCCTGGCGGGGACAGGCTGAGACTTGCTTTTGGGTTTCTGGTAACTCGCCTCTAAAATGTCCTTCAGAAAAAGGCAATTATCACAGTGCCATTAAGGTTTTCCCCACTGCACAGCCAGATAACTCGCTAGGAGTCTTTTGAAAAAACCTTTAAACAATAGATCCTTGTCTTGTTTACTGAATGTTTCTGAACTCAACAGTAATGCATCCAGATGTCACCCGTGTCTACTGTAGGCCTAACTATTTCTGGAAACACACCGAGGGCAAATTGCTTGGATAATGTCAGATATTGTTGCAGAGAGAATGTGACAAGTTTCCATCTCTTTGATAAAAGCTGTGGAGCAGAGAGATGTTTCCCAGGGCAGCAGAGCTGCCTGCACCTTCAGCTCAGCCCCGCGCCGGACCTGCACCCCTGCCTGTAGCTCACGGGCAGGTACAAGCGGCAGGCGCTTTCCAGCTGGGGAGAAAATTAGCGTCGTGGTCAAGCAAAGCTCGGCAAGCTCACAAACTGCCATGCTGGGGGGTGTGTCGCTGTGGGTGGTTTTTGTCCTGGAGGTAAGAGGTGGGGAGAGAAGCATCGGAGACAGCGAGGAGGGGCTGAGCTCCGTCATGGCCAGGCAAACTTGGGGAAGACGTCTTGGCCCGTCTTGTGCCATTATCCTGAATGAAGCTGAACGCCAGCTCTGAACCATCACAGGTGCTTGTTTCAACGAGCAAGATAAAACTCTGTCTGAAGTGAGAGGGCAAACAGAACTCCCCCAACCCCTTGACTCATCTCTTCTCTCCACTCCATGGCCTGCCAAGAGGAGCACCAGCCAAGGTTGATGCCAGCACCCAGCAGTGTCCCAGGCTGCACCTTACACTGCTGCCCCCCCGACTCCAATGAGAAATCTGTTCTCTTGGCCACGTAGAATGGGGCAAAATCATCCGTGTTGTGATTTTGGCCTAAATCAGCTCGGTTCCTGTGCCCCCTCCGCGCCGCCTCTGACACAGGCACCTTGAGAACCACACAGTCCACGGGAGCCAGGTCCTCCCTCTGGTGCCCTGAACTGCTATTAATGGGTCATGGCTGTTATTAAGCTTTCCTGCGAAAAATGGGCCCAAGGATGTTTCAAAATGTTATTATTATGACTTCTAATTTTGTTCCCCAACCTTTCCAGTTGACCTCTGCCCAGGGCTGTTCTCATGGGGATTGCAGAGCTCACAGGCTCCTGAGGTCCCAGCCTTGTCCGGCTGGCCTCAGCTGTGATCTGAATATGGCTGGAAGGTCTGGAGGATCAAAGTCCATCATCCAACATATTCGTCATCCCTCTGCCAATCTGCTGGGATATATGCTTTTTTCTCAGACAAAGGGTGAACCAATCCTGCCTACTGTAATAAATTAAATCATGAGGAGAGAAGGAGATAACAGGCAATGACAGGGGAAGAAGTGTAAATTGGAATGGGAACGAGTTGCAAGTTCAAGCCCAACACCTGCTACATCTCCTCCATCCCTTCCCTGCTCTTCTTCAAGGTTCTAAGTGGCATCACAAGCCGTGGCTGCGAGACCCCTGCTAGCAGCAAGCACCTCTTCACTGGCCACGTCCTTATCCATATCCATGACAACATGACAGCCAGGTACCTGAACACAATGAGTGAGAAGGTACCCAGTTATCCCCATCTCTTCCACCAGCACGAATACAGCTAGGCACTGCGCAGCCAAATGAAAAGCTGTATAAATACCTAACAGCTTGGGCAGCTGCAAAACCCCTCCGTGACCCACGTGCTGTGCACCGAGGACTTATCCTGATGTGCCCAAAGGTTAGTGCCACAGACGACTTCAGCCTGCGAGGATGCAGCTGAGCTCTCTGGGCTGCACATAAACGCCCAAGGGAATTAAGCACCTTTATCTCTCTGAATCGGGGGGTCCAGCAAAACTTTTAAAGGATCCTAAGGGGGTTGCTCAGGTACGGCTGTAGGGTCAGCAGGTGGTCTTCAGCTTTACACATGGGAATACCTTTAGAAAGACTTGGGGCAATACGCTACTGACAGCGAGCGGGTCCTCTGTCACTTAGCCACTTCTGAACATGTTCTCCTTAGATCACAAAGCCTGTGAGACTCTCGTGTCATCTACGCGAGGGTTTGGGGACTGCTGTGGTTGCAATGGAAAAGGATCAGGAGGAGATGTGACAGCTAGACCGATCTACCAGGCTTTGCTGGAAAAAACAAAGAGAAGCACGGTGCAGATACAGCCAGTAACCACAGCGCTGGTAACGTTCTGCAACTCTTTTGTGCTCAGGTAGGCACAGGTATTTAAGAACTGCCTGTGTTTGTAATCTGTGTTCACTGATGAGAAAACAGAATGGAACAAGTGCTGTTTCCTTCCTTTCCCCTCACATCCCCACATCCTTCATAAGTGAGAACCAATGTACTGAGGGGTGATAAATCAACATCAGTCGCTTTGCGGGGGATTTTGTTTAAGTTCTTTATATCTACTGAGCACCAGCACCGTTCCTTAAGAGGTCCTGTCATCATCCTGCACAGAAATCCTGACACGCAGAGGAAGGAGGTTACACTTCTAATTACAGCTGCCTGGTCTTTAAGGTGTTTGAAACCTCTTTTCACCACCTGACAGCCGTAATGCATCTTTCTGCTCATTTCAGACTAGATGAAAACCAACCATAGAAGGTTGCAAACAACCTTCTGTTATTCACATGCCATTGCAGTGGGGCAAGCAGCTAAATACAGGTGCGCGGATAGTTCATGCACAATTTACATAAACTGTTTTCCCTTAACAGCATTATAATTTAGATGCTTACTCAGTGAAGACAAGATACAATGACTAAAAACCCCATCATACTGGGTACTTTTGCTCAAATGAGATCACCCAGGAGCACTGGGATAATCGGGATATCCTCCAGGTTTCCTAAAATGACAGGCATCCATCAGGAAAGACTGAAGCGCGTGATTTTACCATCAAGGTTTTTATGCTGATTTCGCTGCTCGTTTTAGGCTAGAAGACAATCTGTTGAACCTCAAAGTGCAGTCTTCTCTTACCTTTAATTTATTCTGTCAGAAAACTGTCTACCTTAATGAGTATGAGCACACCCCCACTACCTTCCAAGTTTGGTGATCTGTTATGTCAAATATAAATAATCCTGTCTGAAACCAGTCGATACGGGGAAATGAAAAGCCATCTTCCCTTGGGGAATTTCTCTCTCCCTCCCACAGCCCCCCTCCCGGAGCCTGCAGACTACCTTTAACGTACTGAACAACGTCCACATACTTCTGAGAGCGCAGACCTAGACGGCTGCTGTATTAATCAAATAGTGACAAAAACAACCCACAGATAACTGTGCTATCACCTTCCTTCCATTCAACTCCAGATTCCTCTCCATCACCATTGCTCCGTTGCGTGTGAGCTAGCGGGCTGGTTTGCTGCCTAACCTGGGGCCGGAATGGTGTCTACAAAGTCATCGGGATGGAGTAGGGGGTTCTTTCTTACATCCTTCGGGGCCAGGACACGAGATAGATAGGAACAAACCTTTGTCCTAGGCGCATGGCTCCAGGTGAGATGCCCAGACAGGTGACTGAGAGAGGCCCGTTCCATTCCCACGCTGAGTGTGCAAAGAAGGACGAGCTCTCCCCGGGGCAGAGAAGGACACGACCCACACACCCAGGCAAGGCACGGGATGGGGGCAGCTTCCCCACCCCATCCCTGAGAGACGCTTTCATGACCTCCTTCATAGGCATGGCTTTGAAACTAAAGATGCTGTAGGACGTGGGAAAACCAAGCCTGGAGCACCCTGGAATTTTTCATCCTGGTCTAAGGCGGTGGGACTTGACCAGTCCCCCCTGAGACAGGCTATCGGGGTGTGGATGCTGGGCAATTCTCCACGTCCCTATTCGCTCTGCCTCCCCCCTCCAAATCCCTTCCCAACCCCAACTCTCGCAGCCGGGGCTATCCTCTGCTTGTTTTCCTCCTTGCAGGCATTCCCCCGGGACGCGGGGGTTAGCTGCCGGTTCCCCCGGAGCAGCAATCCCACCGGTACTGAAAGGCAGTTTAGGATGCACCGGGAGGGGGATGAAAAGGGAGGGGGGGGAGAAGCGAAGGGGGAAAAAGCACGGCAAAAGACCCCACCGTTGCGAAGGACGGGGAGAAGGAGCCCAGGCAAAGCCGGGGGAGGTCGGTCTGCGAGCGGCCGAGCCTCTCCCCCCCGCTCCGCCGCCCTGCCCTCCCCGCTTACCTTCAAACGGGGGAATGGTGCTGGATCTCTCAGGTGAGAACCGCGTCTCCCGAAGTCTCCAGCTCGGAGAGCATCAATGCAAAAAAAAAAAAAAAAAAAAAAAATTAATAGAATTTCGGAAAAAAAAAGGTTAAAAAGACGGACGCCAGCTCACGGTGCGGAGCAAAGCGAGCCGGCAGCAGCCACCCTCCTCTCGGCACATGGCCGGGCCCGGCAGCAGCAGCGGCTCTGCGGGGGAGCGCTCCCTCCCCGCCCCGCGCCCCAGCGCCGCCGGTGCCGCCAATGACGGCGGAGCGGAGCGGAGCGGAGCCGGGAGGAGCGGCGCCCCCCCGAGCCCCGCACCGGGGCCGCACGGGCAGCGGAGCGGTGCTGCCGGCCCCCGACCGACCCCCGGGAGGCGACCGGCGCCGGGGTTTGTTCGTTCCCCTGGCCCGGGATGCCGGCCTGGGTTGGGGGATCCGGGCCGGGCCTCGGGGCGGGGGGGGGGGGGGGGGGGAGAGCAGAGTGGGGTCGGCCCCACGGAGCCGGGTCGCCTCCCCACAGAGCCGGTCACCCCCTCAAAGAGCCGGGTCACCCCGCCCCCCGAGCCAGGGACACCCCCCCAGAGCCGGGTCACCCCCTCACAGAGCTGGGTCACCCCCTCAAAGAGCTGGGTCACCCCCTCATAGAGACAGGTGACCACCCCCCAGAGCCAGGTGACCCCCTCACAGAGCTGGATCACCCCCCCCCCCAGAGCCAGGGACACCCTCCCAGAGCAAGGTGACACCCCCCCCCCGAGCTGGGTGACCCTCTCACAGAGCCAGGATCACCTCCCCACAGAGCTGGGTCACCCCCCACAGAGCCAGGGACACCCCCTCACAGAGTCGGGTCACCCCCCCCACAAAGCCAGGGACACCCCCCAGAGCTGGGTGACCCCCTCACAGAGCCGGATCACCACCCCCAGAGCTGGATGACCCCCTCACAGAGCCAGGGACACCCCCCCAGAGCTGGGTGACCCCCTCACAGACCCGGGTGACCCCCCCCAGACCCGGGTGACCCCCCCCCCCAGAGCCGGGTGACCCCCTCACAGAGCTGGATCACCCCCCCCCAGAGCCAGGTCACCCCCTCACAGAGCCAGGGACACCCTCACAGAGCCAGGTGACCCCCTCACAGAGCCAGGTCACCCCCCCACAGAGCCAGGGGACACCGTTTGGCCGAGGGAACCTTCATCCCCAGTGCTGGCGCAGGGAAAGCATCCCACTCCCCCCCGCCCGCAGGGGTTGCAAGGGGTCATGGGGAGAAAACCAAGGCAAACCCCGCAACATCCCCTGTTCAGCCCCACAAGGGTCCCGGGGCATTTTACACCTGAGGTGACTTTGTCCCATGCACCATTTAATCAGGAGCTGCACTGAGGTTTTTGCTGTCTGGTTTCGGTGGCAGCCACCCCTGGGGCGGGGAGCCACTCTCCTCTTCCCAAATTCGTGCCTGTTCCAGCACGGCCTCAGCTAATTGAGAAATCTTCGTCCACAGCTTTCCCTGAAGACATCGATGCCGTACAGGGCGCGTTGGGCACTAGCAGTGGTGATTCACAAGACTTCTTTAGTGTCAGGGTGTTACCGTGTCCCAGAGCTAGAACGAGCAGCGTTTGGTAAAAGCAGAACTTTGGACAAAACCTGGTGATTCAAGCTGCCGCTGCCCCTCTAGCAGGTGGGCAACCTGCAGAGCCACTTGGCATGGAAAGAACCGTCACAGCCACCCGTGGAGGTTGTCCCCCATCCCCAAACCGGTGTGACAGGGAAACAAAAACTGCCCCAGCTCTCCCAGTGCATCCCCTGGGCTCGGTGGGCTGCTCGTCCCTGGGATCTCTGCAGAGATCTCTGCCTTCGCTCCCCCCCCGGGATGCTCGGCATGTCTCGGGGGGCCCTGCCAGCCCTGCCTAATTGCACACCCTGCCATCAGCCTCGGCTTGTCTGCGAGCTGTCAAACTCCTCGGGCAGCAGGGACCCTTCCGCAGGCCACTGCCTCTTCCAGCCTCCCGGCGATGACGCTGGGAAGACGAGGGTGTTCAGCCTGGAGTGCCTCCGTCCGTCGGGACGCGTGACTTTTGTCCCGCAGCGTTCGTTTCCCTGGCCTGTCTTGCGTCTGCAGTCCCAAAGTTATTCCTAAGGGCTAACTTAATTTTTTCTCTTTGGCAGTTTTAGCCCATCGATACTTGTTCTGTCCTTGTTGACTGATGAGAATAATTAGTCTCTGGTCCTTTTATAGCACATCTGCTCTTTTTAAGATGGTATCGCTCATAGCACTCTTTTAATCTATAGAGAAGGAAACAGTTGCATTTAATTAATTGCTCTCTATATAAACTAATTACTGCCAGTAATTTCAGCACACTTTGCACGCAGTTCAAACGCCTGTGCAGAGATCTGAAAGGCAAGCCACCCAGTCTAATGACAAGAAATGAAAGCAAGGGGCAAAATACAGTTTATCTTTAGAGAGTCTACTTAAGCGTATTATTGTTTAATTATTATAGACGGTATCAGTTAGTACTAAACTGCCTATGTCATGGTTCCTGTCAGTTTTGCTTCAAGGTTGCTTGGACTATGTGCAAAAGATATTGAAAAGCTCTGCCAGGAAAAAAAACAATTTTAGTTTTTTATTACTTTTATGGGTCAAATGTCATTGTCTAGCAATTTATCATTGTCTCTTTGTTCAGAAATATGAGCAATGGAGGTTCTTTGCTTGGGCCAATCATTTCAGTTTCTATGCCTGGACTCCTGTACTGCAATAAACAGCCTCCTTGCTCCACAGTGAATATGTCAAAGCAAATCTGCACTGATCTGAGCCCAGGATAGAAGCAAGGAAAAACGATGTTCTAACAAGGACTTAGCAAACACTTGAGCTGCCTGGAGTAAGTTTAGAGGTTGTTTTCTGGACTAACACAAGGTCTACTTACTTTAAGAGCAATTCTGTGAAGATCAGTTATCTATGAAGGAGACAAAGGTTTTTATAATATATTTCTATATTGCAATGGTGTGCAAGACCTCCATTGTGAGCACGGTCTCGTCGTGCTAGGAGCTGTACAAACACACAGCGCAAAGAGCCCGATCCTCTAGACTTTGCAACATAAATTTTTACAGAAAGAAAGTGCTAATTAGTATCTGCAGTTTGGGAGCCAGTTGGTAGGCTGGAGAGCTGGCAGCTGGCCAGCCACAACTTTTCTCTACCCCTCTTGCCATTTGGGAAGTGTCCTGTGCCTGCCAAGTCTGGGGGATAAACAGACCGGCAGCAGCCAGGAGCCAAATCATTTGTAGGTTTTAAGTTCAGCATTCAGGTTATAATCACCTGCTTTCCTCCACCACCGCCAATGGGTTAGTCTCAGCATAAATCCTTCGGCGAGTTCACATATTCACACTCCTGCACCCCAAAATTCTTGGTTTCCTCTCACTTGACTCAGGACTTGGGATCAAACTGCCCAGGAATATCGTATGATCTCCCCATCTCTCAGCATCCAAGGCCACTCTCTAGGCTTTTTTCCCCCACCTCCAGCTTGCTCCATCCCCAGGGAGCAACTCGTAATGTACCGCCACTAAGCCCCACACAGCCGCTCGCTCGCTCCCCCCCTGCGGTGGGATGGGGGAGAGAATCGGAAGAGTGAAAGTGAGAAAACTCGTGGGTTGAGATAAAGACAGTTTAATAGGTAAAGCAAAAGCTGTGCGCACAAGCAAAGCAAAAAAAGGAATCCGTTCACCGCTTCCCATCGGCAGGCAGGTGTTCAGCCATCCCCAGGAAAGCAGGGCTGCATCACATGTAACAGTGACTTGGGAAGACAAACGCCATCACTCAGAATGTACCCCCCTTCCTTCTTCTTCCCCCAGCTTTATATGCTGAGCATGATGTCATATGATATGGAATATCCCTTGGGTCAGTTGGGGTCGGCTGTCCCAGCTGTGTCCTCTGCCACCTTCTTGTGCCCCCCCAGCCTGCTCGCTGGTGGGTGGGGTGAGAAGCAGAAAAGGCCTTGACTCTGTGTGAGCACTGCTCAGCAATAACGAAAACATCCCTGTATTGCCAACACTGTTTTCAGCACAAATCCAAAACATAGCCCGTACTAGCTACTATGAAGAAAATTAACTCTACCCCAGCCAAAACCAGCACAAGGGCCTACGTGACCACAAACCACAACCAAATGTGGGTATTGCTGGGAGCGATGGGCTGCTGAAACACTGCCCAGCTTTCCGTTCGTCATCCCTGTGCTCCGCCAACCTGGGCGATAGTGGTGCTTTTTCTAGATTCAAGCCTCTTTCAGCAACCGCAATTTGGTGGACGCGACACAAATCAAGTGCGTGGCCTCTCAGAGGTGCAAAAAAACCCCAAACACCTGAAACAGGGTAGCAGAGGGCACTTAATATCGGTGAAGGATCACACTGCTTCAGCCAGTGCTTTGCTCCAACACAGCGTTAAGGCTCTAATAAACCAGCCCCACATGTTTTGCAGGCACACACCATGCACCTTCTGCCTGTCGCAGACCCTGGGAGTGGGTTTAGATGCAGCGGCCAGGTACAGTGACAACACGACCGTGTCATCACCTGCCAAATACTGTCTTTTTCTATTCCTAAGGGCAAGGCCTTTTCCTTTGCTGCTCTCTGGCATTTGTTTTTGCTTTAAGCTCCCCAGCAGTAAATAGGACCCCATGTGTGCAGCTTTGCAGGAGGAAGCTTACCTTCTCATAGTAACAGCTACTCTCTGGTCCTCATGGACATGGCAGGCACTTCGCTCTGCCTCTTCCCAACAGTTATGGAGGTGCCTTCTCTCAGACAGTCTCCAAGCTGATCCCAAATATTCATGATGGCAGCCTGAAAGGTCTCCACTGCATCATCCTCCTCTCACTGGGACACGAGTACATCCTCACAGCACCTCGGTCACCTTTGCTGGATTTAAATGCAAACCTTGTGTTTAGGTGAAAACAGCAGCCCGATCCCCAGGTTTGTCCTCTTCCATAGCAGCCCTTCTCCTCCCTGCTTTGATCACCCATGATGTAGGAACCACCTGGCTTATAAACACAGCCCTAACAACTGCCCATAATGGGGATCTTGCTTGGTGTCCCTCTTGCACCTACTGCTCCCTCCGCGGCTTACAGCTCTGATTCAGGCAGATATGGAGCTGAAGATGCCCTGGGACCTGCCACATGTTGCTCTAGGAGGTTTCTGTCCTTGAAGGTGACAAGCTCAGAATGCCAAGGGATGCATCTGCTTAAAAGAGTTAACAAAGCAACAACAGAGAAAAACTGCTTCTTAAATAAGTAGTTTTAACCTGAACAGATTAATTACCCAGTGCCACAAGCCAGCATGCTCCACACTCGCTGTGTTAAACATCCCCAGCCCGTGACCGACACCGTACGACAAGGCTCGTGGCAAGGTCACATCAACCTCAGCCAGAGCAACGTGGGTCAGAGGTGCTCTGAGAGAACGTGTGCTTGAAAGCTGCTCCGTGGTAGGGCTTGCCTGGCACATCATGTCGCATCGCACCCGTCAGCTCGTGCCTCTGCACCCGACGTGACGTGCCAGACTTGCTGGAATGTGATCCTGTGCAGCCGCGAAAGTGCCGACAAAAGAAAGGGCTTAGAGAGGCGGGGGGGGAGTTTAGGGATGCTCACCGTGGATTTCCTCATGCCCCTTTACACAGGGCAGTCCTCACCCCAGAGGCATGAATATCGGGGGGCTGCTGGCCTGAAGGGGCACAGAAGGACCTGGGGGAATAATCCTTCCATGGGTACCTGGGCCATGGTGGGAATAGTGCAGAGCCTTCTGTCACAGCCTTGGAAAGCCAAAGACACCGTATCTCCTGGAAACACCTTCCCCTTCAAGTTTATTGACCCCTTTAATGTTGTCAAGAGGTTTGTAGGACAAGTACTCCCTGTACAGAAGCCATGTTCAGTTTTCTGAAGGAAAACATCATTATCCACTATTTCTACCCTTTATTAGACCTTCTGCTAACTTGTCTGTAACAAGTATGCAGGGCCTCCAGCCTTCGTCATTCAATGCACCAACACTTTTGCTAAGTTGATGTCCCGGTTTCGGCTGGGATAGAGTTAGTTTTCTTTCTAGTAGCTGGAAGAGTGTTATGTTTTGGATTTAGTATGAGAAGAATGTTGATAACACACTGATGTTTTCAGTTGTTCCTAAGTAATGTTTATACTAAGTCAAGGATTTTTCAGCTTCTCATGCCCAGCCAGCAAGAAGGCTGGAGGGGCACAAGAAGTTGGGAGGGGACACAGCCAGGACAGCTGACCCAAACTGGCCAAAGGGGTATTCCATACCATCTGACATCATGCCCAGTATATAAACTGGGGGGAGTTGGCCAGGGATGGGAGGGGGAGCAGATTGCTGCTCGGGAACTAACTGGGCATCAGTTGGTGAGTGGCGAGCAATTGCATTGTGCACCACTTGTTTTGTATATTCCAATTCTTTTGTTATATTATTATTATTATTATTATCATCATCATCATCATTATCATTATCATTACCATTACCATTATTTTCTTCCTTTCTGTCCTATTAAATTGTCTTTATCTCAACCTGCAAGTTTTACTTTTTTCCCGATTCTCTCCCCCACCCCACTGGGTGCGGGGGGAGTGAGCAAGCAGCTTAGTTGCTGGCTGGGGTTAAACCACAACAGCTGATAAAGCTGCATCTTCAAACTCCTCAGGCTCTTTTGGCCCCATGTCCTCTCCTGGATTGTCTCCTTCTGATGCTGATCCTCACTTGCTGTGTAATCTTCAGGAAGCAGCTTAGTGCCAGAAAGCAATGGCTAGAGGAAAAGCAACAAGAAAGGCTGGCATCAAAGAGCAGAGCCCCATGCAGAAGGGCTCAGCACCAACCCACCACCCTGAAAACTCACACGGCAGACAGCCCTTCCCCTGGATCACATATCCACAGCAGATTCCAGCTCCTTTTGCTGTTTTTCCTACCAAATTGAAGAAGAAATCTTCCTCACCACTCTGGAGATGTGAGAGGTCACTTCATGAAAATTAAGATGGGTCCTGCATAAATCAGGGATGGTGGGTAATGCGGGAGGGCAATGCAGGGTGCCCTACATCTGAAGAGCAACAACTGGATTTGGTGTGTTTTTAAATGATAAAGCAGATCTTTCCTTACTGAGTTTGGTATTCTCCACCACATGTTCGATAATGAAGCACGGAAAGATGTCTGCTTGGACTCACAGGGGAGAGATAGGAGAGAAAACAAGTGGACGGATGGTCGTCCCATGGTGAAGGGCATCTGGAAGGCCAGGAGGGAGCTGAAACAGCCGTGGGCTGGGAACATCACCCACAGGTGAGCATGGAAGATGGGAAGAGAAAGCCACTGATGGACACTGGGAGCTCGGGGGGTAGCACCTGCTGGGAAGAGAAGAGCCATCATCGTGATAGGACTGGAGCAAGCTTGTCATGCCTCTCTTGCAGAACGAGGCTAAAGCAGAGTTTATCCTGCTTGGAGCATCTTTTGCAGGGACACATGAATCTGTGTTACAATGCGTGGAGATGGTTATTGCAAAGCCACTTTATTTATGGTGTTTTTATTGGCAGGGGAGTGGGAGTGCAATACAATTTTAGCCACTCTGATGTCTCCATCTCCCTTACATCCCACCTCCATTTCTAGAGCAGTTTTTTTCTTTAAATTATATGATTCCTCAAACTGTACAAGGGACTTTCTGTACCTGAGATGGTACAGGATTAGCTGGATAGTCTTGCTGAGCAGGGTCAGGTGTGGGCAGTTCTGGGAGAGTTGATGACTGTACATCTCCACCACCACCACCAGTCCTGGTCCCCACCAGCTGCAGGCAGCAGGATCTCTTTGCATATGGCAGAAATAGGGTAGGGCCAAGATCTGCGTGAAGCTCAGCTAAGATGAACTTGGGCATGAAAAATGATGCACTTCACACATGATCTGCAGGGACCCCAGCTCTCGGGCACGAGCAGGGTCAGTAAGCAGCCTAGCCAGTAGCACTTTTTTGATCATTTTAGAAAGATCCTGTTGAAGACCGGAGGGAGTCTCCAGAGCTACCGAGTCCGAGACCACTGCTCGGTTATGCTCCACTTCTCAAAGCTAACACAAATTTCTCCCACCTCCCACTGGCACTATCCACTGGATCACGCAACCTGTTATAAACAAACCCAAAGAACACTTTTGTCTCTTCCTGTCCTTTTCAGATATTTTGGGTATTCGTAGCAATCTCTCCTGTTTATATAACAAAGCCACAGCCCAGTGTTTGTGGCACCATATCCATGGTAACCCTAATATAGCATGCACAGGCGACTAGATTTCATTAGGTGGCTCAGCTGCGGCAGCACCAGGGAGGGAATTTCTCCGGGCTGCTGAGCTGCGCAAGCAGCCTGGTGGGAAGGGGTCTGGCTGCCCACCTGACCTCAAGCGCCTGGCGAGGCAGCACCTCCCAAAGAGCAAATGATACTCTCCTTTCGCTAACTTTAGCCTTTCTCCTGCTCTCCCATCACCAGCTCACCATGGTACAGTGCTAGGCACAGCCCGTCCACCTGCCTTTAACTCTGCAGAAGAGCCGTGGGTGCATGGCTGGACCAGAAGGAGAAGCAGAAGAGACGGGAGCTGCTCAGCCTCCTCCATGCATGGCAGTTCTCGCCTCCGCTGCTGGAGCAGGAGCAGCAGGACCGAGCCGTAAAGAGCAGCTGAGGTCCAATTCTGTCTCCGATTTGGGGACACTCCTCTGGTGGCAGTGGGGACATCTCACTGCACAGTTGGGGCTGCGTCCCTTTCAGATGCAGTCCTCAGCGGGGATGAGGCGGGGGCATTACTTGGTGTAAGAGAGAGAAAATTTGGCCCTGAGGAAGGCAGAAAAGAGAAACAGGTGAGGAGAAAGCAAGAAGTTGGAACGAGCAGAGGCTTAGCAAGGGGGATGTTACAGCATTTGTTGCTCTCGTGCTGGAAGGGACAAACTCATGTGCAAGGAGGAGGGAATGGCTCTTCCCACCCACCGCTGCTGGGTCACGGTCTCCTCCAAGTGTCCCATCTTGGTTGGCACCCAGCACGTTTGCAGGTTAAATAGCAACTGCTGCAGTCACATGTGGAGATTCCCATGCAGTCCCATGCAAAACAAAGCAGCTCAGAGATAACCACCCCGAATCGTTTGCACCATGGCCCTGCAAGGCCCGGATGACATAGAGACATTAAATACTCACCTGTGCTTCCGTCAGGCAAATGCAAACTCAGATTTGCGGCCCCAGCACCCTCTCGGTGCATGACGAAGCCAACGAGCAGCCTACAGATCCCTTCTGGTTTGTTATGGGAACAGGACTGAGCAAAGTGATCCTTTTAAAAGGATAAACAATTCTCCCAACCGAGGGATGTATATCAAATAGTTCCTGTGAGCCACAGGGCTGGTCCAGACTCTGTAGCTCTGGCATGAAGGGTGAGGGGTGGATCTGGCCAGAGAAACCGCACACAGCGTCAATCAGGACATGGGTCCCTGCACGATTGCCCATCCACGTGAGCATCTCCCCTACATGCCAGCCCTCTCTTCCTCCTCCTCATACCATGTCGGGTCCAGCCTGAGTCAGACACTGCCTAACCTCATCAGCACCAAGGCAAATTCGATCCTGGCGCTGGCTGGCCACTGACAGGGGCTGCGAACGGCAGAGCCCGCGGGGCATGGAGAGCTGCACCGGCCATACGGGAGCAGACAGCCAGCTTCCCTTCCCTCCCTGCCCTTGCCCAAATTGAATTTCCATTTATGTTAGCGAGGCAATAGATTATAGCTTGGAGGGGTGCTGCCTGCTTCAATCCCTAATTTGGTGCATCAATTGTGTTTAAACCTACTTACCTGTAAGTCAGTCTCTGTTCCAGGCAGGCAGCCCTCGTCTCCTGCCGATGGAGGCAGCTGCTTCGCGGAGCTCCTCGCCACAAGTGTCGGGCACTGCTGCTTTCAGAGTTCTGGAAACCACAGCTTATCTCCCTTTAGGGCTGGCTTTGCATCCAGGGTCACTAATGGCAATGAAAGGCTTTAGCACATCGCCAGGAGGGTTTTGACATGGCACTTTGCAGAAGATGGGGCCAGTAACACCGGGTGGAGGATTAACGCTGCTGCCTGGGTTTGTACAGCATCCAGCACAGCCGAGCTGGGGCCTGGGGGACACATCTGAGCACTATCCATTAACAGTAGCCCTTCTCTGGGGCTCACAGCATGCCCCAGGTATTCCCTGTGCATTACTGAACCCTTAGCTCTTTTCTGCCGGGGGCGGTTGGCAGGGTCTGCCTGGCGCGGGGCAGGGGGATGTGCAGGGATGCCGGAGTCTCCTCTCCAGCACAGGATGCTCCCATGCAAGCACCAGCGTAATCGTGCTGGCTTTAGCTCCGGCAAGAGCTCGCAGGTGGGCAGAAAGCCACTGCCGCTGCTCTGCCTTTGAGGAAAGGGTCTGAACCCACGGCTCCCATCCCGCAGCCCTCCCGGTGTTCCTCCCGGCAGCCGGCCCGCGGGAAGCCACTCTGCATCAGCCCTGAGCAGTCAGAGTTTTGGAGTCAGGAAACTGGCATTTCTACATCTGATTGAAGTCTTAAAATAAACACCCAGAGCAGTGAGTGGAAAGCTGGATCCTCGCTCCTCGCCTGGATTTATGAGCAATGAGCAGGGAGAAACTGAAGCAGGGAGAGAGAGATGTACATAATATTTTTTCTCTTTAAATAAATTCTCACTGCTTATCTGCAAAGTTCAGCTGTTTTCAAGCTGACCTGCCCATGTTATGCTGCTCCACTGCAAATTCCTTCTGTAGAGGAAAGCTCAGGAGCTCCACTTGCACATGCCAGCAACCTGGGGGTTTCATCTCTGATAGACAGAGGCAGAACTCGTTAGCTAAGGACCCCCTCCCACCCCTGGGTGAGGATCATTTGCCTTCCTGGCATGCTGGCAGCTCAGCTTCTTTCCCTTTACAATGAGGAAAAAAAGCCAAGAGAAGTGGGTGAATCTGTGCTTGGAGGAGGTCAGAAATGGGCCAAGGCAAAAAAATCTGTTCTCAGGGGCTTTTGTAACGCAGCCAGGGCTGGAGGACGAGGGACATCCATCTGACGCTTTCAGACAAGGATCTCAGAGCACAGTGTGCATCCAGGAATGAGCCCAGGAGCCTCAGGCAAAGCAGTGGGAATGCTGCCTCCTCCTTCAGGAAGATGAGTGGAGTCCCGGATCGGTTGAGGTGCGGACCCAGCTCCTCGGGCAGGGAGCCCAGGGCACCGCGGGGGTTCGGTTCACACCTCCAGCAAGTATGGCCCCAAGAGCTGTCATGGTGGAAGCCTTCCCAGGCGGCTCTAATGGCCTCCTCCTGCATGTTACGCTAGCTGGCCGTGTGCTTTTAAAGCTGGCACCAGCAGCAGCGGGAGGGCTGGTGTGGGGCCGGGCTGTGCGCTGGAGTCACTGTACCCGTGGGGTGTGGGATGGGGCTGAGGGATGCGCTTGTCTGGGAGAGCTCAGCTTTCCGGCTTTCTCTCTGCTTTGGCCTTTTGCCTGATAAAGCTGAATGAGAGACCAAAACCTCTAAGCAGCAGGTCACCCGACAAGGAGAGACACTCCGGATCAGTTGCCGCATTCCTGAGTAGCGGTTGTGTCTTAGGACAGTAAAACCTCATTGAATTTAACATAGAGATGCACACATTGATGATTCATTAAAACACTGAATCTATTTCCTCTCATTACACAGGGCTGGGAAACATGGATCTGCTCCCGTGACATTGCTGCAAGGACCACGAGTGAAACCCAAGATCCAAAGGGGACCGGAGGGGACTCCACACCGAAGGCATCTGAGAGCATCGCTTGTCATGTGAGCTGGCATTAATAAAACAAGACCACAAACTCCAAGACTAAAGCAAGGCAGTGTGTGTGTATCAAAGAGCTTGAGGCGGTTCATTATAATTCCAATTAACGTAGAAAAGTTAATAACCAAAAGAGAATACATCAGCCTTTAAATAAACGAGAAGGCGGAGGGGAAGAGACAAAAGGTATCTTTAAACTGGAGCCAAAATCCCAGCTGCTACAAAAGTGAAGAAATAACAAATATTTAACTTCTCTAAAAGTCCAGGCAGGTAGAACATTCAACAGGAGCCAAACCAGGGTGGGAGAGGAGCTGGGCTTTGCATGGGGATCCTTATTTTTGCTTAAATGGTGTGCTGGGTTTGGAAGGGTGAGAAATATTTCACACAAAGGCAAAAAGTGAAGTGAAGCGAAGAGACAAGGGTTTAATTTCTGGCCATTTGGGTGAAATTAGTATTTTCTCTGGCATTTAGCTTTGCAGGGAAAATATTTCAAACACTGTCAATATTACTTAATGCCTAGGAGCTCAGACAAGGCCCTGCTTGTGGTCAGGGCTCCTTTGTGCTAACTGCATCGTTAGAAAGCAGAATAGCAAATCTCAAAGCCTGCAGCATCTCCCATTTGACTTCCTATTCCTGAGATACTCCACATCATGGGATAATTATCTAAATCATCAGTGCGGGGTGGATATTCTCTCCTTGTCCCATCCCAGAGTGATCCCATCCGAAAGAAGCAGCACATCCCAGGTGCTGCCTGCCCAGTGCTAAACTCTGTACTGCACTGATGAAAAACTCCCAGGAGGAAAACACAGACAGCGACGTTGACCCACACGTGGTCACCACGTCCTCAGCAGCACCAGGACCGGAGAGCCAGGGCAGCACTGCTGGACTCTCGTTTCTCCCAGGTGCTCTCAGGGGTGAAATCCTGGCAATGCCAGCACTGCAAAGCCCCCCGGGCCGCCAGGGTGAGGGGCCCATTCCCTGGCACTGCTGGGTGGGGAAGAGCAGCCCGGAGCTGGCGGGGCAGGAGCCTGAGAAGGGCTGAGTTCTTTTCCCAGGACAGTTATTAACCCAAAATGTAATTTTCCACCTGGAAAAGTAAATTGAGTCCCTGAGGTGTCCTTCACAGGCGATATATCCCTGTGGGGTATTTTGGAGGAGGATAGGAGAAGGGATTCATAATCCCCAGCAGTAAGTACACTTCCTCACTGCAGTCCCCATCGCCTGCCTACTCCAGCCATCGTGGCTGACTCTGTTCCTGTTCCCCGTGTCCTCTGAGGCGCTTGGATGAACGGTACAGCACGCTGCTAATAACGTGCCGTTCATTCTAATTTTCTTCCCTGATTTCTTTGAGCATTAACAAGCTGGGGTGACTCTGCTCTGGTTTGTACCCTTTCTGTCCTCAGCTGCTGGGAGCCTGTGGGGCTGTCTCCAACGCTGGGGTGTGCAGGAAAGACCCTGTGAGATGCCAGGACCCCAGCTCAGCACGGCCAGGCTGGCTCTACCCTGCTAAAATAAACTCTTGCAAAATTTTCTTGGAGATGTGATCACAATTACATGTAAAACTATTATTAACAGGTTAAAAAATGGATGGAGACTGAGATGGGAAGAGCACAGCCATCTCCTACAGCATCTCTGACTGAGCAATCTGGCTTGCTGGAGCAGAAGGCACCATTGCCACCACCCAAAAAGGACATGTCCTCTCCTGGGACCCTCCCTCTGGACCTGCTTTGACACCTCCAAGATCTCCAGCAAACGACACCACAGTTGGCTCAGAGAGGTTCATTTTAAACCCCACAGCAACTACAGGACTGCGGGGCTCTTAGTTGCTTGACTCGGCTCAGCTTTCAGCAGCATCTCATGCAAACGTGTCCCCAGGGAGGCCAAAAATAAATAAACACAGAAATGGCTTCCCGGACTTCGTGCCATTGGCGGGGCCTCGGGGAGGGAACGTGCAGCGGGTCCCCGCGGTGCAGCCCAGACCTTGGCACAGCCTGAGCAGCACGCCGCAACAGGATTTGGGGGGAGCCGAGGGGTCCCCAGGGTGTGCTGGGGCCAGCCGACCTGCAAGCCATGAACCTGTGTGGTTACTCAGAAGAGCAAAAAGAAAACAGGGATGCACACAGTGATACCCTGACCTGCACCCAGCAGAGCATGGGCAGGGAGAGGGACTGGGATTCTGTGTCTGGCAGCTGACCCTGGGCTTTGATTCCCCCAGTCTGGCCAGCTTTTGGGTAGTAAGTGGTCCCAGTCTGGGGAACATGGGGATCTGCGGCTGGGATTGCTCGTGGGGCTATCCCGGAGCTTTTGCCCCACAGAGGGCAGGCAGGGCTGGCTGCAGAGCTGGGCGAGAGGCACCGCAAGCAGGGCAGAGCGCGTCCGCACAGGGCTCGGCAAGAGCAGCTTGCAAGTAAACAGCCCTTTCCAGCCACTAAGGAAGATTTAAGAGCGAATAACATCAGCCCAGTCGAATTCAATTGCTATTGATAATGTCCATGTGCAATTAGAGCCAATTAAGGGGAGGCAGGGAATGACAAGTGTTTGGCCAGGAGGTGGGGGGGGGGTCAATACAACAAACCAATTTCCCAACAACCAAATGCAATTAAAGAATATCACTTACCCAGCTTGCCCAGGAGGGCCAGCGCATAAATGGGCAAAGCCAGGCACGCGGGTGCTGTCCTGCCCGGCATGCAGACTTCCAGGAGCAAGCCCTGCTCCTGCCCCAGCTTCAAGCTGCGGGAAGTGGCATCCATGTATTTCACCATGATCGCGGTGTTCCTGGTCATCTTGGTGGTGGCCCTGCAGGGCTCAGTGCCCCGCAGGAATGATTTTCCCTACAAGGTACCCCTCGATCCCCAGGGGCTGCTCGAGCTCTCCTGGAATGTCAGTTATCCCGAGCAAGCCGTGCATTTCCAGCTCCTCGTCAGGGACCTGCAGTTCGGGCTCCTCTTTGGGATGTCAGACAGGGGCGAGTTTGAGAACGCGGACCTGGCCGTGCTCTGGAGCGACGGGCGCAATTCCTATTTTGGGGTGAGTCGCTTGTGTGTTTGCATGGCTGCTTTTGGGGTTGCGTCCCCCATGGGTGAATCTGGCTCGTGGTTTGAAAGAGTGGGGATGGTCCGGGGCACGGTGCACGCTGGACCGCTCCCGCTGCTCAGGTGGAAGGGGGTCCAAAAGGGCTTGGAAGCTTCTATCTCAGAGGGACCCACAGATCAGGTCTACGCTATGGGTTTGGCATTGAATCTTAAACCCAAAGAGAAAAGAATAAATATATACAGCAGCACATGGGCAAGGCTGAGTGGAACCAGAACCTGGATGTCTCTGCTGTGCTTAGGTGCAAAGAGCTCCAACAGGTGGTTGTACAGACCAGCTCACACTCACACACATGCACACACACGCGCAGGATGTGTCAACACCTTGGTTCACTTGTGTGCTGCTGTCAGTCACGTTAAAAATTAACCACAGCTCCCGTTAATGACTTTGAGACAGCGCAAAAGTTATCAGACAGAAAAGCTGCTCCTGCCAGCACCAATAACCCAGCTGCAAGTTGCGTTCGACGCTATCGCAGAGATCAACAGGACAGAGGAAAACACAACCTGACGGCTGCCTGCCAGCGGCGCGGTGTTATCAGAAATTAAACATGCAAATGTATTTGGCCGGTACGTAAACAGCTGGTGGTAGCAGATGGGGGGGAACTCATTTCTAATTTTGCGGTTTGATATTGCTACTGCAAATCACTGTCCTTTCTGACACAGTCCGTTTGTCCAGGTTCTTGTTCGGTTTCTTTTTCCACCGGGGCTGCAGTTACAGTAACTACCCTTGTGCTCTCCAGCAGCTACCTATCCCCAGCCCACCACGTTAGGCTTATTGCAATTGCGCTTGGCTGCAGAAAGCAATTCACATTTTTCCCCGTGTGAGGCTTTCCAGTAAGTTAAATCTTACCTCTCTGCTTACTTCAAATTAACCATAAAATACATTCTTGCACAATCAGCCACAATGTGATCTGCAGTGTAATGAAAGGATGAAAAGAAGAGCTTATTATCTGTGCTGTTTTCCTGCTAATTACCAACCATTCAGGATGTGTGGTGGCCTGAATGCTACAGTATTTCACAGCATCATGTTAAAAAAACATAAAGGATCATTTCTAATCTGCCTTCATGTGCTCACCGTAAGACAAACAGCACGGAATTAAACACCAGGCAGTATTTGGGCTTTCTCTTTCAGTTGGTGCTGAACAGCGTCTTGCAAGGAGATTTCTATAAATCTCTCCAGTCCTGGTTTTCTCTCTCCCAGCAGCCTTTCTTCTGGATAAGTATGTCAGCTGTTAAAAAGATCCAAATTTGCTTAACCCCCCATGTACTAGGAGATTAATTTGCACACCATATTCCTATGAAAACAAATGTCATGCTAGCTTCATGTGGCTGATTCTACTCTTCCACTCTAAGGACAATATGTTCTCGAAATATCACTCTATACTTCTGGTTGAAATGATGCCAAGATGCTTTATTCTTTTTCTTCTGTTTTTTTCCCCCAAGATAAGAGAACTGATGCCACTTGTAGTGTGTACAGCAAGGTACTTCTTAGGTGCCTTTTCTCAGTAAATAAAAGATATCAACGGGAGATGCAAAAGATCAAGACAACAACACTGTTCAGGTCCAAATTATTGCAGGATTTTATACTCCAAACCTCCAAATCCCTAAGCACAGAAGTAACCTACTGCTTTGCTTCTCGGAGTGTCGGTGTCACCATTGCCAACAATGAGCAGATTTTGGGAGGCTTTGCTGGGCTGCTGAAACAATCTGGCCACAACAAATTAAGGATTTTGAAGAGGGGTAGTGATTTCTAGGGCTGACACTACAGCTCAGCAAGGGGCTGATCTTAAATTGAGAGCAGCTGGTTTGTGGCAAGGGGCTTGGAGAGCACATCACACCCCCCCAAGAAGGTGCCCCAAAGCCAAATACACCCAAAACACAGCACAGACAGACGCAACACCTTCATGCATCCCCACAGGCTTTCCTCTCCCTGCGTCCTTTCCCCCAGTCGTATCTCAACTTGTAAAGGTCTTTCTGCAGCCTATTAATTCTGGATCATGTATTTCACAGGTCTGCCTGTGCCGAGCACCAAAGGTCTCATGGCAGGGGCCGTGCTGGCACGGCTCTGCCCGTGGGCTGCTGGAGGGGGGCATGGGGCAACCAAAACACGGGCTCCCTCCACCTTTGGGATGCGGAGGGTGAACAGAAGGATCTCACGACCCATGGTACCGCTGGAGGTCACCACCATGGGCTCCTTGGGCTGAGCGGGGCCAGTAGAACCTCCCAGTTAACTGGGTGCTCTTCCTCCCGCAGGATGCCTGGAGCGATGCCAAGGGGCAGCTCCACATGGATTCGCAGCAGGACTACCAGCTCCTCGGGGCTCGGAGGGCTCCTGAGGGTCTCTACCTCCTCTTCAGAAGAGCCTTCAGCACCTGTGACCCCAAGGACTACCTTATAGAGGTATGGCATCGCCCTTGCCCTGCTATAGCACCAGCAAGCCCCGGCTCAGCCCTGGGGCAGAGCTCCAAACCCCAACCTGCATAGTTATATCTGACCAGTGTTTTGTTTCGGGGACAGCATCAGGCGTTTGTGCTGTCTAAGGCAGAAAGGAAGTGTGCTACAGATGTCAGCCCTGGGACATGAGTAATGTTTGGCACGATCTATTTACAACCCCTTATAAACCTCTATAAAGTGTAGATTTTAGCTCGTTTGCATCATCCACTCCTGTTAAGCATGTGTTAGGTCTATATAAATACCCTCCTGCATCACTCCGGTTTGCAGTCTGGAGCCAACTGTTTGGAGTGTTACAAAGAGGTGATGGTTTTGTTCAACAGGAGGCAAAAAGGAGGGTTGTGGCAGGAGCCAGAGCAAAGGGACAGCAAATAGAGCCGCTGTGGTGTGCTTGTGTGGTTCGGTGAAGTCTCTCTGGGTCTGCATTCACCGCTCCCCCGTGAGATGGGATTTGAGGGAAACCTTCCCAGTGGGGATGTCAAAGAGCTTCAGGGCATCGGCCATGGACGCTGGGTGCGGGCAGGAATTGGTGCAAGGCTCATTTCAGATAAAAGCCTTTGGTGGGCAGGATATTTTAAAGCCAACATGGGCATCGAGCATCCTTGAGTTTTTGTTGCTGGTTTTCAAAAGCCTGTCTTGTCGTGAGAAATGTCTACTGTCTGCCAAAACACAGAGAGCCCTGGAGGAGAAAATTCTATGTGTGAACTGGGAAAAGACTTGCAGGTCTTTATTCTCTGATCCTTTAAGAAAAAAGTATTCTCTTTTTCCTTTCTTCCTTATCTCCTGTCCAGAGCTCACTGGGTTCAGCAGCAACTTCCCTGCTTGCAGTAGACTTTCAGCAGAGCTTCTTCTGGTACCCCCCCACCAACAGAAGCTGGGATAAAGGGAGGATTTCAGGGAGAAGTTTTGTTTCTGGTGTTCCACCCCAGGCTGCTGCCTGTGGCCATTGCTGGGGCTGGGCTGCAGGGTGGGATGAGCCCTGAACTGATGTGGTTGTCTCTGCCTGGAGCTCAGAAGGGATGAGGGACTCTGAAAGAGCACAGAGGAGATGCTCCCCTTAAGGAACTGATGCCATCTAGGGAAAACTTTTCAGACTCTCCCAACTGGTAGGGAACCCTCTGTGATCACATCAGTCAAAGAAATGCCCCGAAATCTACAGTCTTCTTGGGACAGCACAGCAAAGTCAGCTACTGGTGAAGTCAGGGTGGCTTCCCATCTGGGCATGGGTCAAAAGGCCCATTCCTGGATTCATGCCACCAATACTGGTGCTAATAGTCCATGCAGTTCATGTTCCTGCATGAAAAAACTACCTGATACACTTTGCTCTTGCTTCAGGATGGCACTGTGCACCTTATCTACGGGATCCTGGAGAAACCGGTCCATTCCCTCCAAGCCATCAACATCTCTGCCATCCACAGGGGACTGCAGAGGGTGCAGCTGCTAAAGCCCAACATCACCGTCCCTGAACTGCCCAGCGACATGAAGACGATGGAGATAACGGCCCCTGATATTGTCATTCCCAGCCAGGAGACAACCTACTGGTGTTACATGGCAAAGCTTGCAGAAGGCTTCCCCAAACATCACATTATCATGGTAAGAGGCAGGAGAAGAGGGTTGCTTTCCCTGGTGCAGGGCAGCAATCGTGTTCCCATTTCGCCATTCTGGAAAGTCCACCTCTTCCCTGCCCTTTCACAGGGAGGCTTTCAGACCCATATGTCTTCCCCAATGTGGTACCAAAACATCTCCCAGAGCCATCCCACCAGCCAGTAGCATCCTCCTGCCTCCCAGAGAACCCCAAATCAGAAGTTTCTCAGCAGAAGGTGGCAGGTTGGTGACTTTCCACCCAGCACATTGAGCAGGTACCAGGGCAGGCTCAGAGCAGCCCCCTTGCAGAGCTGACCCCCTGCAGAAGGCAGAGCTGTAGCCATCAAGGACAGATCTGTGGCAGGATTATGGCACACAGTGAGCCATGAGGAATATATAAACATGGGAAACAAAGGAAAAGAGCTGGTGAGAGTAGGGCAGAGCGAGCCAGGATATGAACTGGCTTCTAAAAGACTAGGCATACTCCAAAAAAAAAAAAAAAAAGGGTTACAGACAAAAATCTAACTTGTGTGCATTGCCCAGACATGTTGCATATGCTTGGGTCACCTCCTTCAAAGGAGAGGCTGAAACCTGCAGACAGCCCAGTGCCAGAGAAAGGCAGGCATAACACCAGTCTGACCGCCCATCACGAGCTGCTGGGAGAGCATCGCCCCGGCAGGCGCGGAGGTGGCTCGGCAGATGACCTGGCACACCCAGAGTCAAAACCGCACAACGGGGAGAGGGAAAACCTGACACGCGAGCCGAAGCCAGTGCTTAGTGATTTATAGGGGAGAGACGACATTGCAAAGGAAAACTCAGAAGGAGGATTTTCTCTCCAACAGATGGTGTGAAATGAATCATCTGTGTGTAAGTAAAAAGTGCGTAACTCCTGATACCTTCCCGCTGCTGCAGATCATTTCTACAGCTGGCGCTTTTAGCCAGAGCTGTTCCTCAGGCTTGTTTGAAGTCACTCTTTCTACCCCGAATCCCCCTCCCTGTGCCCTGAGCAGCTGTTGACTAGAAATGAAACCCAATAGCTGCGGGCAGAGCTACCACAACATGGCCAGAACCCCCTTTAGGAAAAAGCAATGTCCCCAGGGTCACCTCAGCCCTGCAAAACCAGGAAAGGACTCAGTCATCACAAAGCAGACCAAGATCTTCTGCTGATCAGGCACATCTGTCGCTGGAGAAGGGATGAGATGTTTCTCTATGGGTTCTCGTGGACCCTGTTTTTTTCCCAAAGCCGACCAAGAGCTCTTGGCCCTTGGTGTTTCATGCCCAAAGCAACCTTCTCTCCCCATCACATGGCAGAAACTGTCTCCCATTCAGTAACAGGTAGCAGACATACCTGCCTTGGGTTTCTAGTGGAGCCTGCACAGACGGCAGCCCCCAGGGATGGGCTCTCAGCGAATGGTCTTAATGTGTCCTCCTTCTTGGATGCTGCTTTGCAGTATGAGCCAGTGATCACAGCAGGCAACGAGGCCCTGGTCCACCACATGGAAGTCTTCCAGTGCGCTGCCGAATTTGACAGCTTCCCCCATTACAATGGGCCCTGCGACTCCAAGATGAAGCCAGACCGGCTCAACTACTGCAGGCACGTGCTTGCAGCATGGGCCATGGGAGCACAGGTGGGTGCGAGATGGGACCTGCCGCCCTGGGTGGAAACTTTGCTCCTGGGTGCTTTCCTGCTGCCTCTCAACCCTTCCCAATGCCATCTTAGGATCGCCCCATACGGGCTGCCCCAACCCCGTTCTCTGCTGGGATCTGGGTTCAGCCCTGTCTGACCTCCCCATCCTTCCTCTGAATGTGTCTGAGTTTCCACCTCACCCCAGCCCACCTCCTTGGTGCCATAAATCGGTGCGATGCTCCTACTCAGTGATTATGCCATTGCATGTGCATGTTGGCATGTGAGAAGCCTTTGGAAGCAAGACCGGCTCACCAAGCACAACCAAGAGCACAAGTCACGTCCCTCAGCCCACAACGAGGGTCAGGATTATGCCCAGACATTTCAGCCTTATCCCCAGGAAAGCCACCCTACCGCTCCCCTAACATCCTCCCTCTGCTTCCAGGCTTTCTACTACCCAGAAGAAGCAGGTCTTGCCTTTGGTGGCCCGGGAACCTCCAGATATTTGCGCCTCGAGATTCATTACCACAATCCCCTGGTGTTCAAAGGTGAGTGGGCGCACAGCGATGCCCAGTGCCTCCCCAGTGAGGCAGTGGCAGGAGAGCTGAGTAAATGCCAGGGACTGCCACCCCGCTGGAGCGGGCTCCGTATTTCATACAGAAGAAGTCTTGGCCAAAATCACAGCCCTGTTTGCAACTTTCTGGAGACTTGATGGTCCAGATCTGTCCTAGCGGGAGGAATACATTAAATCCCCACCATGCTGCCACCTTGCTGGTCTCAGCAAAGTCATCCTCACCGCAGGCTGGACCCCAGCCTCGTGCATGCCCAGCAGCGGGGAGGGATGCTCGGGGAAGGAAACCTGGCTGAGCCTGCAGCCCTGCAGGCAGAAAACTGCACCAACACATCCTTCCTGCAGGGCCACGATCCAAGGCAACACGAGTATTTAGCTGGGCTGTCACAGGGTGTCCCTCCAATTTCTGTGTAAGGTGGTGGTGGTGGGTCTGAGCTCAGAGCTCAGAGTGACAACGGTGCCGAAGTCACCCGAGACACAGCACCAGCCTGGCTGGGGATGGGGGGAATTTAGATGTTGTTTTATTGGTACTCCTGCTTCGATAACATTGTCAGGAGACACATTTAAAAAAAAAGATTCCAAACAACCCGGTTTCTTCATTAACATAAAAACAAGTAGCTTCTTGACTAACCAAGTATATTTTTAGAAGACCAGAGCATATGTACTGTAGATCAATCATAGCACATTCGGCAACTCGAGAAGAAACACGTCTATAAATATGGAGCTCATGTCTTTCATAATTTATCTGGTTTTGCGTGTTAACCAATAGTGTCTCCCCCGTTCTTCTTATCCCTGGGTGGGCTCCAGCCCAGAGACAGGGAGTTCAAAGCCAGCCTGAACCCCTCCTGACCTACCGAACCTGCCCTTTCCTTTTGCTCGCAAAGCTGGGTGGCAAACGGGAGCCAGAGCTCGGCTTTGCATCTCAGCAGAGCTGGCTGCTGCCCCTGCCTGCCCCGCGGTCAGCATCTGCCAGGGCACATCACAGGCACAGGGTCTTCTCCAGCTCCTGAGGGGAGGTTAAATGGAGCAATCTCAAATGCAAGAGAGACCAGAAACCTTCCAAATGCAAGGAGTACTTGCTCCATAGGTATGTCTCCTCCTGCCAGGCCACCAATAACAGCATGGCCTTAGCTTTTTGGATGTATCGGTTAAAGAAGATGCAATGAGCCATATTTCTGAGGGAGTTCTTCAAAGCACCCCATGATCTGTCCTTCTGCTTTGGGGTCTCCAAAGACACTCCTTACTTCGCTCTTTTGGGAGAAATTCACTACCACAGGTCAGTGACCTCTCTAGGGGACCAGGCACATGTCTGGGGCCACTCCATAAAGCCTTGCATGAAAATATCTAGGATTTAAAACCAATAAGAACCACACACACAAAGAAGGCTGCAAGCGAGAGGCTGACGCATCTCTCCCCACTGCAGCACAGCATCATTTTTCACGCCTGACCTTGTCCCGGCAGCCGTGACTTCTGCCACAGTGAGTTGCAGCCTTGTCCTCTCACCCGCCAGGTCGCCGCGACTCCTCAGGGATCCGTCTCTACTACACGGCCACCCTGCGACGCTACGATGCCGGCATCATGGAGTTGGGCTTGGTCTACACGCCGGTGATGGCCATTCCTCCGGGTGAGGATGCCTTCCTCCTCACGGGCTATTGCACCGACAAATGTACCCAGCTGGTGAGTGCCTGTCCTCTCCACCTGGCTTCGCCTTGGAGAAGAGAGGTTGCAAACAGCTTTTCCCAGGTCCCAGGCAGCAGTGATATGGCACCGAGCTCCGGGCTCCCAATTCCCAGTTTTAAACTCCCCGAGCCCCTTATCATGATGTTGCGCTGGAAAGAAAAATCTGCCGTGTACAACAAACAGCGAGCAGCTGGTTGGGATGTGCTGAATCCCCCTCAAAACAGCTCTCCTGGGGAGCCATCTGCTCCGGCTCCCCAGGATACCATTCCCATAAAACTTACAGCCGAGCTGGCCGTGCCCCGGCGGTGCTTTCCCTCACGGAGATGGGAAGATTGGCCTCTGCTGCCAAGGAGCTTGCCAAGAACTCTCTCAAAGATGGTTTCAAAATGCCCACCTTGCTCTCAGGGAAGTTTTAGTGGATGTTTTGTAGGGCCTACCCAAAAGGAATCATTTGTGCCACCACTAACGAACGTAGGGAAGCAAGCAGCGTCCGGCTCAGCTGCTCCTGCTGACTTAGGGCACAGCAGCGCGTACAACGGATTTGGCAGCGGATCGAGCATCTGTCCCTCCACAGGGAGCTCACTTCTACGCTGCTCCAGGGGTACAGCAATCCCCTAAACCCCTCTGTGGGAACCAGCACAGGGACGGCCGGTCTCAAGCACACAGCAAGGGGATGCACGGGAGGGGAGAGGGATGGGGTCAGGCACAGGGGCTTGAGCCATCCTTCTCCCAGGCTTTGCCCGCTGCCGGCATCCGCATCTTCGCCTCCCAGCTCCACACTCACCTGGCAGGAAGAAAAGTGGTGACGGTGCTGTCCCGGGATGGGAGAGAGCGGCAGGTCGTGAATGCCGACGGTCACTACAGCCCTCATTTTCAGGTAGAGGGGTCTGCAGGGGCAGTGGGGGGGGGGGGGGATGTCCTGGCTGGATGTCACCCATGGGGCTGCCCTGGGTACAGAGCCACCGCATTGCTCTGATGCGTCCCTTTTCCTTCCCTCCCAGGAGATCCGCATGCTGAAGGAGGTGGTTGCAGTTTTTCCAGTGAGTGGCTCCAAAAACCGTGGTGGCTTCCAAACAGCCACAAGACCTTCCCTTCACCCCACAGCCCTGAGTCCCCCTGCCTCCTCTCCATCACCTCATGCCCTCCACCACCAGCAGCCCCTGCCCACACACAGGCACCCACAGCCATCTGGGACCCCCCCGGGGGGGGCTGCAGGAGGACACCCTCCCTGTGGTCCCCAGGCCATATCTGCTACTCCTGTGCAGATGCCTTGGGGGACACCGGAGCCCATCTCATATGGTACCAAACTGGTGTGTGGGCAACCGAACTGTGTTGGCAGCTCAATTAAGCACCTAATTTAGCTGGGCTTCCTCTAGCAGAGGGAGGCTCCTCGGGGGGTGAGGGTGAACCATGCGCGCACTGAAGGTCCCCCCTCCCTCCTTGCTTGGTAGAAGGAGAGGAAGAGATTCGGCAGCGAATGTTGGGGGACCAGGTGGTAAAACAGAGGCTGAGTGTGCCCCGGGGCTGCATGGGTGAGGAAGGACCCGGCTGCAAAGTGGAGGGCACCTATGGGAGCTGTCGTGCCCCAAGATGCTGCTCAAAAGACTCAGCACCCATTGAAACCGTACCCAGGGCTGTGCTCCGGGATGTCCCCATGGACCCCAGCACCGACCATGGCAGGGAGGCAGTTGTGTCATCAAGTCGGGTAGAGGTTTGGCAATTCAAAATGTTGCCTAGGTGCATTTATTTTAGGTGCTTCAGCCCTGCAGAAATTCTTAGAAAGTGAGGAAAGCAAGAAACACCATCCCTGGGATATGGCCCTAGGGAATCTTCCCCAGGGGATTCAAGTTTAGCAAGCGCTCCTGCGGCACCGCGGCCGGTGCTGGCGGGGAAACAGGCTGCCCACAGGCTGGCACTGCTACAGGGAGCAGAGATCTGCTCTATTACAAACTCCCCGATCCCCAAATTTGCTGATCGGAGAGGGGAAAGCTCTGCACTCTCACACCTCCACGTGTCTGTGTTCGACCCCCCCCCCAGGGTGACGAACTCATCACGACCTGCACGTACAACACGGAGGACCGGAGCCGAGCCACGGTGGTGAGTGTGGGGGCGAGTTCACCTGCACGCGTGGGGCTGGCGTGTGTTTGCACCCCAGGGTTGGGGGGGCACCCGCAAAGCGAGCACCTGCATGAACCCAGGCTGAATCACAGTCAGAAACCAGAGGGAGGGTGGTAAAGAAGCGAGCCCGCAAGGCTCTGCTGCCTGCAGCGGGGATGTTAAGGTGCTAATTGAGAAGTAGCATGTGTCACTCTAATTCCCATCACAAACTGTTCCACCGGGGATTAATTGTAATTAAAGAGAAGTGGCGTTTTTTGACAGTGCATGTTATTTTCTTACATAGGCAGGAAAAAAAGAGCCTGTCAGAGGTACCATCAACAGGGACAAAGCTAAATATAGCAGAGGGATTATAGGAAATCTGCATTTTAATGTAAACCACACGATCTAGCCCAAAAGTCAGTCTTTGCATAAAGGGTGGATGGGCAGATGAGCAGAGTGCTGCCCATCCCATGCACCTGAAGGGGTGCATATATATATATATGTGTGTGTGTGTGTGTGTGCGCGCGCACATACAGGTGTGAGCTTTGTGCCTTTGCAGCCCCTCTGCCCTCCCCGCTGCCCGTGCAAGCCCCGGCAGGGCAGAGTTGGACCCAGCTGCCAGCACGTTTTTGTCTGTGCCGCAGGGCGGGTTTGGCATCCTGGAGGAGATGTGCGTGAACTACGTGCACTACTACCCCCAGACGCAGCTGGAGCTGTGCAAAAGCGCCGTGGATCCAGGCTACCTGCATCGATATTTCAACCTCGTGAACAGGTACAGAGCCCCTGTATGGTGGTGCTGAGGGGAGAGGGACCACCGCAGAGCCTTTTGCCAGTAACATTGGGAAAAAAGTTTAAAAAATGGGGTTTGAGGGGCTGGCTTTGCAGTAGGTGTGCGGGGGCACTCAGGCAGTGCGGGTTTTGGGAGCCGTGGCTGCCTGCTGGAGCTCAGTCCTGCCCTCCCCTGCCCCCAGAGCTGGCAGCCAAACCCAGGGCTTTAAGGATGGCTGTATAGCGAGAACCACCAGGAAGGGGGAGCATTCCCGAGGACAGACTTCCCGGCAAGAGTCAGTGCATGGCCAAGTGCTTATGTGCAAAATACTTCTTATAACCCAAGGCAGACGCCAAGCATCCCTGCCAGAGAAGCAGGCTGCAGCTCATTCACCCATGATGAGAGGGGCGAGATGGTGACCTTGCACGGGTGTCCTATTCATGGGCAGTCCGGCTGGGCCCAAATCTTCCCTCGTAGGTACCGGCTGTGCTAGGCTCTCCCTGCTCCCAGCGCCAACTTCAGAGCCATTCCAGGCCAAGCTTTAGGCAGGGAGGAATTAGACACATCCAGCGCTGAAAGGGGACAGCACTGCTGCGTTTCAGTCTAGCATTTCTCCTGCCCCAGGTTTAACGACGAGGAGGTCTGCACGTGCCCACAGGTCTCCGTCCCACAGCAGTTTTTCTCCGTCCCCTGGAACACATTCAACAGAGATGTGCTAAAATCCCTCTACGGCTTTGCTCCGATCTCGATGCACTGCAACAAATCCTCAGCCATCCGGTTCCCGGTACGTATAGCGTCACAACCAAAGCTACAAAGCAAAACTCCCAGTCGTAGGTAAAAAGCAGCTCGGCAGAGCTGTGCCACAGGGTGATCCCAATGAGACAGGTCAGGTCTCTGGTGCTCAGGACACGGCTGTACCCAGAGGGCTTGGAGCTGCCTGGGGAACCGCGGCGTCAGCGGGACTCTGAGCCCAGCCCAGACCTGGCATTTAAGACGATGTGGCACGAGCCCACCCTGGATGCGCTCGGCCAGATTCAACTAGGAGATGCATTTGCATAAAATGATTTTGAGGCAGCTTTCACTGAGTGTTAAAGCAGGGCTAGCTCCAGAACCGAGGAGAAATGTGAGGTGGTTTTTAGGATTTTGGCAAAACGCATCGGGTCCCAGCAGAGCGAGCTCATTACGCACAGCATCTGTGCGGTCTCCAAAAGCAACGATCCAGCAAAATGTGAAGGATAAAGGGCCACGAAATCTTTAAAGAAAAACCAGGCCCAGCCATGATGGTCACGATGATGGTGATGAAGATTTAAAACCACTGATGGTCCCTATCACCATCAGTTCCCGACACCATTTATCAGTGTAATAAACTTACACAATACGTTATCCACTGCAGCACTGGAGAATGCCGAGCTGATTGCAGCGAAGACCATCAGCTTTCTGTCCTGGTAAATCCCCTTTAGCAAAGTCTGCTCTGGAGGGGCAGAAACTTTTCCAGTTCTCTGGGACTGGAGACCCAGCACCTCCCAGCCATGCAGAGCCCCGCTGCAGGGACAGAAGTGGCGCAGAAGTTTTGTGCAGCAGCAAAATTGTAAATTAAGCCTCTTAATTACGACCCAGGCAACTCTCTTGGTTTCAGAGAGGTCTGGGGAGCAGCCGAAGAAGAGACTTGAGCGGAGCAGATCTGACGCTGGCACAAAGTGGGTCACAAGCATCGCAGCAAGGGCGAAGGAGCTTTTCAGAGCGAGCCCGATTTTAAGACATCTCATTTATTCCACACCGTTTCTGCCAAGAGAAAAGCACCGGCTTCTAATTAAGCTCGTGTTTTTGCAGTTCAGCGATCCCAAAGCTGACGAGATTTCTGGAAGGACTCAGTGCTGTTAATTATTGAGCAAAATCTCAAGGTACTGCCTGTGAGCGGCTGCGGGGATGTCGCTGTCCCCGAGTCCCCTGCACCTGCAGGGACTTGCAGTAAACTCTGTATAATCTCTACATTCAGATTTCCACTCAAAAGCACTGAAAACAACTATCGAGACACTCCAAATGCCTTTGATCTATCCCAAGAGCAGGGTGCTGGCGAGGTGCTAGCACAGGGTTTGGGACGTGTTGGCAGGGCAGAATGCTCGAGGGCTGGGGCTGAGCCCTGGAGCAGGCACACCCCAAACACATTAACTGCTCTCTTAAGCCATAAGGTTCCAGGAAAATAGTTGTTTCTCCAGTTGGTACTTCCCCATGATGCTGTCCCCTCTCCCATTGCTCCCCATGTACTTTTGGAGGGTCTCTCCATCCCCCTCCACCTTTCCCAAGGCGTTTTCCTGGTGCCGGTGCAGGCTCTGGCCCGTTTCGCGTGACATACTACAAGGAATTTAATCTGAAAACAGAAATTCAACTTTCATCTTCTTGCTGATGACTCATGGCTCTACCGCTCCTCTCCAGACCTCCCTCCTCCTGCTCACGCTGCGGCTCAGCCTCTCGCCGACATTTCCACATGAGAGCGCGGCCAGCAGCCAAACCGTAGCATCACCGAACCAGAGCTCAGCCCAGTCTGAGCCCCCCTTCGCCCTCGCAGCCCCTGCCTGTGTCTCAACCGGCCTCTAACCCGGACCAACACTTCACATTTGAGCTAGATCCTGCCCGGCAGGCTCAGCCCTCGACACTGTCTGAACCTGGCAGGTTGCTTCTTGCAGGGAGCATCCCCAAGAGAAGGTGCCCCCATGCATGGATGGAGCTGGTGGTTTTATCCTGGCCGTGGTCACCTTGAGCCCTGATGGCTGTGACAGCCTTTCCACGTGGCATCTCCCCCAGGCTGCTGCATCCCTCCCGTTTTCACAGCAGCCGCACATGAACATCCATGCTGGCACGCTGCAAATGTCACCTCCAACCAACCTTTCTGCCAATACCTGGTAGAGAGCATTTTTCAGGGCTGGGCTGAGAGCGCGGTGGGTTGGTGGGACTCCCTGGTTTGAGTTGTGTCCATCTGATTTGGTGGGTAACACTTTTTTGGGGTGGAAACTCCCTAACTGTGGTGGGTTTGTGCGACGTGGTGCACCACAGACATCTGCGCCGCTAAAGGGATGCGTAGGTGCTTCTGCAATACAAATAATTAGTAATGCCTCATGAGAAAACATCCTGGTTTAGGCTAAAAACACTTCAAATATCAAAGATCATTCCATTTTCACAAAGAGGGAGAAACACAGAGTCTCCAAGTACCTGAAACCCCGACTTGATCTCATGGCGCCGATCTCTCTTGCAGGGCGAGTGGGAGAAGCAGCCGCTTCCCACCATCACCGAGAGGCTGCGGGAGCCCATCCCTCGCTGCCCACCCACCCCGGGGCCTCGGCCTGCAGCCCCCGTCCCCCTCAACCTGGGTGAGCTCAGGAGGGACTGACCCCATGCTCGCTCCCTCCACCATGATGGGAAGCACCTCCTGGCAGGAGCATCCGCAGGGAATGTCGTCCCGTCGCTCTCCCGGCATCCCTGCCCACACAGCGATGCCAGCCGGTGCCCTGGCCCCAGCCTCCGGAGGGGGTTAGAGCTTACAAACTAGAGTTCAGAAAGTACTCTGGAGATGGAAAGCGCTATATTTAGTGTGTTATTAGCAATCCTGGCTCTGAGTAATACTGCTTTCCGCCCCCAGAATAATAATGTGAAGGTTTGCTATTGTGCCGAACCCAGCGCAGCCCCGGGGAGGTGGGGGGAGAAGCGTGTTTTCCCGCAGGGAAACTGAGGCACGAAGCAAAGACCTGCGTGGGAGCAGCGTACAAGCCTTCCCAGTGCCCCACGGTTCCGTCTAGCTCAGGGCAGCTCCGCGGGTGCTCTCCCATGCCGGCACCCACAGCAGGGACAGAGGGAGGGAGGGAGGGATGCCGCGACGCCCACCCAGCACTCGTCTCCCCACTGCAGGGACCGCGGCTCCCCACCGCTCTCCTCCTCCCACTCCCCTGTGCTGGGGATTATTCGCCTTGACGCTACCAGATGCCAATGGCCAGGAACAAATGATACCTCTGTGATGGGGTTTAGAAAGGGGGAGGGACACAGGGGAAAAGACAAACCTTTTGGCAGGAGAAATGACTCCATTAAATACCTAAATGTGAAAAAAATTTTTTTTTTTTTTAAATTGCTTTTTGCTGTTGAGCTCCAAAGGGAAAACACTTGGGAGGAGTGGAGGAAAGGCCGGCGGTGCTGCAGGAGAGCCTGTCCATCCCAGCCGGGCGCCTGATCCTGCTGCCCTGGGGTGGGTGGGATCCAGGGCAGGGCAGCAGCCGAAACCTGCCCTCCCGGCCACCTTGGGTTTAAGGAAAAACCTGAGGTCAGAGCACCGTGGATCAGAAAGGCCTTTTTGAAGCAAAACATTATCTTTGCAGGCACGCAGTGAATCCCTGGCTCGGTGGGGAGGCAGCGTGCTCGGTCCCTCATTTATCCCCAGGACAAATGGACAGGACTGCGGCCACCCCCTCCCTCTGCCTGAGCAGAATCAGGGAGTGCAATCACCTCCTATTCAGAGAAAAAAATCATCCTAATCTTGTTTTTTAATGTTTCCAGTAAAACCAAACTATTTGAGAGTTCAAACTCTTGCCCGTGGTGCTTTTTGCATGAGGCTAAGGAATTGAAATTGGCTCTGAAGAGGGTATAAACCAAGCAAACCCAGTCAAGGGAAATAAAGTGAAAAGCATGCAGCGTGATTATTTCTTCAGGCGGGTGAAAACTTCAGCAGAGATCAGGCCCTTGCTGCGCCACTGAAGATGGAGCCCAGCAAGGGGACCAGAGCAAGGGACGATTTCGGGGACAGGCTGGGAGCAGCTGCCCCTTCCCTTCAGCAGCGGGGGCTTCGCGGGCTGCACGCGTGCGATGAAAAACCTTCCCTGACACCTCTGAGACCGGCTCTGCGCTGCTGGAGGCATCCGTCGGGATGCTAAAAAGAGCCACCTCCAAGGTGACCTTTGGGAAGATGCCAGCAGAGCAGACGGGACCGTGGAGCCGCCGGCGGCCGGGGGCCAAGGGCAGCACTGGTGTCGGTGCCCTGGCTGGCGAGCTTACACCACAGAGCTGAGCTGGTCCTGCCTGTACAGGGAGCAGCCCAGAGGACACACAAACCCAAACAGTACTGGCAAAGCAGCTGCGGGCCAAAACACGTTCATGAAACTCTTCCTTCTATAAATTCAGAGGCTACACGCAGCAAGGACCCAGATTCCAATGGCACTTGCCTTTGGGAGTTTCTTTTATTCTCTGGGGCACGACACAAGAACGTCTCTCCAATTAGCATCAAGGGGCTGCACGGCACCACCGTGTTTTCCTCGTTTCAAACCCAGGGACTGGTGCAGGCGGGCAGCACTCCCTGGGCACCAACACGCTCCCATTGCCACGGCCAAAAACTGGGATTTGTCTTTACTCTCGCCCTCCCAAATGGACAAGGCCATCGTTCAGTTCTGGGGAAGATCGACCCTCCCTGCCTTCCGCACAGCCATCGCACGCTGAGGCAGCGCTTGAGCACCACAAACAAAATTGAAGCAGGTATTGAATGTTTTGCGCCCCAGGGTTGATTTTTTTAAAGGGCATCAGGTGCCAGTTACCGCTGAAGGCAACAGAAGTTGGTGCTTAAAATCCCTCTGAACGTTGGAGCCACAGGGAAGCATTTTGCCCAAGTGGGACCTGAAGCTCCGGCTGTGACTGGGGCAAGATGGGATGGAGGGATGAACCTGTGCTTGCAGAGATGGGAAGAACATACCTGGAAACCCCCTGGGTAAAGCCAACAACCTCATGGTGCAGAAGAACCTTGCAGTTAGCAGAGCATCCACGGTGTCAGGCCATGCAATGGCCCTGGACCCCCTGCCCCTTCCCTCCATGGCCCCCACGAGTGCTCCCACCCCAGCACCGGGTTCCCAGGGCACAGTCAGGGCAAGGTGACACCCATCGGAACAGGGACAGATGCAGCAAGGGACCGGAGAGATGGCAGGTTTGGAGGCTACAGCTGTATTAACAGCAGAGTTAGTTAAAAAAATTCATTTCCAGGCAGCGTGAAACTACATTTTGGAGGAAAGAGTTTCCAGCAAAGTCAAAAATTGAAACCTTTTCACTTGCAGTTGAGCAAAACACTGTTTTCAGGCCAATTAACCCATGGAAAAGAATTATTGCTGTAGTGGTATTGCTTCATTTAGAAAACAGAGCAACAAAATCTTTGGACTTTTTGGAATCTCTTCCTCCTCTTCCCCTCTAATTTGACCTAAATTTGTTTGACGAGTTCGCTGCAGACATTTGCCCGGCTCTCCCAGCAGACCCTGGAGCCAGCTAGGGCAGCCGGGGGCCAGGAATTCAGCCAGCAGCTCCTAATGGCATCTTCCCTCTCCTCATCCCGGTGTCCACAGCACCCGCTCGCCGGCCCCGCGCTGCCGCACTCTCAGTAAAAGCCTTTCACTCGCTTGTTGTCTGGGTCGAACGGGGACTTGGTGTGTGCTTGGGCAGGGTAAGTCACTCCCATCCGCTCCAGCTGGTAGCTGCCGCTCTTCACGAAATCCAGCGAGACCTGCAAGGCAGAGCCATGGTGAAACCCCTCTTAGGTGCTGCGATGCACTGGTGAGGCACCAGCTCCCTGCCGGCGTCCCAGCTCCATCACTGGGGCAAGCTCCCACACCACCCCGCAGATCTGCTTTCCGCAGAAAAACCCGGCTTTGCCATCCCAGAAGGATGCACAGAGAGGAGGAAACCAGATTTTTAAAAGTGCTCAGCTAAAAAAAAATAAAAAGAACGCAGCATTTATTGATTTTGGAGTTTTTGGTTTTTTCTGTGGATTTTTTCAGTGGCACTCAGTGCAAGGTGCACTTACTGCTAGGCTGTGGGAGCTCATTGCCAGAACAACCAGGCTGGATGGCACACCCCAACGGGGTCAGCCCTGGCTGCAGGAGGGGACCATGGTGGCAGCCAGGATGTCACCGCTTGGCACGACGAACGTGAGCTGTCCCCTCTGCCCGCAGGGCTCACCCAGAGCCAGGCAGTGCTGGCAGCTGAGACACCCCGGCACAGGGAAGGGCTGTGGGAAGTTGTCAGCGATTCAGCAACAAACAGAATTTTTGTTTCTCTGCTCTCCATCTCACCCCCTGTACCTCTTCTGCTCCTCTGACTCCCTAGTCCTGATGCTGCGGACACATCCCCATCCTGGATCCCCCTTCCCAGCCTGGGGAGCATCACACCGGGTCACTGAAGGGCCGTATCCATGGGATGGAAACTAAAGGGCCACGTGCAACATGGCAAGGCTCTGAGCAGCCGTGCTGGGCACCCCACTGCCAAGGAACTGCAAAGTGGGGGGGTCTGTGTGCCCTCCTCCAAGGTTTCGGGGTTGGTGTGGGGTCCGGGTCCAGCATCAAAGCCCTGATGGGGATGGTACGGGGCAGGATCTGTCCCCCGAGCGACCTCCCCTCCCTGCACAGCAAAGCTCCCGCCTCCTTCCGCAATTACTGCCCAAACCAAGTGGGAATTATCCCAGGGAGCGGTGAGATGAGGGCTGCACATTAACATCTGCTTAACAAGCGCTGCTTCCTGGCTGCAGCCAGCCGGAGCGGCCACGCAAAGGAGCTGGCAGAGCTGGGGACCCCACGGCGCGACCACCCGTACGCCGTGCCTTTCTCCACCGTTGCCATTTCGGCCCCCGCAAAGCCCAGCAGGCAGCTGCCTGCTGCCAGCCCTGCCGCACGCTGCGGTGGCAGAGCTTTCCCTGCAGCGGGTGTGCGAGCGGGGAAGAGCGGCACGACGGATGCACCCGGTGGGGATGCACTCAGTGCCACTTTGCCGCATCGGTGCCTCGCTGGAGGCAGGAGGGGACGGTCGTATGTGTGTCCCCCCCGCCGCCATCTCCATCCTGCTGCCTCCATCACGCTGCCTGGGGCAGGCGGGGGCGGCCGGGAGAGTGAGATGTAACAGGGAGGAGAGAGGGAGAATGGGAAAGGGGGAAAGGAAAGGAAGGTCTAGGGGGGGAATATTCACCGTGGGGAGAAAAGGTGGTCCACGGGGGCTGAGGGGACAACTGGAACACAGAGCCACTTGACTTGAGAGTCTTGTGCTGATGCGGGATTAAAAGCCAAGGCAAGCAAGAGAATGAAAGCACAAGCATATGTACTGCTCCTGGTTTGCAACAGGGAGGGTCCCGGGGGATGTCATCCACAGCCCTCTGTCCCCACCTGGGGTCCCTGGCATCTGCCTACAGCACGCTGCTTAATGAGGGCATCTGATTTACTATCCAGGAGTCTCCCAGGGTTAATTAAGAGCCTGCTGGGCTCCTATTGGCCATTGCTCCCTATAACATACGTTATTTCACTGCTGCAATTAAATACTCAGTTGCAATTAACATCGGAGGCAGTGCTTAAGCCGGAGAGCATCGCAGAGCAACAGCCGGTGAGACTGGCCTTGCTGCCAAGCCGCGGCATCCCTCACCCTCCAGCCTCCACCATGGGGGGGGCTGCCCCATCGTGCTCCCCAGACAAAAGCGGGTTTGCAATGAGCTTGTGCATACGGCTTCAAAACCAAACAAGCACTATGCTCCCCCCGCAAGCAAGCCCCCCACTGCGGGGAAGAAGGTGCAGCTGTCCCCGGGGGCTGGTGGTGGCAGGGGGGCTGTACTCACCGGACCCCCCGCAGGATCACGGATGTAGCCGTAGGCGATGGTTTTGTCGATGGCAAATCCAAAGTCTGCCCGACGGATGTGGCCGACCACCTTGCCGTCCCGCCAGACCGCCTCCAGGCCGAACATCGGCACTTTCCTGCAAGGCAAAGGCAGAGCTGCCATCAGCAAAGCCCCACATCAGGATCCCATGGGGCAGAGGGGTTTGGGGGGACCGGACCCCGGCTCTGCCCCGGAGCAGCCCACGTGCCAGGGCTCCTGCTGCCTACAGGTTCATTAAACTCCCCGCGCTGATCCCAGGTGCTGGCAAAGCCCCTCCAGCCCCACTTGAAAAACCTCCCGCTGTTCTGGGTGAAACAAGATAAACCCACTCCCTGTCACAGCATTTCCAGCTCCCATTAAACATCCAGCTGGGAATTTACGGTGGGATTTAAATTAGAGACGGAATTAGAGCATGGAAAACAGCTGAACCGGCTTGCAACTGAGCTCCGTGTGCATTCCCCAGGATGGGGATGGCTGAAGGTGCTTGTCCTGGGGCAGCCGCCGGCGTTGGGCGCTGAGCGGAGCCCAGCAGTGGTACTCACTCCTCGGTGGTGAAGCAGACGAGGCGGCGGAAGATGCCCTTGGCTTTCTGAGCCTCCACAGCCTCCCGGCCCAAGAAGGGGATGCCAGACTTGAGCTTGCAGGTAAAGGCCAAGCCTGCTTCTAGTGGAGTATCGTCGGGGCGCAGGTCTGCGTGCCAGTGCCTGTACCCTGCAGAGAGCAAACACGGGTCACCCAGCCTCTCCCTGCCATGCCAGCAAGCCCAGGGTGAGCAGCATGAGGAGACCAAGACGTCACCCATCCTTTTTGGACACCTCTGTTGCCCTCGATTCACTTGGCCCTGGACAAAGCACCCCCGAGAGAAGCCCATATTGGGGAAATCTCAGCAAGGAACACTGGGGCTGGTAGCATCTCTGCCAGTAGCTGCCAGACCTCCAGTCACACTAACCCACCCTCGAAGCTGGGAAAAACTTATTTGCCCTGCTCCCCTGGCCGGAGGCAAAGCAATGAGCGCTGCTGTAAGAAAAGCAAGAAACCTTTCTCGATGCTGAGGCTGTCGATGGCTCTGTAGCCAGCATTGGTAATGCCGTGCCGGGCACCCGCCTGCATCACCGCCTGGTAAACCTTCACGCAGTCCGCCTTGGGCACGTGCAGCTCCCAGCCCATCTCGCCGACGAACGACAATCTCATGGCACGGACCTGCAGAATGTAAGAAGCCAAACACCCCTGTGGACAGAGCTGGGCTATGCAGCATGAGAGAAGCCACAGAGCTGCCCATCGCCACGGCGGGAGGAAAGCCAGCTCACCCGGGAACCTTGTGCGAACGCCCTGCTTCGGTGGAAGGCATTTCTTTGCTCTCCCTAGTGCACAAAGCCAGGGTCAGACTGAATTTCTTGTTTCTGGACAGCCTAAGCTTGGCACCTCAAACCCACAGCCGTCCCCGGCTATCGGCAGTGCCCAGGAGGGATGGCCAGCGAGCCAAGGGGGCTGTGGCCAGCATCCTTTGGCCACCGATCTCATGGCTGTCCCACCAGCTGGGCTGGGGTTAGTCACGATGCTCCAGCTCCAGCCAGGCTTTTGTCTCCCTCTGCTGATCCCTCGATGCCAGAAGAAAGCCTGTGGGCACCCTCAGCCCTGCATCTCCCCAAATTAGCCCGTCTGATGGGGAAGCTGGTCCCCAGCAGGACTGTCCTGCTTCGGGGTACTTTGTGGTTGCTGTCCCCCAGGGATGTCCCCCACTTGGGATGGTGCTGCCATGGCAGAGGCACCCAAAGACCCCACGCTCCCGGGCAGGGGCTGAGCCCGGCATCCCAACCCGCACCCCACTCACCCCGAGGGGATGCTCAGGTTTCCCCCCAGCAGAGATTGTGCCCCAAAGCGTTACTCTCTGCTGCCAAATTAGCTCCACGCTGAACGCATGAAGCTCCAAAGAGGAACGAGCAGATCTGTACAGAGGACTCGGTGCTTCTCGGGGGGAGAAGCCTCATCCTCGGAGATATGCCTGCCTGCACTTCGGGGGGCACAGACCCCCCAGCCATGCTGGGACTGCCCTGCTCGTGTCCCCCCTGCTTCTTGCCCAGGCAGGCTTGCCTGCATCCTCCTCTTATCCCTACTGAAACAGTCTGTATCCCCAAAGCTCTCCAGGCCGGTTGGGACCACCGCAGCTCAGGCACCTTCCCTGGAGATGCAGCTCAGACTCAAGGGGTATTTCCCTCTGCTTCATCTCTTTGGATTTCTCTGCTTCCTCCCCCACAAAAACCCCTCCAGTTCATCCCTTCAGATGCACATCAACTGCAAATGCATACCTCGCTTTGGGAGAGAGATTAACTCAAGAGTTTCATGCGAGATCGTGATCTGCAGTCTTAATAAAGCAGTTTTCAGCTAGGAAGAGACTTCCAGGCTGGTTCTGCTGGCCAGGCACGCTCTGCAGCTTTGAGGCTGGCTTGCCCACGCTGGCTCTGGAGGTCGTTGGGGCAGAAGCTGCATCTTGCCATTTCTTAAGCTCTTACTACAACCAGGAGCTGGTCCCAGCTGTGCTCTCTAATCCCAGGTATAAACAACAACAGACAACACCAGCCGCTGCCCAAAACAGGCAGCAACAGGCAGAAGTACCAAAGGGGTGCCTGGGCTCTTGTCTGTGAGGACGGCCAGTGGGTGATGGCTGAGAACCCAAATCCATCCTTGCTTCCCCCAGCACCCTCCTGCTCTACTGGCACTGCAAAAATAATGTCCTCAAGCAGAGTTGAAGGCAGCTTTTAAGATGCCTTAACCTTTACAACAGAAGTGGAGAGGAGGAAGGAACGCCATAGGTATTGGTAATTTATTTTGAGCCTCCTCAAAAGAAGCTGTGCCGGGGAGCCATCCTTACTTCAGTCCCCACCACAGCCCCGCAGCGAAGCACAAAGGCTTTTCAAGGTGCACAGACACAAGGGGTGCAGAGAAGCTTTGTGCTCCACACAAAGGTGTCGGCTAATTAGGGAACAGCCAGAGATCAAGCTGCTGCAGCCAGTACCATCTTCATCACGGCAGGAGATGCTCTGGGGATTGACAGGCAACTTCCCGGCTCATTAACCCTGCCTGCGACTCAGTAGTCAGCGCTGCAGCTAAAGTGCACTTTACTTTCAGGAGCAAGTTACTCCTGGGAGGAACTCCCCCTCAAATCACCCCTGCTCCAGGGGAACGAGCATCCTGGCAAGAGCAGTGAGGCAGAGCAGTGCACCATAGAAAACAGGAATCCTGGAGAAAATTGGGGTGCCAGTCATTAGCTTTGCACAGGCAGGGGTTGGGGTTGCACCCATGCAAGCGTACCCCAGGCAGGGGGGCACATCCCGCCACGGAGGCCAAGGGGGATGTCAAGGGGTGGGCTCAGCTGCTCCTGCTGGATTTCTGCTGAATTCCCCTAGGAACAGGTTTTCCTGTTAGATTTCAACTGGAGCTATGAAACAACATCAATTCCTGGGTCTTTGAGCAGCAATTCAAAAGCATTTTAAGTATTCTAGAAAATGAAAACCTGAACTTCACCCTGTATCCAGCAGTGAAATTCAAAGGGGGACCTTTCTCTGCTGTTCAATACAATGAGAGTCGCTATATATAAACTCACAAACCAATCGGTAATTTCCAGAGTCATTAACTCTGCTGGAACTCTCCTTTCACTCTAGCTGATTTTGTTTAACTACTGAGTTAATGCATGAAAATCTCAGCGATAACTTTTTAAAGATGTTGGGTTCAGTTTAATCCCCCTGGAAGGTGATAGTATCAGCAAAGGCTTCAACCCGCTGTCCTGAGAAACCCTCCTACTCTAATTTCAGCGTGGGATGGAGTCCTCCGTGCTCATCGTGCAGTGGGAGCCTGAAGGAGACATCCCAAAGGATGGTGCTCCCCCCAGCCCAGAGCCCTTGCACACCCCTTGGGCAGGAAAGCTTTCTTCTGACAGTCAGGGCATTTACACCCAAAAGCAGCCACAAAATTTCTGCCAGCTATTTCTTCCACACAGGGCCCAATTATTTTTTATAAACTTGAAGTGAAATGCAAATAAACTAATCACGCTCTTCAAGACGGGAACATTTATACACCTTTCGTAGGGGATGAGTAGATTTTACAAGATATTATCACCTTGCCACAGGCATGACAGGGGAGGACTGGGGAGGGTTTAACTCACTGGTGGGGACTAAAATGCAACGTATTGGACAACCTGCAACATTGGATTGGCTTTTGGGTCCCCCATGCTGCTGTTTCCCCCCCAAGGGACGCTGGACATGCTGGGTTTTTGGCACCTGGAGCACAGGGCGCACTGATACTGATGGTTTGGAGGATTAATCCGAGTTGGACAAAATCTGTGACTGAGTTAAACCACCCTAAACCCTGGCTAGGCTCTTGCTCACAAATCAAGAAGCCTTAATTTGATTTAGCAGCAATCCCTTCAGCAGTCAGCTGCATTCGAATTAAAGCCACTTTAATTCTGAATGAAAAGTGGCTGCGCACGGCTTAACCCAATTTCACTAATATCCAGCCTGCCTCCAGCTCCCTGTTTTCCTGCTGCCTTTTACAAGATTTACTGCTGCACCTTCACTCCCTTTGTCTCCCATCAGACACCGGCCTGAGAACCAGAGCGAATGCTCGGCACGGTCCCTGCTGCCAGCCGGCTCCTCCAGGAGGGAGAGGGATGCCCTGGGACCACTGTCTGCCCAGATTCCCATTCCCATCCATGGAAAGGATGGGGTACAAATTCGACCTTCTCTTCCAAAGGGGTGTTTTTGCAACAGAAGGAATATTTCACATGGGGTAAACATCAATAAGAAACCAAGGCAGAGCTTCTCGGGTAAACCTTGCAAAAGCTACTCCCCGACACCAAAACTTGCCAGCAGCAGGTTTTCCCAGAATGTTTCTCTTTTGACACTTCATTGTCACCAACTCTTCTATTTAGGATGTTTCAAGCAGGCTAAATCAGCAGCTTCACACATGACAAAACTCCCCAAAGAACTGCCATCACCCCCTTCCCCCAGGGATAACTTCATACCATGTTCATCTCCGCTGGGCGAGGCGGGGGAGAGATTTAAGGTTCTTTTCTCGCTGCCCTGCACCAGGTGAGACAGAGGAGTCCAACTAAGCAGACAGCGCTGCGAAACCTCACAGCAAACCCCAGGGACTGATCCACTTCTTTGCAACACAGCCAGTGACACCAAACTGCTTTAGGCTGAGCCCTCCTCCCTCGACACCTCCGAGCGATGCCACGCAAGGCGTTAAAGCCATCGCCGCGGGTCCCGACAGAAGTGCCAGGCTGCCAACCTGGGCAAGTTGCATCTCCCACAGCTCGCTGAGGACCGTCGCACTCAGGACGGCAGGCACGTCCCTGCCCCGTGTTCTGCAGGCGGGCAGCGCAGGGAAAGCAAGCTCACCTCTGTCTGCAAAACACCCCACCGGCACTGCCTCCCCAGGCCATGCATCGTGGGGGCAGGAGCCGGCCAGCACCCCCCACCCATGACTCCCCACCAGGCACCCAAGCCGGGCAGCAGTGTTGCTTACCACCGGCACCCCGAAATGCTTCTCATCCCCTCGCTCCAACGGCAGAGGGGCTTAGCCCGAGGCGTTAGCACGGAGCATTACCATTTCTGTGCTTTTCTTGCATAACCGCTGACGCGAGCCCTGAAGTCTGGGCAAATGCAGGATGATCTGCGCTAGTACAGACAGCTTAAGGTTGTCAAACTTCTCCTGTGATCAAATATACTGGCTCCGCAGGCTGCCCAGCCCTTACCGCCAGTACTTGACATGCTTTACATTAAATTGTCCCTACGAGTAGGGCAAAAAGGAGGGGATCTAGAGTGTCAGAGAAATCTCTTTATCACCAGTGCTCACCCCTAATCTGTGGGAGGTGTCTCTTGTTCCTCCAACACCGCTGCAAAGCCGTAAGTCACCATGTCCCTTCCCCAAGCTCAGACTGGACTACGACACTGCCAGGCGGGCTGGGAGAGCAGGTTGGCACTTGGCAAGCAAACGGGGAGGAAAACACCCCAGGTTTTGGCCTTTTCCAACATAAAAAAACCTCCCAGCTGCCCATTGCAGCAACATGGAGGCAGGCGGAGGATGCTCAGCATCCTAGCAGAGGATGCTCGGCTGTGCAGGCTGGCGGGTGGTTGCCCCAGTGAACAGACCTCCCTGGGAAACTGGAGGGCTGGCCCCGTCCTACCGTGCATCCTGCGGCCGTGACGAGTTTGTGGGTGGAGAAGGGGAAAGCTTCATTGCTGAGGTCAGTGTCGAGCACTTCTTGGAGGACGACGCGGCTGTGGGGAAACAGCAAAGCGGCCGCGGTGAAAGGGATGTAGCTCGCCAGCCTGCTCTGAGGGTTATCACTAAAACTTGATTTCTCGTCTTGTTGGCAAGAAAGACTTGTCCCTCCAAGGGGGAGCTGACGTGGGTGATATGCCACGCTGTGAGAGCCTCAAAAGAAATTCCAATTCCCCAGCAAAGGGCATATTGCTCCAGCCAGACCATCGCCTGGTGCTGTGGGGCTCACACCTACCCCTGCCCGACACAGGGACCTGTCTCGCGTCCGAGGCAGCCCTCCATCCCTCCACGGTCAGGGTGCAAGGAGGGGACCGCGATGCTCTCCCCACACTCACCTCAGGGGGCCCTGAATGCTCATCATGCCCAGCTCCTCCGAGCAGTCAAGGAGTTTACACTGGAGCTTCATATCCTGCAGCACAGAGGTGATGTGCGACCAGTTGTGTTGAGCCACGGCCCCGCCGATAGCCAGGTAGTAGCCATCCCCTGGAAGACACCCCCCCGGCAGCCTTTCAGGCTCGAGAATGTTGGGCTGGGGGTGATGCCCAGCTCAGGTCGGGGCTGGTTTTGCTCTCCAGAGGCTGAGCTGCAGCCCTGAGCCTCTCCAGCTTGCATAGCCCAGGGGGACTGCCAAGAAAGTGAGGGGTTAAATAGTATTGGGGCAAGGGAGGGCTTTGGGGCTCTGCTAATATCCACGCTGCCTTTTGTGGGGCTCAGCACAGTGAAAACCAAATGACCATTAAAACCTGAAACAAGAAAAGGTAAAAAAAGCTGTTCAAGCCCTGGAGGTGCCTGTAAGCATCATGGGAAGAGAAAAAACTCTTTATCCCTTGAGACCAACAGCAAAAGCATCTGCTTTTTTGTCCCAGTACAGAGCGGATGCCAAAGCGCCAAGGGAGCCGGGAACTACAGGTGGGAGCAGGGAAGGCTGCAGCGACGGGGCCATAACCAGTGCAGGGACTGCACTGTATACGAGGAGGAATTTCATCCTGTCAGTAATCCTGGGTAGAAAAATCCCCAGGGATGGGGTTTGAGAGCTGATTAATATGTAATCAGTCTTTCCTCTGTCTTTTCTGCCGCTACAAAATTGCTCTCTGATAATCTGTCATAACGATAATAAGTGCAGCCACCTACTGTAATTGGAAAAATAGACTTTGCTGCGATTAAACTCCTCCATCGCCCGACAAACCCTGCAGCTCTGCCCTCCGCTTCCTCTCACCCTTCTGCCCCCCACGAACGCCCCAGACAAGAGGGATGCAGGATTCTCCCACGGTGAAGGAAGAGCTCGCTGGCACCCGATCACGCCGGGGCAAATGTGGCGAGATCACCCCCCCATTGCCCACCACCTTGGGCTGGTGCTGGGGGCTGCTCCGCTGCAGGGCTGGTCCCTTCCCAGCAGCGATTCTGAGGGTGACACTGAGTGGGGACAAGGCTCCGTGGGCACTGGCCACCCCAGTGCAAACCTCCCTTCTGGTGGCAGCTCTGGTGAACCGGGCACGGCGTTTGGCAGCGCTGCTGGAGACCAGCTCAGTGTCCTCCTCCTCCTCCTCCTCCTCTTCCTCCTTCTCCTCCGCTGCTGCCTAATGCCATTTCTGCCCTCTGGGCTGACTGCTCTGCTGCCTTTCAATTCCTTTTTATTGCAGCTGATAAGGACTTGGGGAGAGGGCAGAGCTGCCAGCCGGGGCTGGACAAACCCAATAATACGGATGAGCAGTGCAGGCCCCCGGGGACAAGGGGGATAATTGGGTTACAGGGACCGAGGGGCGGAGGTGGAAAAAGCCAGGTGGCTGCCATTAGGTAAATGCAATCACCCCCGCGCCTGCGGCACCCTGAGCGTGGCGGGGATGGAGGAGATGCTGGCGGGCCTCGGACCTAACCTGCTTCCACGGCTTCCCGGGATTGGGAGAGGTCTTTGTGTGCATTGTCACAGCTGAAAAAGGCAGCGGGAGAGACTGGGAGCTGAACTGCGGGAGGGTAAACCCACCCCAGTGTCCCCCCGCAGCCGCATGGTGGGTGCAGAAACGTGCCTGACTCCAGCATCCCCATGCTCAGGGCTTTTACCTTCGAAGGTGGGGGCCAGGGGGGAGGCTGGGTCCCCAGGACTGATCCGGCTGACGGTCAGGTCACTCTCCACGCCGCCCCGCTTATTCAGCATGCAGGTGTACACGGTCGAGCCTGGGGGAAGGAGACAGGCACTGCTGCCCATCAGCCAGCCCTGGCACAGAGCCCCGGCCCTGGCAGAGGGAGGTGGGTAGCAGGAAAATTTGTCCTCATCGTTACATCAGCTGTCACTGCCTGGGTATGCCCTGACAGACCCTGGATGTCCCAGCACCAGAAGGGGGAGAGGACCAATGCTTTTTCCCCTCCAGTTCTGCATGAGGAGCTGAAGCTGCCTCCCAGCCCCAGAGGAGGTGCCAGCTTCTCCCCATGCAAACCGCAGCTGGCGAGGGTTGTGCTTGATTCACTCCAGTACCCATCACATCTCCAGCTGTGAGCCACAGCTGGAGCCAGAGGACCAGACCCCCCCTTCGCTCACCCCCCCAGCTCAGACACATTTGCCCCTGTGTAAATGAGAGCAGAAGCCAGCCTCCGGTGAGGACAGGGAAAGCAGTCACTCTCCCACACTTCCCATACCCTCTGCAAAAGCAGCATTTAAAAGAAAAGCCAGTTCGGTTGTCCCCCCTGGTTTGTTTTGGTGTAAAATGTGATTTCCCAGGGCAGTGCTCAGCAGAGGCAGCGTGCGGCCGAAGCCAAGGGGACTGAGCCGGTACCTGGCGCTTTGCTCACATCGGCAGTAAACAGCCAGTTCGCCGCTTTTGTTGCTTCAGGTCCAACCAGGTAGAATTTCCCAAAATAAGACATGTCGAAGAGAGCCAGGGCATTTCTGCACATTAAGCATTCATTCTTGATCTACAATTAAAGCAGACGCACCGCTGAAGTTGAGCCATATTCTCACTCCACAAAGGGAGACACACATTAAAGCCATTTATGTAATGGGAAACACTATCAAGACACTCGCCTGGTGACTTTAAAGCCTGCAAGGCTTCAAACACTCCTGAAAAATCAGGTATTAAATGCAGCAAGTCTGACAGCCCTTTCTGTGTGCTCAATCCCATTCTTAATGTCACTAACACAGTGTTAATTATCAATAATAAGTTAAATTTTATGAAATTGGCTACTTCCCCCAAGCTGGTCTCAACTCTTTTATTTGGGAAAGCAGCAGTAAAATCCCTGTTGCCTCTCCACTGAGGTTTCTGAGCATGGGCCACGCATTTCTCTTAATCTTTTTGGATCATTTTCCCCAGTTTTGGGCAAAGCTTGCTGCTTCCCCTCCCTCTGAGCCTCACCAACTCCACCCAAAGCAGCAGCGTGGCACAGGCTCTGCTGCCTCTAACCCCTCCCGGGCTCCAGATGTACCCAGCGGTTTTGGCCCAAGGGAGGGCTGCACCCCTGCACTCACGATGTCATGGTGGGGGGGGAAGTCGAAGGTGTACTCGTCCCCCAGCAGCTGGTTGTAGGTGTAGTCCCTGTGGCGCTCCTGGCCGTATGCACCGTAGTAATCGTAATCCAGGACCTGGCAGGGGGAAGCGGGAAGATGGGGGCAGTGAGGAAGATGATGTGAGGCTGAAGCCAAGGGGCTGCTTTTCACCCTGTGCCAGGAGAGGAGCGGGTCCGTGAAGGACCTGGCTGTGGTGATGGGTCCCCATCCCGGCATCCCTGCCTGTGATGATGGGTCCCCACCCCAGCATCCCTATCCATGGTGATGGGTCCCCATCCTGGCATCCCTGCCCGTGGTGATGGGTCCCCATCCCAGCATCCCTGCCTGCGGTGATGGGTCCCCACCCCAGCATCCCTATCCATGGTGATGGGTCCCCATCCTGGCATCCCTGCCCGTGGTGATGGGTCCCCATCCCAGCATCCCTGCCTGCGGTGATGGGTCCCCACCCCAGCATCCCTATCCACGGTGATGGCTCCCCATCCTGGCATCCCTGCCTGCAGTGATGGGTCCCCTCCCTGGCATCCCTGCCCGTGGTGATGGGTCCCCTTCCCAGCATCTCTACCCATGGTGATGGGTCCCCACCCTGGCATCCCTGCCCGCTGCATATAGAATTGAGATCAGTGCCTGTCGTTTGGGGGCATTGGAGGCAGACGCTGCCTGTTGCAGAGGGACAAGCGGACAGACACACACAACAGCACACACAGATCTCCCTCTTACCGCTGTTATAGGGAATTAAAGCCCAACAGCTTTTATGGACCCGTTTTGGGGACATGCAACTGCCTGCGGCATATCGGACATCCTGCACACGCAGGATGCATCCTAGATGTGCTGGACACAGCTGGTACCCTCCGGGCTGAATGTCCCCCGAAACGTGTGCCGTGCTTACCGGGGCTGCTCCCCTGGGGCTGAACCAGCCGGGCCTCTCCCAGCCATGCCGCTCCTGGAAAACACAGCCCTGTTGCAGCAGCTCCTATGCAAGAGAAGCCGGAGAAATGGGAACAAATGGTTAAAAAAAAGCCTTTTCACTGCTTTTGGAGCAGCACCCAGGCTGCCCTCCTCGAGTGCATGCTCAAGACCTGACTTGTGACCCCTTGGCTTTGGCTATCAGTAGCCAAAATCAGCTCTGCGGTTTGTCTTTTAAAACAGTGGCAAACCCCAGCTGCCTGCAAATTGCCTGACATTTTTGTCCCCCCAAGAAAGGTATTTGCCTCAAAGGCAGCTGACAGGCAGGAGTCCGGCAGCCCAGCTGTGCACCCTACCAATGCTTGTGCGAGGGTGCACGAATTACTGACTGAGAGATGCTAAACCCAGAGCGCAACACTCCCCCCGATGTTTACAAGATTAATTATATAATGATGTTTAAGATTTATATAGCAAGCTTCTCATTCCTCCTCTGTGCTCTCAGGAAAATCTCTCTGCACACAATTAATTAGGGATCCATTAAGATATTTTTGTTTGGTGCCTTTGTTCAGAAAAGAATAGATTTTGTTGAACATTTCAGAAATGATTCAGTGCCTATTTATAAAACACAGCAAATGTTCTGGAGCTGCATGTATAAATACCAGGCTGTCAGTCAAATGGGCATCGCTTATTAGACATGCTATTAAAAAATAAATTGCATCCTCGGTGACAGAAAACAACTAAGCTGTCAACCAAACACCGGGGGACGGTGGGGAGGGATGTCTGTTTTACTGCTTAAGCCTCCGCTCTCCATCGGAAGAGGAATAGTGTGATATGAATTAGCGATGAGCAGAAATGGGCTCGAGAAACGTGGCTGCTCCTTGCTGGGGCTGGGACTGGCAGCGATGGGGGGGGACGAGGCACCAGCCCCAGGTCACCCCCAGCATCTTGGGAGCGGTGGGTGATTTTGGGGGCTCTGAGCTGCAGTTGCTGCAATGCTGCTGATGCAGCAAACCACTGGAAACTGGGTTGTGGGTTTTTTTTTGAAGTGCTGCATCTTGAAAGTGTTCACCTACGGAGATTTGTGCAAGGAAGCAGCTGGCAAAGGTGGGAGCAGGGAAAGAGCCCTGGCTGGCAGCTCCAGGGAGCAAAACCAGCAGGGACTGAGTGGGTGCCAGCAAAACCGCCTCCGCGGAGGCACAGCTGCTCCCCACTCTTCCCACATCCCTCCTCGTGCCCCGGTCTCGCTCTGCATCGCGAGACGCCGTTTTGGGGAGGAGAAGCTGCTGCTGAGCTGCAAGCAGGAGGCAGGAGATCCCTGTGAGTGTCCAGCATCCCGCAGCCCTTGCGACTGCCCCTGAGCCTGACTGGCAGTGAATGAAATAAGCCACCGAGCCCTCTCCACTTTTCCTTTGCCTAGCGACCATCACCGGGCTCTTAAGCCACATCTGCTAATTTAAATATTAGAGGAACGCTTGGCACCTCTACCATTAAACTGTCCACAGCCCCAGCACCCTCGCAGCGTGCACCCGGGGAGCAGCACACTGTTTTGGGGAGCCACGCAGCTGCGGCCGCTCCTTGCCACCTCTTTTTTGCTGCAAGGATGCTGCGAGGGTCTTCCCATCGCTCCTCGCAGGGCAGCCCGGGTCGGGGTGCGCATCCTCACCTCGTGCAGGGGGTCCTTCCTCACGTTGCGCCCCGCCAGCGGCTCGTCGTGGGGGAAGACGACGGAGTAATTCTTGGCGTAGGACTCGTGGCTCCGCTCCCGGATCCAACGGTTGTTGTCTGTGAGGGATTGGTGAAACCTCCTGGAAGGCAGGGAGAGGGCAGCATCCAGATAAGCCCACCAGCTCACTGGGTGCCTCCTGCCTCGGGCTTGGCCCTCTCAGGCAGACCCAGATGTGGATGCAGCTGCTGTGGTGTAAAATTGCTATTCCTGCACCAGTTTCACGGGTAGGAGAGCAGAGGAACCAAGCAGGGCTTGGTGCTGGCCATGCCATGGAGCTGCCCAGCGGAGCCGGGCGCTCGCCGCAGCCCCCACCGAGCTCCCCAGCCCTGCTCCAGGCACAGGTACCCCAGAGCAACTGGGAGCAGGATACGGCCCTGCTGGGGGGGGTGGGAAATAGAAAAAGAGGAGAATTGAGGTTAATTTTGCTTTGCTTCAGCATGGGGTCGGCCTCAGAACATGCCTCACGCACTGCCTGGGTTTAAACGCAGCCCTGACGAAGGAAAGAGCCCTGGACATTCCTTACGTTTTTCATCCAATTCTCCCTAGGCTGAAAGACAAATAAAACCTGAAGCATTTTAAATTTCTTTGACATATTTTCATCTTTCAAACTGAAAAGCTCCTTGAAGGAATGTGCCAGCTCAGCAGACGCTCAGGTTATTATTACCAGAGAGCGATAACTCACGGAGAGCAGCCCCAGGTGCCGGTGGCACCTTTCCCGTCCTCCGGCTTCGGCAGGCAGGGGAGCACGGCTCTCCGAATTACCACCAGCTCCTCTCCAGCCCAAAGCCCCCAGGTCTGGAGAAAGGGAGGCAGGCAGCAGGTGAAAGGCAAGACAAAATATCATCCATAGGGCCTTTTAAAACAATACTTTAAGTTTCTCTCCCGCTGCTTGGGTGCAGAGGAGAGGCAGGGCACCGGGGCTGAGCCCTGCAGCAGCGCAAGCGATGCAAGTGATGCTCCCCAAAAAGCAGCCGTGGGCTCGCTGTGAGGGTGGCTGCCTCTTCTGCGGGCAGGGGACAGGCAGCGGGTGACACATGGCATGTTGCTGGCACCCCTGTCTGCCCTGTCGGCCCCAGCCCCTTCGCCGACGCGCTGAATTTTTGACAGCGGCGAGAGGAGCAACAGCTGCCAGATGAAATATTTACAAGCGAGTGTTTTGAGAGGATAAATATTTAAATGTGTGGAAAAGGGAGTTATTTCAAGAGGAGCTTAGTAATCGCCACCAAAAGAAAAAAAGAACGTGACTGACGCCAGCTCGACGACGGGGCAGACGGGATACGGGGGATGCTCGGGTAATCCAGATGCGAGGGCTGGAAAGCCCCCGGCCACTGTCTGAGCGGGGCTGGGGTCCCGCGGCACAGGTCAGCTCCACAACGGCTGCGGTTGTGCCAACCCGCCTGTCTGACGGTGCAGCGGAGCCTGTCCAGCCCGGGGATGTCTCCTTCCTGGGCTTGGCCCATCGCTGGCCCGGCTGGTGGAGGAAGGCTGATGGAGGCATCTCCTGCTGACCTCTGCAGGCACCAGCACCGACTCCCCTCTCCTCCCAGCGCGAGTCAACGGGGTTCTTACCAGCTTTGCCACTAAAGCAACATGATCTTAAAAGCTTTGTCCCTGACAAGGTGGTTGCTGTCGCTAGCAGCCCTATAAGAAAGCCCAAACCCAATCAAATATAATCAAGCAAGTCAAAAGCAATTACAGAGCCAACATCTGCACAGTCAAAGCTCCCCGGCCCGTGTTGTGCAGCAGAGGAGGAGGAAAGCTAATCTTTCTCCTGTTGAAATCATCACCCCGATTATTAACTTAGAGGATTAGGCACGGCACTAATTGAACAACAACAAAACCCAAACGTAATTACCCTGTCCTTTCCCATCGCTGCAATCTCCTCGTGTCTGATGGAAGCTGTTTGCGTAGAAGTGGGATGAGGCAAATGAGATAAACCCCACGTGTAAATTCATTAAAGCCATCGAGCATAATTGATTTCAGCTCCACGGAGGGACACAGGCTGTGGCACAGACGCTGCCCAGACACCCGCTCCCAACGTCAGCATCCATCCCTGCCTCGGAACCCGTCCCCAAGGAGCACCCAAGGACGAGGGGTATCAGCAAAGGATATCAGCGGGGACCCGGGGCAGCCGGGGTGACTTGCCTGATGTCGTAGCCGTACATGTCCTTCTCCGGCCGCCCGTGGATGATCCAGTGAGCCAGCTCCCTCCCGCAGCCACCTCCCAGCATCATCCCTGGGGGAAGAGGCGAGGACCCAGATGAGGCCAGGAGGCCAAGCGCGGCTGTGGGTGCCGGGCTCTGCCTGGGATACGATGCCCGCGTTGGGATGCCCGAGGGGTGATCCTTTCATGTCTCTCTTACCAGCACTGTTGAAGCCACAGCCGAGGAAGAAGCCTCGGACCTCTGGGGCTTCCCCCATGAGCGGCTTGTGGTCGGCTGTGAACGACTCTGCAAGACAGAGAGAGGGATGTGCCAGCGAGGCCAGGATAGGCGTTTTGGGGACACATCACAAACTTTAAGAGCAGGGTTCCTACAGCTTCCCGTGCTGGCCTTGGCCTGCTCCTGCTCCCAGAGAGGTCGATGGGGCCAGAATTGGACCAACACTGAGTACTTCCCAGCATCTCAGCTCGGGCATCCCCTACCTGCACCTCTCCAACAGCACCCAGGCAGCAGAAGCCAAAGGGACGGCTGCCCTGGTACTGGGATGCCCAGCATCACACAGGTGCCTTGTGCAGGCTCCTGAAGCAAATATACATACATATATATACATATATTGGCTTCAGAAGCTTGCATGCGTATACACATATGCAGACGCACACATGTATATGCTCGGTAACTGTGCGCTCCGCAGCCCCGGGCAGCTCAGCAGCGCTTTGCTGCACGCCCGTACTGCGTGGGGAGGACCTCAGTGTTGGGGTTTAGACTGAAAATTTGTGAAGCAGAATGAATCCCCAACCAGAAGGTGCACGAGGTGCTGCAGTGGCTGAAGCAGCCTCTTGCTTTCTCCCAGTCCCCCAGCCAAGGGGGCTGCACTGACCTGTTTGTTGCCTCTTCAACACCTGGGCCATATTTCATTATGATGACTATATTTCACCTTCATCGATTTCTGCTGGGAATTTTCATGAATTTCAGCTACTTTATTCCACTGAGGGATTGCTGCTGATGCTGCCCAAGGCTCCTGTGCTAATGCTGTCTCATGCTGCCAGCTCCTGCTCCCCACAGGGCTATCAACCACAGCCCCTGTGCAAATCCCTGCTAGGGAGGACAGAGCAAAACAATCCTGACAGAGGTGTGCAGTTCTCCTCCCTGTTTTATGGTGGTTCATCCATCCGTGTGTGAAAGGAGAGAGGGAAGACAGAGTTCGATCTGGTCCTTCCCCCACCCAGCAATGCCCAGCTTGTTTCCCAAGAGCAGAGCCAGAAGAATATTTCCACGTTTCACCAAAGCAGCTTCTCACACGCCAAGATCCCCATACTGATACGCCAGGCTACAAATTCACTGAATGAATGCAGCAGCACCCAAATTACCTGCCCTTCACCAGCAGTGCACGCCAGCCCCGCTGACTTTGCCCTGGGACGGATGCTGAGCGCTCCCACGGGACCTTGGCTCGCTCGGCTGCAGGGTTGGATTAGCAGCTGGAGGAGAAACAGCCTAAACCACCCCGATTTGGTCTGCTTTCATCCCCTGTGCCCGAAGCACAGCGCGGTAACTGTTCTGGTGGTGAAATATTTACCGCGCAGCAGAAAGGACAAGTGTTTGCTATTTGCTTCGGCCCAGTGTGACTCAGCTGTCGCAAGCAAACCAGCTGCTGGTTTAAATCAAGAAGTAGAAAAGGAGGAGCGCTGACCCTTTGGAAATTACATTACTGTACTACAAATACTAGACATTGATCTATAAGGAGTCAGCTCCCCACCAGAGGCCACCAGCTCTGCTTACACCACAGTTTAATTAAACCCGCCGTACCCAGGACCAAGGCCTCCACCTTGTATGTGTCATGTTTTATCTGCTGCGGGGCAGATGTGCCCTACTTTCCCCTTGTACAGCAGCACCGCTCCCTCCCCAGGAGGGTTTCCCTTTAAGTGCTACAGCAAAAAAGGATTTTTTTAAATTTTTTTTTTAGCATACGGTGGATTTCAAGGCCAAACCAAGCGTGCAGGGTTCAGGTTCGATGGCTGGCATCACTTCCATCTGCTGCAGCGATGCTATGGCCTTTAACTCCACACCAGACAGCCTGGGGTGTAAATCTGGGTAAACCTAACGTCATCGGCCCAGAAGCAGGTAGTAAAAATAATAACATAAGATAACACTGAGTAAAACAATGGCCACTGCTTGGAAGAAATCTGCCCCTTAATTCCCCAGTCCGGTGGCCACAACATCGGCCGTAAATCTGCGCTAGCCATCCCCAGTTTGGACCAAGACAATAAGCTCCCCAGCTATTTCTCCACCTAGGCTAAGCCTGGGATGCCACCCCTTGGAAGATGACACCATTGCAACCAGACCACAGCCACTTTCTCTGCATTCAGAGAGGTTTTTCTTCTCCCCAGGACATGAAGTTTCCCCTTGCCTCTGGCAAGATCCTTGGAGGAACACAGCCGTCACACTACCACTGCAGCCACGTTACCTGGCCCACAGACGGTGGATTTAATGCCTGTTTTCTCCAGCACCGGTACTCTGTTAATGGCACCTTCAATGTGTTGCATGAAAACATCCCAGTCCAGATCAAAGAGGCCAAAAGCAAATTTTTCAGATACCTAAAGGTGGGAAATGGGAATCAGGACGCAAAATAGAGTACAGCTGATGGAGTAAGAACTTCTCAGTTCTAGCAGCCTTGGAGACTGTAGAAAACAGATGCTGCTTTGCAGACTCTGGTTTCTTTGGGTTTTCATGAACAGCCCAGCCAAGCCAAAGGTCTGGGGCAGAACCCGAATTAAGACACCTGCGCCAGGATAAAGGGATGATGCAGCAGGGCAGGGACCGCACAGTGTCCTCTAAATCCCCGCAGCCCAGCCTTTTCATCCCATTGCTGTTGCCTCTGCATCTTCTATCTAGGCCACAGAGAGACCCAAAGGGAAGACGCTGTCCTGTGCTTTCCCCACCAGCCGTGCGGAGGTTGGTACCCGCAGGAGCCGGGGGCTGAGGCACTCACGCCTGCGCCCACCCCTCCGAGGTGGGTTCCCTGGAAACCTGCCTCGTTCCCCCCTGGAAAACCTCCCGGCACCGCTCACCTCCTCCCAGAAGATGGGGTTTGACTCATATCCACCCACGGAAAGGGCATCGCCTTGGAGACGGAGATATACCGAGGCATCGTGATCGCGAACGTTCGGCATGTTCTGCAAAATGGGGAGGGGGAGCGGAGGGGTGAGAGAGGGATGAGAGCTGCGGGGAGACCCCCACGCTGCTCTGGCGAGGCTGAGCAGGATGAGCTGAGGGTCTGGGGCACAGGGTCGGCACCGGCAGCCACGACCCGCCGAAGACGGGAGCAGCGGTGGCTCCGTGGATGTTCCCCCAGCCCTGAAATTCGGGTACCCGCGTGCCCAGGCACCCAAGCTGGAAGCCAAGCCTTGCACAAATCCTGCCTAATTAGCAGCTGGCGAACTCCAGCGCTGTGGGCAGGAGCCGTTGGTGTGGGTGCATTTGCAGAGGCGCGAGGGCAGCAGCACCTCGGCTGTTCCTCCGCGGCACAGGCAGCACCGAGGATGCTCGGGGGGAGCGGGAGCAGCCGCTGCGGTCGATCCCGGCTTGGAAAGCATCGTTCCTCTGCCACCCACCTCCGCAGGAGGATGCAGCAGCACAACACGCGGGCAGCAGCGTGCAAAGAATGAGGGATTTGTTCTTGTGAATAACGGATAGAGAAACGTTTAGATAGCGCGGAAGTATTGGTGTAGGGCCTACTGCATTTCACGTTGACGGATGGAATTAAGTGGACTGAATGGGAGGCACAGGGGTCTGCAAGCTGCAGACTCTTCTCTGAAAGATCTCCTTCTCACCGTGTTTGTATGCCACAGCAGAATTACTGGGATATAAGTGTAATCATTGACACCAGCGCTTTCTAAAACGAGGCATCTCAGACTGAAAAATCAGACACAGACTGTGTCAGCAGGATGGAAACTAAATAATGTGTCACCCTCAAAGCCCTGGCGCCTGAGTGAATGAAGTCTCCCTCGACTCCTAAACAACTCTCTGTAGCCGGACGGCAGAAACAGATTTCTTGGGAAAGTTTAGAAATGCTTGGAGAGCTACACCTCTGCCTGCCGGGGATTGGGGCTTGTTCGGGAAGTGTTTGGCATCTTTATTAACGCTGCTATCAGACACCAAACACACCAGAGACCCTATAATAATTCTACCAAGACCAAAACAAAAAAAAAAAATCCTGCTAGTCATAACATTGTTAAATATTAAATATGACTCTGTTAAAGGTAGTCTGATAGTCCTGCTAGGAAGAGAAGCTGCTGGATGTGCACTTCCCCGGGTGCAGAGCCTGACCTGGCAGCACAGGCTTGCACTGAAGGCAGGAATGTGGGGGGGGCTCCTGCACTCTGGGGGTCCCAGGGGGTCTTTCCCATCTCACCCTGCTGCGTGCAGGGGGGCAGGAGGCAGCGCTGTCCTCCAGAGCAGAGGAACCGATCCGCAGCCGCGCGGGACCGACCTGAATGCCCTCGATGCGCTCCGTCACCACGTAGGCGTGATGCATCCCCACCAGCGGGACGTGCACGCCGGCCAGCCGGCCCAGGGCTCGCGCCCACACGCCTGCGGAGAGAGCGGCCCCACGCTGAGCACCAATCCATCCTCCAGAGACCTGCGGTGGTCTTGGGGTGACAGCCAGACGGAGGGAAACGAGGACCGATGTAGACCCTCCGGCTCACGGGATGCAAAGCCACCCCCTGCCCTGCGGCCACAGCCCCGGTCCCCCACCTTCCCCGCCGTGCTTTGTGCCCCGTACCCGCGCAGTTCACCACGCAGGGAGTCTGGATGGTCCCGTGGGCAGTCTCGACCGCGTACACCCTCTTCACCCCAAAATCATCAGCTCTGACCTGGATGCCGGTGACCGGGCAGTTCTCGATGATCTGGCGACAGAGGAAGGGCAGCAGAGTCACGCAGGGTCGCAAGGGCGGTGGGACGACCCGGCTCGCCTGACACCCACCCCCCAAATCTGGGAAAGGTGAATCTAAGCAGCGGTCTGGCACTGGCCATGTCCCTTTCCCAACAGCTATTGCTGTTACTGCTGATAACAACATACCCCTCCTCAGCTGCAGAGTTAACCCGCTGCTCTGGGCACCCACAGCTGCAGGGGGTGTTTATTATTTACACGCACGTGAGCTAAGCAACGCACCAGGGATGGGCTGGTAGTCCCTGCCTTGAGGAGTGGATTGTGTTACTTGACCCCAAAAACCTCTGCTCTGCCAAGGAACCTGCCTTGGGCACTGCTTCGTCTTGCTCCTAAAGGTCTTTTTTTCATCCTGTATATTCCCTGGATCTCACGGTTTCTGCCAGCTTTGCTGCTGTGACCCAAGCAGCTATCAAAGCTGAAGAGGACAACACCCTTCTTGGGCAAAGACCTGATGCTGCAGGACCAGCTCTGCTCTGGTGGGAAAGAAGGAGCTGGGGAAGGCAGAGGATGAAATCTCCTCCCAGGGTCAATAGGCGGTAATTAGTAATTACTAATTAGGAACTACCATAGCGCCTCTGGCAGTTGCTGCTCTGGCAAGAGTTGAGCAGGTACCAGCTGGATCCATGGTGCCGTCCTTGGGGACGTACAGCGTGCCGTACAGGTCATCGATGTTCATCAGCGGGTACAGGTCCTTGGTCTGCGACGGGGTCAGGACGTAGGACTCCACGCCGTACACCTTCCCCAGCTGCCAACCGGACAAGAAAACCGGGAGGTCAAGCAGGTAACAAAAGCTTTGCTCATCACTTGCTGCTGGAGGAGGAGGAGACCCCCAGGATGCATTTATCTCCCAGATGAGGCAACTGCTGCCCCAAGGCAAGCCCTAAATCCAGCGTGGGGTGGGACGGTCTGAACAGATTTCAGGGAATATGGTCCTGTATTTGCAAGCAAGCTGCCTGTGCAGCTGCAAAAAGGATGCTACCGCTATCTGAAAGGGCAAAAATCCATGGCTGGATTTAACCTTGCCTACTTTGCCAGCCTTTTTTCCTGATTTCAGCAGCCTTACAGAAGCCAGAAAGCTGCCCTGGAAGCCCACCCCAGGCCGCTCACAGCTCTCCGGGTGGGAAGGCACGGCCGTTCGGAGACCTGGGGTCTCCTCAACCCTGGGACCCCCATCCCTGCTCCCGTGGGCAGAAGATAAATGCCACCTCCTACAGCCCACCCGGCCAGGGGGGGACACACCGAGGGGCTTCACCCTACCGACATGAGCCTCTTGTACTCATCGAGACGTTGCTTGTTGGAAGCGATGAAGAGCCCTCCGTTCTCCACCCAGCCCGTGTGCAGCCCCGTCTCCGCCGGCAGCTCCCGGCTGACCACGTCCCGCGTGTGCGCCAGCAGTTCCACTTCCACGTCGCTGGGACGAAGCTGCCACAGCAGACCTGGGGTGGAGGACACGCACGCAACACAGAGCCCACGGGTGGGACAGGGGATTCCAACCCCCCCATCGCAGGATGCAGAGAGGGCCCCCCCGCCATCCCACTCGTGGCCTGGGTCACCCTGCCAGGGTTCTTGCTCCATCTCGTGGAGATGTGGGAGCCCTACAAATCATCGGTTTCTATTTTCCTCGGGCATTAAATGAATGGGAAAAAAAGAGTTTCTGGAGCAGACAAACCCAAAAGAGACAAAACCCCCCAAAAGCTTATTGAATTAACATCTTCCAGCTCCTCCCTCCCTGTTAAAGAAAACTGGCTTAAAGAAGGATAAAAGGTGTGGAAATAAAGTGTTTAGTTTTCCCATGAGCATATAAAACTTCAAAAAAAAAAAAGGAAAAAAGAACATTTTGGGGACGTTTTCCTAACAAAAAGCTACGCCAGAAGGAAAAGCAGAACCCCCAAAATTCTCCACATTTAAAGCCCAAACTCTCCGACCCATCCAGAGCCAGCCTGCGCGACGGATCCCCTCCACGGACAACAGCTCATCTCAAACCGTGGGCATCCCCGTGCCCGCCACCCCCACCCCAGGGACCACCCGCGCTGCGCCCACCGCCTCACCGGCTGTGTGCCAAGTGGTCCCTGAGGTCAAGCGGTCCCTCTCCAGCAGCACCACGCTGGTGACACCCTGCTTGGCCAGGTGGTAGGTGGTCTGGCACCCCAGGCTACCCCCTCCGACCACCACCACCTCGGCCGAGGGTGGTGGGGGCCGGCTGGGCTCCCCGCTCCCGGAGCCTTCCTCCTTCAGCGTCTTCTGGTACGGGACGCTTTTCTTCGTCGTGGGACCCGTCGCGCTGCTGAAGGGTCGGGGGCTTCTCCAGGGGGGTGGCAGGAGGCGGGGGGCGGCCGCCCGCAAGGCGCTGCTCACGTAGGACATCTCTACCTGCAAATCCCAAAACCGCTTCGCTGGCACGGCTAGGGGACCCCCGGCCAGCCTGGCCGCTCCCCACCATTTCGGTCTCACCACGTCTCAGGGTGCTGAGCAGCTCGTGGGTGCTGGAGTGAGACCCGGGGCATGTCCCTGAGTGGGCTGCTGGGACCCCCTTCCAGCAGGGAAACGGGACGGCCGTTGCATGCGTGTGCACTCCTAAAGACCCTTCAGAGGGGCCCCACTTCAAAAAGGGGCTTGGAAATGCACGGGGCAACGCCTGTGCTCGCTCATGCCTGCAGAAACCACTTTTTTTTTTTTTTTCCCCCCTTGTATTCAAGAACTGTTTGGCCACAACGAAGGCACAAGGTTTGCTCCCTATCAAAAGAGGGCAGTGCAATGGCTGCGGGTGCGGGACGGGGACAGATCCTGCCTGCAGACACCCCAGCCCCTGTACCCTGGGCTCCCGGCCAGGGACACGGCTCAGGGTTTGCTCCGGACTCATATTTTTGGGTGCACAAGGAAGGGTGCAGCAGGGTCTCCTGGGCAAGCAACACCCCTTCCCACACTAGCCACGGGCCGTGGCGGGGGACAGCCCCGGAGCTCACCCCACCGAAATCCCCCCGCTCACTTCTATGCGGCCTTCAAATCCCCCGCTGTCCCCCCACAGCCCAGCAAAGCTGCAAACCTCCCGCTCGGGAAATCCCGCGACACCCGCAAGAGTTTCTCGGACAGCCCACGGCAGGTTCCCACCGCCCGCAGCCGAGACTCCACTCACCGGCGAGGTTCGCTCCGGGCTGGCTTATCCCAGCCGTGACGGCCGTGGGGCCCCTGCCTTCCTCCGATGCTCTCCTCCTCCTCCTCCTCTTCCGTGCACCGCCACCGTCCCTTCGGCCCCTGCTGCAAAAAACATTAACCAGTGCCGGAGGCGAGCCGAGCCAGCCCAGGCAGCCGGGAAATAGGGGCTTACCTCCTTCTTACCCCTTCTTGTGGTTCTGCTGGTCCCCAGCTAAGAAGAAAAGTCGAGCAGAGCAGAGAAATTCAAAACAGGGAGCAAAACGCCGCTTTTCTCCCCAGCTCGGTGCCCGGCAGAGAACAAACAGCCCAGCTGGGGCCAGCGGGACTCGCAGCCTCTCAGGCTCGCTCGGCGGCTGGCTGGAGCCGTCAGCTGGATGCCAGAAAGCAAACACGGCGAGGAAAGGCACCATCTGACCCTCCTGCCGGAGTTCCCAGCAGTTAGATTTTAAGAGCAGAATTACAAAAAAATTTACACATTTCCCAAGAGCTCAAAGCGAAGGTGGGAACACCAAAAAATTTAATTTAGAGGGGGTAGGAAAAGGAACGTTTGATTTAGATCTCCCACCTCGAAGGTTTATTGTTCCTCCTGCCCAGGACTCACCCCTGAAATTAGGGCCTGTTTGGGCAGGATACGCAGGTGGGGCAAGTTTTTTAAAGGTGGCTCTGAAGGGCCCGATTGAGATATCGCAGAGAACCCGGGCTTTGGCTGGCGGTTGGCGTGGTCAGGGTCTGAGCAGCATCGTGGTCCCTGCAGTGCGTCCTGAGCAGCATCACCCACCCATGGCCCCACGGAGCCCTGAGCAGCCCAGGGACAGGGTTTTGGGGGGCTTTTAAGCATTCAATGGCAGCATCACCCTGGGAAGTGCCCCCCGCTGCTCCTCATCACCCCATGCCTCTGTTCTTGCATGCTGAACACACCATGGTACCCAGCCTGCATCCAAATTCCCCCAGTTTGGGAAGAGTTTGGATAGAAGTGGAGGGGTTCACTTGTTCCAGCATTAGCCCCTGTGTCAGGCAGCATTTCTCCCAAAGATAAAATCAGTTTCTAAGTTTTCAAGAGAGAGCCCCAATTCCTCCAGACTTCTCCATGGACTAATTGCTCAAAATAACCACAGAGATGCAAACAAGTCTAAACTCCTGTTTGCAGTGGGCTGTTTCTGTTCGACAGGCCAGAACCATTTCATCAGCGTGTGCTAATTATAAATACGACCTTTGGGTTAGACCGGACCTAAAACAATACAAACCCAAGCAGACATTCAGCAGCCCGAGCCGTTCACCAAGCTCAGGAGGGACAGCAGAGAAAGCAGCAGCGACTTCAGTCCCTCCAAGCCCCAGGACCCCAATGCAGCTCCAAAGCAAGAATGAAGGTGATTTTTTTTTTTGGTGGTCAGTCCAATGCAGAGGGAGCCTAAGGCAGTTCAGTCTTTTCCCTGTAATTCTTAGATTAATTATAAAATAAAGAAGCATATTGGTTTGTGTGCGCCAGCTGGAGTTTTCTAGGTCACAGAAAACATTATGGCTAATGCAGGAATGAACTAGCCAGGCGTGCTGCAGACCCGTGGCTCATCATCGCGTGCATCATGCTGCAAGCGTGGGCCGTCACCATCCCCATCACCACCGGAGCCCTCCCATCGCTCTCCCCTGCACCGCAGTCTGAATTCGGTCTTCAGAAAGCACTACTGGTGCATGACCCCAAACCAAAAGCGAGCTCGATCCCACACAGTCCTGCTGGGCAGAACTTTTCTGAGCTCTGCTCTTGGCGATCCCCTGCCTCAGTTTCCCCATCTTGATTGCACAGCGGTTTGGACCCTTGTTTTGGGGTTCACCGAGCTGGGTGGCACCGGAGCTTGCGCCCAGCTGACGTGCCTGCTCGCAGCAGGGACCGGCCGAGGTGGCAGAGGGAGGTGGCCACAGGCTGGCTGGCCACAGGCCACGGTGGCCACGGGGCATGCTCAAGGTCCAGCCCCAGGGACATCGCAGGGTGGCTGTCACACTCTGTGGCAGGGATCAGGACCTGCTGTTTGCAGAGGGCAGCCAGCAAATGCAACCACCCCCAGCACCGTGTTTGCTCAGAGCAGAGGCAGTGCCCTGGCGAGCCCAGCTAATGTGGGAGATTATGTCAGCAGCTGCTATTGCTGGGGAAAAAAAATAGTAATAAATAAAAAAGAAAACCTGTGTCTGGTGCATCGCCTCTCTGGGGCAGGCTGGGGTCTGTGCAGGGCTGGAGCCAGCTGTGCTGGCCATGGCTGAAGATTTATTCTCCTGTTAATGCCCCTGGGAAGGCTGCTCCTGGTCGGGTTACGGTGCCTGGCTGTGGCTGGGCACGGCCAATAAAAGCCCCATTTATCCCCGAGGCGTCAGACCTCGCGTGGGTGCAAACCCCAGGAGGAGGTTTGGACGTGGAGCTGAGCAAAGCCGGCTGTGGAGGCACCCACCTGGCCGAGACTGCAATGCTGCCGGCTCCAACCACCCCCCGAGGGTTAAATGTCACCAGCTGCCACCGAGGAGCCAGCCCCTGGGGTGGCAGGGATGTCCCCAGAGGCAGGACCTTGCACAGAACCAGATTTTTGCATTTACCTGCTCTTCCAGCCATCAGTCAGTTCCAGGCTCTAGTGCTGCATTTTTGCAGCCCAGTCTCGCCATGGGCATCTGACGGCGATGCCCGACCCACTCAGGGCTGGGCCGATGCTCATCGCCCGCAGGAGAGCACCCAGGTACCAAAACCTGGTATTTCATACATGGTGCATGTTGGAGAGCTTCCCTGAGACTGAACAGTAACAACGGGGAAAGGGTTTACCCCAGGCAGGGGTCATGACCTCGGCCAAGGCTAAATACCTGGCTGAGCAGCTTCTTTCCAAATCAGCATCCAAAAGTTAGTGCCCAGCTCATGTCCTGCTTCTCCGAGTAAAACGCCTCGGCTCATTGCTACAGCCCATTTCAGCTGACCCTGTGAAAGTTGAAGCGAGAAGGAAAAAGCACTGGGGACTCCAAGAGCAGAAAAAAATTAATATTATTAATTAAATGACATGGCAGCTCACAGTGGCATCTCGTGTCGCTGCTCTGGGGTGAAACCTCCAGCAACGCCTCAGGTATTTTATAAGCAACTGTGCAATTTCTTTTATTGCTCTGGAAAATGCTGCTGCCTGCAGGGCCCAGTGGGATTCTGGAATATGATACTCGGGAGTGACTAAAAGCCGTGAAAAATCATGCTCCTTCTCTCACCCTGCAGCGGTTCAGCTCGGGCAGGGAGAGAAATCCCAGGAAAGCTGCCTGGCAGGAGCGCAGGACAACTGCACGAGAAGCAGCTGCTCCAGAAACAAGAAGAAGGAACTCTTGGCTTCAGCAGTGCTTCACTGCAAAGAGCCCTGTCTGGCACTGCAGGGAGGATTTACTCATTTACTCTGAGTTTTGGAAGGGGTACGAACGCTTACGGTTCACGGCAGGAATCGGAAAGGATCCGTCCCCACGAGCACGCATCTCCCCCGGACTGACCAAGTCACCTCTCCGGCCCCAGCGCGGCCGAGGAGGCTTTAGTGACAAGAAACCTGACACAAGCCTGAAGCTGCAGTAAAAACCATGGCTGGAAAAAAACCTATCAGCAAAATTACACTTTATTTTTTTTGTTGTGGAATTTACTTTGATGTATTGTAACTTAAAAGGGTCTGGAAAAACCACATGCAAAAGGGTTTCTAAGTAGCAGCTAAAGTTTCTATTCCAGCATTACAAGCTATTCCAAATGATTTCCAAATTCCCAGCTATAAACTATTCCATAAACAGTTTTATCTTTAAACCCCCTCCACCCTACCCCAGTTAGTGCAGTGCAAAGGAAAAACCCAAGGAATTTACATATTATTTTCCAACGTATCCCATTGCAATTTTGAATGATCTGCGATGAACTAAAATATATATACAATTTTCTCACCATCATAAAAAAACTTTTCCCTTTCTTATTCACAGATATATATTGTGGCAAATGGCTGAATAATTACTTACAAACAAAACAATATTTTTAACAAGTTTCTTACAACAGTAAACACGAGAGGGAGGGCTCTCTGGAGGGAAGGGGGATTTGGCAGGGCTGGGAGGGGAGCGCAGGCAGCGGCGGAGGTCGGGGATCCCTTTGGGGCGTAAGGGAGAGACGGTGCCGTGGTCCCCGTGACAAGAGGACGGGCTCTTCCAGAGGGATGCCCTCGCCGCCTTACAAAATCAGCCACGTTAAACAGGAGGGTCGCGTAAGGCTTTAGGATCTGAGGCATAACACGAGCCGTCGTGAGTTTGTCTCGGGTGTGTGTGTGCGTGCATCTCATCCACCCTAAATACGCCCACAGCTCCGGGAAACGGAGCGAAGCCCTTTGCTTTGCCCGGGAGGAGCAGGGCATTGCCAGCTCCCTGCTGGCTGCTCCCCCTCGAGCGTACCCCGAGCTGAGCACCGAGGGGCTGGCCGGGAGAGGTTAGCACCAAACAGTACCTTGGGAAAAGCCCCGAGCCCCCTCCGTGTCCCCGTCACCTCGCAGAGCAAGACCCCCCGTGTGCATCTGCCCCGGCCAGACCCCGGCTGCACCCACCCCACTCCCCCCCTGGCACCGAGAGCGGGGGCACTCGCAAGGCTCCGGGAGGAACGGGCAGCAAAGCAGGGCGGCTCTGGGCTTGTCACCGAGCGACATTTAATTTTCAAATTAATATCTTCCCCTTTTCCTTAAGAGCCCCAAACTCTTCCATTTATTATCCCAAGCAGGGCACTGCTGCTCCGTTTGCCGCAAGGCTTCGGATGCAGCCGTGGTACCTCCGTGCCAGGGACCGAGAGCATCGGCACCGCTCGCCCACCCTACGCCGGCGTCTCCCAGACCCGCGCCAGCGCGATGCCAAGAGCCCGCACCGGGAACGCAGTGTCCCAGGGCAGGACCACCCCAAGTCCCAGGGGAAAAACGTCAGGGCACGGAAGCACCAGCTCAAAATTCCACTTATCCAGAGAGGCTGGAGGGCATCTCCTCCAGCTCAGATACTGGATAGAGGAAAGTTGCTCCCTGTCACACACCCACATGCGGGTTTGTACATATTTGCACTTTGGAAGGAAATTCTGGAGCTGGAGAGCAAAGCTGGTGCCCAGCAGAAGACGATGGCTGGGATTTCCACCTGGCAGCTCTGCCTACCCACCACGAGTGCTGCACTTTGGAAAGAACAGACTCGGACGGACGGTGCTCAGGACAGAGCGGCAACGCCAAGACAGACGGACCTTTACTTGACAGCAGCAGCAGTAACAGCCTGTGGGAGGAAGAGGGGGCAACGCTCACAGTCCCCAAAAGTGCACACAGCTGGGGAAGAAGAGATGCTTTCACAACTTAGCGAGAAAAATCAGGAGTTGATCCAGTAGCCCTTACTCAGGTGGGTTTGCCCCCCTGAACTCAGCGAGGTGGGATGTGTCACGGCTGCAAGAAAAATCAGCCTGGCTCGGAGAGGGAGGGGGTCCTGCCCGCAGCAGGACCAAGCTGGGAGCAAGGGCAGGACAGACCCACGGACACACACTCGTGTCCGCTCCTCTGCATGTACCCGATGCCTTGGTGGCCTCCAAAACCCTTGTGTGGCAAAGTGCATCTCCAGTCCTGCAACGCGCCGAGACCTCCTGCTCACCAGTGGGACCAGCCTGCACCCTGGGCTGCCCCCTCCGCCCGCAGCAAGGCTGGTGGGACCGAAGGTGGTTGTAAAGCAAACGGGCTTGGGATGCCAAAGTGGCTCTTTCCCCTCCTGTCTGACCTGGAGGTCCACTTCCAGCCTATGTCTGATGGTCGAAATGCACTCCTGGTTTCGCAGCTGGCATCCTTCAGAGACGAGCAACAGCCCTTTCCTCCTCCCGGGTCGGGTATCCCCGCTCTGCCCCCTCGTCCCAGCCGCAGCACGGTGCTGCCAGGCGCTGCCGCGTGGCTACCAGGGAGACTGCCAAAATCCTGACCCGGGGAGCCCACCCGAGCAGCGTGGCAGGGGGACCGCATCATCTCCTTGGGGCCGAGTCGCTCCCTCCCCTTAGAAACACCCTAAATTCCCCGGGCACCCACCCGGGCACAAACCTTCAGCCTCACCCTCCCACCACCATCACCACAGTGGCTTTTAAAAGACCTTTAGTAAAAGAGGTTTGGAGGACCCCATCCTCTGGTGGGCACCGCACAGAGTCTTTCAAGCTCTGTCCATGCAGGGAAGCGCAGCTTTCCCGGGACTCTTCTGCAGCTGCTACACGAACATTATCCGACAGACCATCAATCTTCTATACACGTAACAGGAGCGAGGCCGGCGGCGGCCCCGATGCGCGCGCACACACACACTGTACAGAGGAACGGATTGCTAAAGAGTCTGCGAGAGCAGTCCTGGGACGTGTCCGGCCACGGCTCACGGGGAGCTGCGGGCGTCGGGACAAGTGTGCACGGTCTGCAGCGGCTCGCTCTGGGCGTTCGATGACTTTCCATCAGACATCCCCGCAGTCATTGCACCCCCTCTTCTTCCACGTACGTCGAGGGAAACCAGCCAACCTGTCAGGGAAGCGGAGAGGTGAGCTGGAGACTGGGGAGCTCAAGGGACCTCCCGTGCCGTCACCGGGACTATTCCCCCTCTGCCACACGCTGTTCCCGGTGATCCATTTGTATGGTGCTGGATGCGCCCACATCCCGACGCACGGTGCAGTGCAGCCGTTACCCTAATTTGGGACGGAGCTAGCAACTATACATTGCCTCAGACACACGGGTCATCCGCAACATATAAGGGATTAGGACATGACAATCTGTGCCCAGTGCTACAAACTCCGTGGGACACCGGGCATCGCACGTCACTGTCACACAGCACCGACCGGCGACGCTGCGGTGGCTCTCGTGAGAAGAACGCCCACCCAAAAGCCAGAAAAGAGCAAGAAGGAGTGGGACATGTCCCCCTGCCTGTTGCTGTCCTGACAGCAGGTTCTGCTCCGGCTGGGCACGTTGAGAGCGGGGAGCACCGCGTGCCGCAGAAACGGGACGGGACATTATCCGGCTGCACTCACTCTTCCGTTGGTTTCCCCCTTCCACCATCCCTGGTCCCCGCCAATCCTGCTGTAGATCTTCACCACGTCACCCTCTCGCAGCGAAAGCTCCCGCATGTCCCGCGCCGCAAAGTTGTATCGTGCCACCGCCGTCCCTATGACCCGTGGGGTGAACACTGCGAGGGGACAAAGCAGAAGGAGTCGGGAGCCGTCCCATCGTGCGGGACCGGCCGAAGCCTGGGGAAAGCTTGGTGAGGTTCAACCTGGGTTTTCCACGACGGCGCTGGCTCCCATTGCAACGCCATGAGCCGGAGCAGCTCAGATGGCAGGGCTGGCCTCATCCGAACCGCTCAGCCCAACATGGACTGGGGCGGTTGGGGTTAAACTGGATTCCTGCTGGGCTTTAAATAGTTCTAAGGGCTTGGGAAGCCCCTCTCTGCTGACCAGGAGAGTCCAGGAGGGGCTGTGACCCCGTTGGTGGGGATCGCTGGGGTGAGGGACACTTTTGTGAGAAGGGAAGGAGGTGGTGAAAGAAAAGATTTCATAGGAATACACGATCATTAACAATGAAATCATGGAAAAATCCTGTTCCACCATTAATGTCAGGTCTGGCTGCCACACAGCTCCCAGCACCTGATGGGACCACCTTGTGAAAAGGAGATTTGGCAAACAGCTTGTATTTAAACTACTTTGAAAAACTGAGTTACTGGGATTGGATTCTCCTAGAGATGCTGAGCAAAACCCTCATGTTTTGACATGGGAGGAACAAGATGCAAACCCACCATCCTCCCTGCTCCTGTCCCTGCCAGGGAGAAGCCAGGGCCCTTGGAAACTTGGTTCCATAACAGACTAAAAAGTGCAAAAACACCCTGCAAACCCTAACGCTGACCAACAGCTTGTCATAAGAAGTATAGCCCCGTGAGCTGTCCCGGGACCCGACCTCCACCAGCACGGCCCCAGCACCACGGATCTCCATCGCTTCAGGTAGGGGATGCTCGGGGGAGGTACAAGGAGGAGCAGCAGTGTGGGAGGTAAGGCAGGGGCAATGTTCAGCTTCCCTGCCCCATAGTTTGGGCAGGGAGAAGGAGGGCTGGAGAGCAAAGGTGGGAGGGATGGGATGGGCAGAGGAGGAGAAGAATGCACGTCCTCTGAAGTTTGCAAAAAAACAAAACCCCCACCCTGGAGGGACGTCGTGTTTTGGTGAAGCTACCCTTTTTTGTCCCAGGAGTTTCAAGGATTAATTTAAATTCTAAAAGTTTGCAAACCGAGGTTGAACTAAGTTTGAGGAAAAGCTTTGCCCAGGTTTTCAGCTCTCGGGATGGAAGGAGATGAGAATGGCGATGGAGACGGTCCAGACACACAGCGTGCAATCACTGGAAGACTCGTCCGTCCTCGCCACGCAGCCAGGCTGGAGAACGGAGCGAGAATCACGGCAGCTTTGAACTCTTTCATCAGGAGCTTGCTCAGAGCCCATTGCTGCACAAATTACTTTCTTCAATACTTTCTATGCAGTTAAAGGATCCCAAATCCCCAGAATTATGTTCTAATACCTTGAAAAGTTAAGTGTTCTTCCCGAACACAGCACCAAGGAAAGCACGTGTGGCCTTGCCCGTGATTTTCCCTGCCCAGCCTAAAGAAAATACTGAAAGGGAAAAGCTTAAACAGGAAGAAACGAACTGGCACGATTTTGCTCTGATCCCTGCCAAACAGGGAGGAAGACACCGGTCTGTAACACATTTAATCAATGGGGTTCAAAGGCCAGAGCAGCACTGCGCTCTCTGCAGGGAGGCTGAGCCCCAAACTACATTTGACAGCCCAGGTCCCCCCCGACCTTCTCAGCAAGGGGCTCCTGAGCAGCCTCAGACACCAGAGCTCAAAAACTGCCGGACATTGAGATGTTCTCCTTGTACAGCAAGAAGAAATGGTCTGGAAGATGGTGTGATGCCAATGCTCGTTTGGTGAAACACACAGGATAAACAGGTCGAGCTTGAAGTACATCATGAGATCCCAATGTGCTAGATTCACTTTTTCATTAATTTTAGCCCCCTTTCTCAAATAGTGACAACTCCATCTTCTCCCTGCCTTAATTTTGGGGAGACGGGGGAGTGCGTTTTGCTTCCAGCCAAGCCTTGGTTAAATTAACTTATTTCCAGGCTGTGCTCCAGGGCAGCACTGGGGACCCCCTGAACTGCCTGCGAGTGATGGAGGGACAGCGGGGACCCTGCAGGTCCCGCTGGTGATGGCTTTCAAGCTGGGGATGCTGCAGCCTGGGAAAGGCGGCAGGTCTCTCCGGTGGGGAGAGGCACTGGTACCTGACCAGAAGGGACTGGAGGAGCTCTGAGAAGAAAAGTTGAGGCCCTGAGGACTGAGAAAAGAAAAGTTGTAGGAAGCGCAGGAGGCTGCAAAGAGGTTAGAGAGAAACAGAAAGAGGCAGAACACGCATTAAAAAGGAAATTAAAAAAAAAAATTATAATGCACAACACTTTAAAAGCCGACGGAGAAGTAAAGGGCAAAGCATGCGGATGGTCTTGCGCAGGGGCTTGGAGCTGGGACAGCCAGCAGCAGGTCAGGTCGCAGCCCCGCAGCCAGCGTGGGGGCTCAAAAGTCATCCTAGGGTTGTATTTCATGTAAAAGGATATTTAATCAACTTTTAAAAACTATCTTCCTTCAGTATCTTTTTAAAATATACCATGGAAAAATTTTTCAAAAATGCATTTTTCCCCACAAAGCAGTTATTTCTGTACTCAGGCTTTTAGACAAAATGGAACATTTTGCACTAATGCACATTTTGCTTTCCATTTGTTTCCATTTTTTTCTTTTTCTTAGTTTAGGCACAGACTTACCATTTCTCCCATCATCTCCATTAAAGGAGTCCCACTGGGATTCAAACCATCACAAGTCACACTGGAACCGGATCCATTAAAACACACACACAACAACTCACGTGGGCAGGTAAGACACGATCTATCCCGCTAACAGAGCATCACGTCTCTGCTCAACAACCCGCAGGTGGAGGGGCTGCCCTTGCAGCCGCAGCTCCTCTCTCAGCAGGACCAGGGGGTGGCAAACCACCCCCGAGCACAGGGTGCAAAACCACAAGAGGGAAACCAGCCTCCCCCAGCAAAAGCTCTCCCCGGGCGGCTGCACCCGCTCCGCAATGCCGCATGAGCTCGGAGGAGCAGTGCCAGGCAGCCCCAGCTCGGCTGGACCCCCCCGATCCCACCACCTCCTCTGAGACCCGTCCTCAAAGTGCCACCAGCCGAGCAGGACACTCGTTTACAAACTGGGGGGCTCAAGCCCTAGAGCAAAGCTATAAATCCCTTCGTCCAGACGGTGCTCCTACACCTTATTGAAAGGGTGAGATTTCCCATCAGAAGTTTAACGGCACCCACTCGCGCGGCTGAGCTGGGTTTTACCTGGAGAGCGGGTGAATGTCCTGGAGGTAGAGCGCTCCCGAGATTTATAGGGGTATTTCAGTGTTGTGTCCAGCTGCTTGAAGCTCTCCTTCAGCGAGTGGCTCTGGTAGTACTCGACCAGCTCCTGGGAAGGATGGAGAGGCACCCAGGTGTCTCCACCGTCCTCTGCGTGACTTGCAGGGACGGTGCACACGCTCAAAAGGGGCTACAAAAACCTACCAGCAAGCTTTCAAACTTCTTGGCTTCCGTGATGTGAATCCAGTTGTCCTTCTCCACCACCTTGATGTGCTTCACCTCCTCGTTGAACCTGCGACGGGTAGCAAAGGCACTCAAGAAAACGTAGCTGCGTGCTCCAGCCCTGTCTCGCCCTCCGCGAGCGAGCAATACTAAATTACTAAATTAAGTATTACTCACTTAATACTGATGGCAAAGCGCTCGGCCTCGGCCGGCCGCTCCCGGATCAGGTAGGTGCCGCTGACGTGAGACTTGAGCAGGTTGTCCGTCTGCTGCCGCTCCATGTTCCCTGCGAACCTGAAGCCCAGAGGCTAATTAATTAACTTAATTAACTGAGAATGAATGCATATCTTTAAAATAGGCATGTTTTAGACAGAAAGATACATCTTTTTTTAAAGGCATGAAGTTTGAGAAGGCAAGTAGGGAAACAGGTCTCATCCAAAACTTCATGAGCAGAAAGGAAAGTGCCCCAAGATCTAGAAGAAGCTGCTCAGCCACTGAGCAGAGAGGGTGAGCGACACAGTGTGCAACCTCTTCCCTTTGACGTACCTTACACCTAGAAAATCCCACTAATTGGGAATCGGTCCCCAGGTAAAAAAAGCTTCAGCGAGAGCTGGGGAGTGGGGATAATTTAAACTCATGAATTTGCAAACCCGGCTGGAGCTGAAGGGAAGGAGCAGGAGGCAAGCCAAGCGCAGACCCTCCCACCGAGGCAGGAATTGCTTCCTTCCTCCCAAAATGGTTTTCCGGGCACAGAAAATGGAAAGAGAAACCAGCATCTCTCCTTTTGCCTCTGACCCTGTCCATCAGTGAAGAAATCCCTACTGACCCTGCAAGGGCTGCACCAGGGTTCAACACCCAAATGCCACTGCAGCGGCTGCGGCGGGGCCACAGGGGAGGCGGGATGCAAAGCATTGCGAGCCTGCATTCATAATTCATTATTAGGGTAGATTCCTGACAAAGTAACAATTAAAAGGCAAGGTCGATATAACTTTATGGCCAGACGAAGGGACTCACCATGGATACGCTGTGTAGTCTATCTCCCGCGAGGGCGGCCGGCTGTTGGGAGGCTGCAAAGAGAGCATTGCTTATTACTGATGAGCCAGCGTCTCATCGGGCTATAGACCGCAGGCGAGACGCTCCTCTTCACGGGAGGGTTTTCATCTGCCAAGCCATTTCTGAATTATTGGCTTCGGCAGCGGAGGGCAGTGTTGCAGCTGAGCACTTCTCTCTCAGCCTCCCAGCTGTGATGAGCACGCAGCGTTTTTTCATTTACCTGAGCGTTTTTTAATTGGGAAGCAGCTGACAGCATTACAAAACACAGTAAAAAAACCCCAAAACCAAAGAAATAATATGCAGTTTTCCTGTACTGTGACTGATCTTGAGTACTCTGCTCCCGAGTCAGCTCTGCAGAGAAGGAACGGAGCCTGGACCTGGTCGCACCAACCCCAACCTTGGGAACGGGGCTGAGACCAACTTGGCCAGACATTTGCAACCATGGGATGACGGATCCACTTCCTCGCTAATTCAGCCACAGTAAAAGGCCACATTCAAAGTCCAGGGGCTTACTGGAAGGACCAAGGGTCTCAAGCAGAAGGCTGAGAAGAGCGACAAGCACCACCGGAGCAGCACCCTCCTGTGACAGCCCCCAGCACCCACCCCGGCACTCCAGGCTCCGTCTCCTCTTCGGCACTTACCCTCGCATCAACGGGGCAGGGTTTTACTGACGAGCTGGGAAAATAACCCGACTTCTTCGTCTGCAGCAGCCGCCCCTGCAAAGCCAAGCAGGGTATCAGATTGGGACGTGCATGGGGTTGCAGTGTTTTTGTCGTGCAGGGATGGGGACAGGCTCCAAACTGCCTCACAGCTCCCCTGGCCCCGGCTTTGAACCCCCAGCACATCCCTGTGCTCTGGGAAAGCCCACAAATAAAAGGGCCAATGCAGAAGTCACTGGTTTAAAACTTCCTGGGAATTTCCAGAGGGGAATCATTCTCACCTCCCACCACGGCGAGTCGGGGTCCCCCCTCAGCAGCTCAACCACGTCCCCAATTTGAAATGTCAGCACTGGCTTCCCAGGGGGGGCTGGGTTTCCGTGGTAATTCTGAACCACCACCATTTTAGGACCTGGGAGAGAAGCAAAACAGTTTCATCACCTAGTCCCTGTTAGAAAAAAACATAACAAAAATACCCCTCCTGAAGGCTGTTGTTCCTTATCCTGTGAACCACGAATCTAGCGGCACCAGCAGGCAGGATTTTGGGGCAGAAAGCATGAAAGCAGAAAGGAACAGTGCCCACAGCGAACTGTCTTGGCTCCCGCAGTTACATGGATGATTGAGTTCCCTGAGCAAAAATAAACCCAAAAAGGACCCAGCCAAGCCAAAGCTCTGACTTCCAGCCCTGCACCTGGACTTGAACCTCAATGCCCGGCCGGCACCAAACCCCACCAGATTCAGCGGTGACACCCGTGATTGCAAAAGGGACCAGCAAACACTCGCCTTCCACTGAACTTCAGCCAGACCCAGGACCCAAACGCCCCTGAAGCTCACAGTCAAAGTCCAGTTGTCTTGCCAACAACTGCACATTAAATAAGCTTCCCCAACTGCAGTAAAACCACAGTGTTTATCTTCAGAATGCTTCCCCACCTCTGCCTCTCCCCGCCCAGCGAGAGCACTCTGTACTTGCTTTTTTTTTTAACCACCAATTTGATTCAGGTTTCTTTTTGCCAGGCTTGGCTTTCCTTTCATCAGAAAAAGCACAAAAACAAATTGTTCCTTCTCCTTCGAGCCAGAGCATGGGCAGGGCAGGCCCACCACTCCGTCTAGGCTAGTTTTAAGCAAAGGAAAATAAAAAAAAAAATTGCAGCGACCATCACGACTCACAGCCCCATCAGAGGGCAGCGCCTGGAGCCGCGCATCCCTGCAGCACACCGGCCACACGCCGGCAGGACGATGCTCCCCATCAGCAACAAGCCTCCCTGCCAGAACGCGTTTGGTCCGCTTTGAAGGACGATCTGGCCCAAGGAAATTCGGCAGGCTCTGCTCGATGACGGGTGCGGGGTGCAGAAGCTTTACTCGCAAGGCAGAGCAGGCCAGGGGCACGAATGCAGCCGACGAAACGACGCGGTGCTGGTGGCCGCGGTGGGCGAGGGCTGAGCCCAGGGAGAAGCTGGGTCTTCCCGCAGGAGACCCGACCTGCTGCTTTGGGGAGCAGGGACAGGAGAGACCTCAGCACCCCATCGCTTGCCGTGAGGGTGGCACAGGACCCTTCTGCAGCTGCTAATGCTCCTTTGTGGTTTTGGAAGGAGCTTCTCCCTCCCACATGCTCAGTTTTAGGGACACCTGCAGCCACAATCAAGACACTTTCTGCTTGCCCTCCTGCAATACACTAACGCCCTTACCAGGTCCAGCACTCAGTGAATCCTGCAAAGAGAAAGGAAAAAAGTCTCCGTGAGGACTCGGCGGTCTCAGCTGTCTCCACGAGCACCCGCCCGAAGCCACTGGGATGAGAAACCCTGTCCCAAACCCCCCCCGGTACCTCCCAGCCCATGGTGCTCGCCCTTGCTGGGTGCTGGCACCCCCCCGAGAGCTGTGGTGCTGCACAAACTGGGCCAGTTTTAGGCTGGAGAAGAGGCCATCGGTCTCCAGTCCTGCCTCCCAGGTTGCTGGACCCCCCCTGAGGCTGGTGCTGGCTCTTCCCATGAGCTGCCCGCACCCGGACCGGGCAAGGATACAGGCTCTGCCCAAGGCAGAGGGGGATGCAGGAAAAGGGCCATCAAACAACATACCTGGTCTGCTGAAGAACCTGCAAGAGAAATGATGAAATAAGTGGTTAATTTAACAGTTAGCCCCCATTTTCTGTTTCTCTTGATGCTGTGAGTATCAATAAACAGGCATCAGTGCTTGAACTTGATGGAGGAAGCACAAAGCAGAGGCTGGGGTCACTCGAGTCATCACTTTGCACCGGGTGGGCAAGATCCAGGGAGGGACTGGAGCCGGACAAGGACATTTTCTCACTTGTGCAAAGTTCTGCAGTTTTGTTTCCTCCTCCATCCACTCTTCACCCAAAACCTCCCTGAAGCCACCCCGTGACAGTCCCTGGCACTGAGCAGTGCCAGGGCTCTGACCCAGGTGAGCAGAGGCGAGTCACAGGTTTGCCTGATTTAGACCAAGGATTCAAATTTTTGCCATATTATGGGGCTTTTGGGATCTGGAGATGAGGTTTCTCCTCACTGGAAAGGTGATCCCTGGCACGGACCCTCCCGCTTTCACTAACCGATGTCTTCTGATGAAGAACTCATCATCTCTCTTAAATGCCCTCCCAGGACGAGGGCTGGGTGCATCCCACCTAGTACAGAGACCTGCTGCCGTCCTCTGACATACATGGGATTCATCTCTCTGTTTTTGAGGCTTTTGGTTGGCTTGCTTGTTTTTCAGACCACCAGCCAATGCAAATTACAGCCCTGGGAGGCGGGTGGCAGGGTACTTAGATTTTGTTACGTGTTAACAAACATTAGTGCTTTATAGAGCAAATCTTTCAGATCATTTACATGCACCTCCTTGGCACAAACTGCTAATGATGTGAAATAGCTCACCTATCTTGCAGGGAGGAATGATCTCCAAGCACTCCTTATGAGCACCCGCTCCACATTTGGGGCAAAGATAGCCCTGGTAGAAGGTTCCTCTGTACAAAAAAAGAAGTCAGAAAGTCCTAATTCAGCCTCAGCTTTGAGATTTTCTTCCTGTGTTTTAAGGAAGATGCAGAAAAACTGGAAGGATGTTGCTCACCTTAGGAACATCCTGCAGGCTTTGCAGTTGGTAGTCTTTTCAAATGTGTACATCTGAAAGTTATGGTGATTTGCATTGGCTTTCTCTGGCTTTATGTTGGACCTAAGGAAAAGGACCAGGGCATTATCAACCTGTCCCTATGAGTCACGCTGCACTCGCAGCCTGTCACAGCAGCTCCTGTTTGCACTTCAGTCAAAGTTTGGAAACCGTAAGGACAGGTAGGAAATCAAGTGTGAAAGCAGACTCAGGGCTTGACTGTGCAGAGAGAGGATTTTGCCCTTCAACCTTCCCCGTGGGACAACATTCACGGATTTCACCCTTGCCCGAGTCAATCAACAGCCCAGACCCACCAGCGCGGGGCCAAACCCTGCTCTGCTCAGGACCGGTCCCCGCAGCAGCAGCCCTCCTCCTGCAACGCCTTCCTCCAGCCCCAGGTCAGCGCTTCACGCGTGGCCTGACACCACGGCGAGGTGTCATTTCAGAGATGTACCACCCATGCTTTGGTGCAGACGCTCAGGGTAGATGATTTCACGCTGGACCCAAGCTCCCTTTGCACAGGGACCCATCCAGCAAGCCCACGCGAGCTTCCCCATCACAGGCTTTGCTACCGGAGCTGGTCTCCAGTGACCTGCTGGTCCATGACACAGTTTCCCCGTGCTTGGCAACTGCACGCCAGGGCTAGAGCAACCACTCATGCTCACATTGCCATTTCAAACTGCTCCATCCACTTCCTCTTCATTTCCTCCGTCTTGCAGAAGAACTGGAAGCCCTGCTTCCCCTGAAGGTGAATTAGGTAGAAGCCGTATGACCACTGCAAGAGAAAACGAGAGAGCTGATCAGACCGCTACGCTCCCAACAACTGAGCAGCAAAACTCACTGCGCTTTTATTCAGGCGTCTAAATAACTGCTTTCAGTGCCTGCCCCGTCCCTTCTTCTGAAGGACTGCTGAACCTTTGCAAAGGTAACAGCAGGGAAGGAGGAAGAAGAGCTCTGTGTTTCTCTAACACATCACAACTAATGATGCCTGAATCAGCTTGGCATTGTGCACTAGGGCCAAATAGGATTTTATGGTGGCAGATGAGAGAACCCAGATTTTTCTGCTCCAGTGGATCCTCCCCAGCCATTATATCTCTCCCTGACAGCAACTGACAGCCCAGGAGGAACATCTGACCTGCCCACTGCGCATATGCTCTACCTGTCTCATTACAACACTGCACAGAAAAACATGAGAGAAAATTGTGTGCTTTGCTTACCATTTTTCCATGAGACTAGGAAAGCATAGGAGAGCAAAAGTGGAAATATATTTCATTAAAACATAAAGCCAGCAGCATTTCTTCAGCATCCAAGTGGCAAAATTGGCTATTCTTACTCAAATATCACTTATCCCATCTGTACAATACCTCTTCCCATTGCATGTAAGGGGATTAAGCTAATGGGTCTCTGCTAAACCCATAGCTGGGAGGTTTTCCTTCTTGGCTGCCGACTAAGCCTCAAACCACCTGCAAAATGATGTTCGTTCAGTGGTAACCATGCTCCGAGTGCCGATTTTGGCAGGCTGGACGGCAACGCTCACGCTGCCTTTCCAGGCTCCTCCACCCCGTGACTCCTGGGAGCGAGAGCATCCGGATGGACCTTCCCTGCGGCTCTCCTCTCCACCCCGTCTGACGTTTGCTCCCTGCCAGTCCCTCGCTGCCGGCGGGCCAGAAAGCAGGGAGCAGCTTCCTCTCTCCTAACTCCAAATATCCCAGCCTCTTCTGGGCTGTTTTGCAAGGATGGAGGTCAAGGATCAAGCCCAGCCCCACATCCATAAACATTTCTCAATGCTCTGTAAGGCTGCCCTGAAAGCTGAGCATTTATTTTCCAGCTTTTTTGCAAGCTCTGTTTCTATTTTAAAAAGCTAATGGGAACGTACTACCCAAGGACTGGCCAAAACAGCTCCAAAATGCTCTCCAGCAGAGCTAATCCCTGGTCCACCTACCTTCTTAATGTCCTTGTTATTCATAGGATCATCAGTCATCTTGTGGAAGAGCAGCTCAATAATTTCTTTCAGCTCATAATTGTATCCTTTCCTTTTGCAGACGATCACCACTTTATCAAATAAAAATAAATACCTGCCCAAAGCAAGCAAATAAACAAGCAACCCAGTCAAACATCTCATTAAAGCCCCCACTCAAGGGGAACTATTTGGAAAGTTCTGCAGCGCTTCCCAGCCAGCGCAGCTCGATGCTCTAACTGTGCTGTAATTTCACATCGATGGTGGTTTCTGACAGTGCTAGTCTAGCCAATAACTGAATAAATAAGCACAAAGCGAATCGTCAAATGAAGACACATTTAGTTTGGGAAAACTTCTGAGCGCCGCTGCTCACTCACCTGTCCTGCTTGGTGTGGTTGACGATGGAGCGGACCTTCAGCTCACCATCGATCTTCGGCCTCCCAAACTCCTCCAGCTTCACTTGCTGCAGAAAACAAAGCAAGGCTGAGATCCGCAGCCAGGGCTGGGACAATGCTTTTGGAGAGGTGGAAACCCAAAAACTGCCCGGATCGCATGGCGTGCTGGGAGAATCCCCACCAGCCCTGCCTCGAGCTGCCGAAGCTCCAAGGCTCAGCAGTCAAAGCATTTTTGCAACGTTTGGGATCCAGAAAGCAAAACCCTCACAAAATAATATATTTTCCAGGGGTTTCTACAAAACCAGAACCAGGGCTCTTGTAGTTTTGATTCCCATCCTGAACCAAGACTGGAGGTTTTGCGGAGGCTGGAACCCAACCCAAGGGTTTGGTCAGTTTGTCTTTCAGCTCAAAAGCCCTTGCAAACATTGCTCGGTACAGCATGGCCACCAAGCCATGGAAATCAGTCCCCTTGCACAGCTCTTACAGGAAAAAAAAATATTGTGAAGCATCACCACTGGTCAGGAAAATAAATATTTCACACAGCTATGTGTATAGTCCGTAATTATTTCATGTGGGCTCTGTATACATAACACCAGTCGCTCCAAAACATCCCCCCCCGGTACAATAAAAGGAAACCCCAAGCAGAACGTGCGTGGGATTGATCTGCAGACGGGAGTGACTGCTTTGCTAACATCTAATCTCCCGCATGTCAAACCTGCTCTCTGGCTGCTGCAAGGAAGAGAAGTGGCTGTTTCATGACCCCATTTACATTCCCATTTTTACAGAGCATGATGTCTGATTATTCGCACCCATCAGGATTATCATGACTGCTTCAATCAAAACCTGTGAGCCACAACAGCCCATATCCCACTGGAGAATTTTTGCAGATTTCACTGGAAAATGAAGGATTTTTTCTCTGTCTGTTAAATAACCATCCATTAAAAGTTCATTGTTTTCAAATGAAGCCAAGGCTTAAAGTCCCCCAAACCCAGGACCCCTCCGGGAAGCCCCTGGGGTGGGCAGCCCCCGGCATCTCCCTCCATCAGCCCTTTTGAAGCATCTCAGGTGTCAGCCCCAAAATTGCATTACCTCGGTGTAAAGCATGACGGTGGAGCAGCTGCACCCGCAGCTGACCAGCCCTCCCCCCCCCCAAATTGGGGAAAAAGCTCGTTAGCTTGAAGCTCTGCCACTGAATATCAAATTAATGGGCTTGTTCGGGGCTAAAGTAAGTAATGGGTTGCACGGGGTGGGCTGATGCACAGTAATGGGACTGACTGATACCTCTGGAGTTTGGAGGATGAGATTCTCCTTAAAATATCTGGTTGAGATTTTGGGGATTAGCTGCGTTTTTACATGTGCCCTTCTCCAAATGGGCCTTGGTACACTTTCGGTTAATCTCTGTCCTCTTAACAGCAAAAGAAAACCCATTTTAAATAGCAGACAGATAGCTTACTTGGGGAATTCTTGGGTCCTCCCTGCCCTAATAAGATGAGAAAAATTTGGAGAAACTTTTTCAGTGTAACACCACCAAAAGAAGTCACTCTCCATCACAGCCAAATCAGTTTTGTAATATAGCAACCACTTCTGGACTGCCAGCAAAAACACTGTCAATGACAAGGGACTATCCGAACACACGCGGATCTTTCTTAGGTAGCACATCAGATTCAGTAGTAGTTGCACAGAAAAAGCAAATCAAATTAAAGTTGGGAGCAAGAGGATTTTCCAACTTACCAGATTTTCTATAGAGCTCTGAAATTCACTTATTTTCTTTAAAGTCTCTTTGTCCCTCTTTACTTCATTTATGTACATGGCCAAGTCCTTAAAAGAAAAGCAAATATTGATATTTATTTTCCAGATTCAACTAGTACCTTACCAAAACAGAAAACACGACCCTGGCTCCCTGAAGCTGCATTCCCCTCCGCTCTCAGGAGTCAGACCAGGATTCAAGCAGCAGCCCGGGACACCGTGAGCACAGGTTTTTTTGTGCTTCCACTGCTGAACCAGGCAAGTGCTGCAATTTTTATCATTTCCCAGAAGAGGGCAATGCATGAATCCAGTGCAGCACAGCAAACCCGACCCATGGCTTTTACCTGGTGAGAGCCGGGGCCAACAGCCAGCATCCCCTGCCTTTGCACCTCCGCCCGGCAGCATCCTTCCCTCCCAGCTTTCATCACCGTAATTCCCTTCATCCCCCCGAATACAAAAGCTGCGAGCCAGTCTCTGCTGTCAAAACATCCACATCTGTAAAATAACTGCTTTGGACACCTGGCTGCACGTTAGCTGTGAACAGCGTTTGACCTGGCTCTGCCTCAGTTGCTCCGGATTGCACCCGAACTGGCGAGAGCGCTGGGATGCTCACGCTCCGTCCTTCCCGGGGACACCCCGCGAAAGCATCCCCATCTCCAACACCTCTGGGCCTCCAGCATCTCCCACCACACAAAGGCTATGTTGTGAAATACGGAGACACTCGATGGAGCTTGTTCCGCCCTGAAAAATTCTTTGCTTACCCAAATTTTGACCCATCAAAGAGAAAGAACCCTATCCCTTCCATTCAAACAACTTCTTACACCCTTCGGAGCGTATTTTCTGTGTCTGCTTGCTTCTTGTCTGCTCCCTGCCTCCTTGTCCTCAACAATAGCTCTTGTCAACTTGGATTAAATCTGAACACGGGATTTTTGAAGACATCCCCTCCGGGTCAGACCTTCCTCAGCTTCCCAACATAAGAAGGGTTAATCACAGATGATAATCACAAATCTACGTGACAATACTTATAACATCACAAAATACCCCACCGGGCCGGCGGCAGGGATGGTTATGAACAATGACAAAACCAAAAGCCTTATGAAGCAGCATCTTCCATCGTGCTTGAGCTTTTGCTCCCTCCTGTACTGGCTGTCTCCTATGCAAACTGGAAACACAATCCCAGGGTCGACCGTGACTTGAAACAGGGACAGCAACGCGCAAACTGGGGCTGCGGGATTTAAGTGGGAACTTGCTTCGCCCCCACCATCACCCAGGGGCTCAGTTCTGTGCAGTCAGGTGGAGGGTCAGTACCTGCACCAAATAGCCCCATGTGCAATTTTTTTGAGCAAATCCTGCCCCTGCTTTGTGCAAACAACTACCTATGCAAAATAAAAGGGAGGTGAATCCCTTTGGGAAACATAGGTCTATTCGCCCCCCTGCACGGCTTTCGCCCCAGACAGCAGCAACGTCTGCCGCCTACCACCACCGCAGACAGAAAGGCTGGATTTGTGATGAAGAACATTACTTGTAAGTTAAGCCTTGGTTTACAGATCAATTAAAATCAAACTGCACAGCTTCCTATGCCCCTGCGGAGCCCGGTGCGGTCTGAATTGCACCTGCGCATTCCTGGCGATGGGGCGATGAAACAGAGAAACCTCACTGATGGCTATGGGCAGCTTCCTGCAAAAAATGCTGAGATTGCAGTGCAGCGGGAGCATATATACATTTATTTATTAGCAGTGGTATTGGTGGGTGCCATATTATGAGGCATAAGCAGAGTTTAATAACTGTCACCAGGTTTAGTGTTCATTTGAGGCCACGGCCATGTGTTGTGCAGCAGCGGGCTGCGAATGCAACGTCCTTCAAACAACCTTAACTTTAAAGCGACCTATATATCGGCTCTGGATCCCCGGGCTTGCAGGGAGAATGGCTGAAAAGGTCACCCAACTTATGTAAGTGCTGGGAAATGCAGTGTTGTTACAAAAGCTGCAGCTCAAAGGGAGAAAACAAAGCGACCTGAGAACACAGGAGCAAGCCCAGGGATGAATCCTGCAGTGCTCTCCAGACACAAAACCTGGATTTAATGATCATCCTCAAGTCAGATTCTGCTGACAATGATCCCACAGTGTGAGTGTGCGGGGGTATATGTATCCAAGTCAGAAAACATTTGGATGATTTTATTTTTTTGCTGCTGATGGTTTTCCTAAGATCTTGGGGGTTTCAGCTGAAAGCTCAAAAAAACTTTAAACAAAGCAAAATTTTGACACCAGAAGTCTTCATTTGTGGAAAGAGAATTTTCCCCTTAACAACAAAAAATACTTGGATAAAAGGATTCCCAACCAGCGCCTGGATAACAGCGTGCAGGCAATGCTCCGCACAGACGCGGGCACGGGCTCCCATTTCTGCAATATTCCCCAACTTGCTGATACGGCTGGAGCTCCTCCAGATCCCTCCCAGCAAAAACAAGAGCCGAATCTGGCACAGCCTCTATACACACAATAGTAATTAGTGAAAAGTAGTAGTTTGTCAACAAATACCCGCTTCCTCAGCTGCTTAAAGAGGAAGATAACAGCGATGACTACCGATCTGCTGCAAAGCAATCGCATCAACTGGCAATCAATATATACATGCATGTCCAAAAGGAGGAGACGCTGCCTTCCCTCGGGCTGTTGGATGGTTTTTCCATCTAAGTTTTTGTTTTACAGAAGCAGAGGGTCCGGCGCTGTGATGCTTCCCAAGCCCATGCAGCCCCACTGCCGCTCTCATCCTCCCGTACCTGCATCGCCTCCAAAGCCTCCTTCAGCTGTTGCTTCTCTGGTCGGTCTGATGAATGGCTGAGCAGCTCCTGGAAAAATAATTAAAAAAAAGAGTGTGGGTGTGCTCACGGGCAACGGCTGCCTGCTGCCAGGCTGGTGGCAGGGATGCCAGGGCAGGCGGCTGCGGCTGCAGCCGTAGGACGGGGAACACGCCAAGCGGCTGGTGCTCGGGAGATCTGTTACACGGAGTTGACGGGAGGAATTTCACACATAATCAGATTATATGCAAGCTTATTTTATATTCATTAACTGCCTCTCGTGGCTAACAAGTGCAGAATTACCCTAGGTCACCGTACTTTAAGAGACAGCACAAATATTATGTCGTGTTAAGTAGCTCTAGTAATTATTTCATTTGAAGAGGAGAAAAAAAAAAAACCCTCTGCATTTGGCAATGATTCACTCTCCACTGTAAAAGCCAAAAGGTGCTACAACGAGGATGGCAGCTGGAGAGAAGTGCCAAGGCTGAAATACTTACTTTTAAAAGGAGATGGTATTTCAAAACTCTTTGCATTGGAACCACCAGCAGATCTTGCAATTTAAATTTCCCGTCCTGAACCTTTAGTGTGCATTCCTGTTAAAGAAATCAATGAATCAGCAGAGAAGCAGCTGGGGGAAAACAATGGCTCTCCCACAGAAAAAGCCTCCGGTGTCCCATGGCTGTTACGTTTTCCTTCCGTAAACTCAGTTCTGATGACAAATGGCTCGTGGTCCCTGCACGCACCCAGCTGGGGCCAGGGCTCCCACCGCGGAGGTTCTCGAGGAATAAAACACAGGGGCTGGACCCAAAAATACAGACATTCTCATGCAACTGAGCTACTCCAGCTTAATGAGATACTGCTCATTAGGGGAGCACACAAATGCTCTCAGACCTCGGGAAATGTCAAATGAAACGCATTAGCTTAACTCACCTCCTCGATGGTTTGAACTAATGCATTTTATTTGTGAGGGCTGGGAGCAGGCACGCAGACAGTTGCTGTGGCTTTGCTGATAAGCATTAAGTCATTAAGATGAGCTAATGTGATCGCAGAAGTTTTGCGACTGTTACCTTCGCCCAGACCCATTTAGATAGGGGATTCTGCTGCGCTGGCTGAGACCCCCTGTGTGCCCCCCCAGAAAGACGAGGGGAGCTGCCACGAGGGAGGGAGAGAAAGGAAAAGCATGGGAGCAACTGGATGCTACAGCCACCGATCCAGAGAACACGTTTTAAAAAATTATGAAATGCAGTTTTATCCCTGAATTGGGTTGCTACTTTTGCATGGAAAATCAAAGAGCGTTTGCAGAAAATGAGGTAACGTGTACAGACAGCCCAGCAAATTCAGATTAGCATCAAGACCAAAGCAGGAATCAAAGCTGGGTAAAAACAGCAGCTCAAACAATGCATCCCTTCTGGGGCTCCTTTGATTTACCTAATATCTGGATCAGCCCCTATTTACACTAAGCCTTTACGCTGGGGAGGGAGGACAGGGGAGTAATCTGGGCATTCACCTGGGACTCGGGTTTGCCTCTGACTGTCCCTGATGCTGCGTGTGACCTTGGAAAGCCACACGGCTCCCAGCTCAGGGATGCTCAGTGCCTTTGGGTCTCCCTGCGTGACTCAAAGAGGAATTTGTCCACAGCCAATCCCACTCTAATAAAGTCACCTGGCTTGTTTTAACTTGGATAAACTCGGGGGAGGAAGGACAGAGAGCATGTCTCGGGGGGAGATGAAGGGGAAAGCAGGGGATCAGGACAAGATAACAGCCAGCTTTGTCCCCTCTCTGGGCAGCACAGACTCACCCCCACATCCCTCCCCTCTCTTGCTAAACCAAACATGCCCAGCACGCCGTTCTCAGCTCCAGCAAGTCCTTCCAAAACTTGTGACGAGGGGGGTGGACAGAACTTGGCCCCCATGTCCCCTGCCCGCTCACCTCCACCTTCTGCCTGACGTCCTCCCTGTTGGTGAGGAGGTGGTTGAGCGTGTTTTGGGCGTACTCCATGTGGCTGCAGTACTTGCCGTAAATCAGCAGCCTGTAGAGGGGGAAATCACAAATTTAATCGGAAACACTTGCTGGCAGTTATAACCTGTTATAAAAGATATATATACTTATATACAGTGAAAGGACAAGGCAAACAGCTACTCCCCCATATAACTGCTTAGCAAAGTATTAACACTCTTTTACTGTACGGCTTTTTAACATTTAAATCTTTTGAAGTTTCCAGAGCTGAAGCCCGTGGGGGTGATTCAGCTCATGATAAGCAGAAGGGGCCGAGCGGCCAAAGGAGCCCATTTTTGGAGATACGATGGCTCATCCCTCCACTCCCGAGTGGGATATATTTAACCACTGTTCCCCAAGAGCTGTGCTTTCGGAGCACCACGATAATAAAGGGAAACCCAGCTCCACACTGAAAGACCTTTCCTAGACCAGGTTACAAAGTGGCTCTACAAGAGGTACCCGCATCCCAGGTATGACAGCCCAGATATGACCTGGGGCCCCATCCCTTCCCAAGCCACCGGTCACCGCTGGTGCTCGCCTTTCCCGGGGAGCGGCTCCGACCCCCACAAGGGTCTGCAGATTAACGAAAACACGAGGAGGGGGTCTGCGCTGAACCCCTGGCAATCCAACCCTGTGGCTCCTCGGCTGCGAGTTGGCTTTTTCTCATGACTACATCATTGCCATAATCCCCTTGATGTCTCGATAGGCGCCGTGCCGCCCTGATGGCCACGTGCCAGTTTTCCAGCTGTGCCAGATTAGCACCAGGGCTTGTGAAGGCAGGACAGGGATGCGCTTCGAGACTAAAGGACAACAAAAATCCATTTCCTTAGAGTATTTCTGAATGCAGCTCGCTCAAGCCCAGGTATTCATCTCCCCAAAAGCCTTCATTTCCCAAGTCACAGCTGCTCACAGCTCAAAGAATGATTGCCACCACCGTGGCTGAGTTGTGCCCCTCTCTCTGGGGGTTTCTGGGTATTTCACCAAGTAAGGAAGAAGGCAAGAAACTCTTGATTCTTGAGACATGCCCAGAATGGATGTGGGTGTTGATAACTTGCACCTCATCAGAGAATGAGAGGCTTCAAATCCCCTTAAAACCCAAGGACACGTTTTAGAAAGCTCATTGCTCCTTGCAGGATGGGCCACAGGGAGCTAGAGATCAAGAGACTGGGTAATTTGGGAAAAGAAGTTTGTCAGAGCCTTTGAAAACACAGTGAAGCTCTGTATGGACACACCGGGCTATAAATTTAAACACCTGACACAAACAGAGCAGTTTGCTGTGGATTCCCCCTTTTTCCTCCAGTTCAGTCATTAATCCTGCACGACAGGTTTGGGTTTTCCCCCCCTTCCTTCCCATTAACTGTATTGCTGCTGATAAGACACATTTTCCATCACACGCTGCAACTCATCCATTATTTCGGGGCCTCGTCTCTCGATGGAGATGATCTGGGAGCACCTGACCCGGTGTCGCTCCGTAAACGCGGGACTCTCAGACGCCGGCAGGGAACTGAATAGAGAGATTTATGGGAGCCGCAGTCCCGGGCGAAGCAGCAGCCAGTACAGATTATTCTTCTGCCTCTTCCCCTTGACAACTTCTGAACATGCACAATAATATCTACCTTGCCAGCACTTGGAGAGTTTCAAAGAGGCTTCAGGAGCATAAATTCAAACCTCCGGCTTTCAGAAAAAGGGATTTACAAAATATTTCCTTCCAAAAAAAAACCCAAACCCCAAACCTGCAAAGCGGAGGAGCAATACATCATTTGGCTGGGACGTCTCTGAGGATGCGTAGGGAAGTAAGAGCTATTTGTCATGAATACATTTGATGGAGGAAAGTCTTATATACAGGGACCAAGTGGGGACTCTGGAGGTCCATGTTCCCTTCTTGGTGGGACAAGACCGTCTCCCCAGCTGAGCTCACCTTCTCCTCCCGCACCCCCATTGCCTTGCTGTAAAATGTGGTATCATCGTCTTTCCTGACGTGGGACAGGACCCTGCCTATTTAGACCAGGTTGCTCCAAACTCTTTATCCCCGAGAGCCTGGTTTTGGGGTCTTCTCCAAGCCAAAACTCCCCAAAAACACCAGTTTCCCACAGCACTGAGGTCCCCAAGACCCCCATGGGCTGAACGCAGCTTCGGAGCCACCATCGCCACCTCGCCAGCCGTCAGTCTGGCTCCTTCTTTCGCCTCTCAGGAAGGCTTTTAGGTCCCCTAAAAAGCTGCTTGCAAACTCCATTAGGAACTGGGTCGGTTTGTTCACCCACCTGCATGAAACCCATCAGCTACAAGGGCTCTGCTGAGCTCCCACCAGCAAATTAACGGAACCAAACACTTATTTAAAGGCTGTCAGCCCAAAAATAAGCCTCATGCTCCCACGCAGCCATACGGATCTCTCTGAGGAGTAATGTCACCTCCACGACTCCTGCCTGCGTCCCATCCCTGCTCCCTGCCTGCACAGCTCCGTCCCGAGCAGAGTCAGCAGCATGCACGGAGCTGAGCCAGGAATTAGGAGATCAAAATCACCTGAGTTTTATGAGTATTTTTAAAGTATTTGCATTCTTCTTTGAAAACTTTTTTTTATATAATCCAGAAAACATTCCCTTTCTAAAAAGAGGCACTGTGAATGATGAATATGTGACCTTACGGTGTATTATTAATGCAGATGGTATTTCTGGAGTTATTGACTTCTGAATGGCATTTCTGTGTCTAGACACTGGTTTAATCACAGTGAAATAACACCCTGGCACGATTCCACAATGAATCAGGCCTTTGATTAGTATTAAGGATATTAAAGGCTTTTATTAACCTTATCTTTGTGTTCTGGTGTACTCCTGCTTGCAGCTGCCAAAACACAGAATCTATTATGTTTGCGAAAGCAACTTTTACATTTATTCATCATGCAATAGGTGCAGGACAAGAGCAGTGCCAAATATGCGATTTTTTTAAAGTGAGCAATCACTTTGATCTAACCAGAGCAAAGCCTTCCCTGCAAAGGAGTCATCCTACCACATCACAGGCCCTCAAAGCCCCGCTGCTGCTTGCAGGAGAAGACTACACTAAACCCTTGAAAGCGAGTGAGGTTTTACTCCATCCCGACTCGCCGTAATCGTAGCATTCCTCTCTTTAGCCCCTCTGATACATCCCTGTAAACGCATTCTACGTTCAGCCTGCAAAACAGCCGGTCTCATATGGGATGCTGTGAGCCCAGCAAAATTCCGCTGCAGACAGGGGCTTGCATGAAAAAGCATCCACGGGAGCCACAGTGACTTAGCCAGGTTGATCAGAGAGGAGATGTCCCAGCCCCTGCCCCTGGGTGACCAGACACGGTTGTGGCTGGATTTGGTTGCTTAAGTGTCGGCACCAAGTGATGTTTCGGCTGCCTGAGAGCATCTACCTGCAGAGGATGCAAAACTGGTCTGCTGTGACAGGCATTTCTGTTCCAAACTCTGAAACGGACCCTGCAAATATTAACCCATATCTATTAAAACTGGAGCTGCCTAAAGACTGGGTTTCCTTTACCTCTCTTTGAATTCCAGAAACACTTTTGCCAGGCTGCTTCCTCCAGACATCATAGAGACATCGATGGCTCTCAGGAAACTGAAGTGCACTTTAATTAGGTCCTAAAACGATGAAACAATCAATACTTTAAACAGATCCGAAGCGAGTGGGCAAACAGAGCCTAAAGAAATGCACATTCACTACTTAATCAGGCAGTCATTCTCTCTTCTTTTTTCTTCCTCTTTTTAGCTGTTTTTAAAATAAGTCATTCTGGTGAGATGCAGCCCTAAAGGGCCAGGAGAGCAAGGGTGTAATTCCGCCAGGAGGTTATACAGTGATAAATGCCCCAGGATTCCACGTGTACTAAAGTCCCTTTTGCAGGTCTGGAGGGAGCAGAGGAGACGGGCAGGCTCCGACCCAGACCTCGTGCAAACCAGCGTAGAAATAAATCCCTTCATCACAGTGTGCCCAAACCATCTCTAAGTACAGCTAAAATACACAGCCCCAGCCCTGGAACATCCTCCGTATAAAATTGTTTTCTTACCTAGAGTTCATATAATCCGCAACTCTAAAATTGAGTGTTAAAAAATATCTCCTAAACCCGTTCAAGCTCCACAGCACATGAAGGACTGAACCTCTGTACAGCTGAATGCACAAATCTAACGTGAAATCTGAAAGCCTTCTCTTAAGCAGGAAGAGGGCTGAGCTGCTGTGAAAAGAACAAAGATTTAAGCCACAGTGTCTATGCCGTTACCTCCAAATTGATAAAAATAGCTTCCATGTCTTGGGGAGTCAGTACCAGCCTCAGTGGGTTCATATAGTTCTGCAAGAGGTAAATGGAAAAGGAATTGAAATACTGGAGAGGAGTGAACAAGTTTCCTTCTGCGCAAGTGAGAGATTTTTCCCCACTTCACGTGAATTTAAGCACTTGCAAAGGCAGGTGAACGACAACGCGTTTGGCAAGACGGGGCTGTGCCAGGGACCCACGCAGGAGCCCGGAACCCCCGTGGGCGCATCTTCCCCCCGAGCTCCCCTTGGCCCCCGCGGCACTTCCAGGCACGGGAAGGTGCAAGACCCCCACCCGTGGGTGGGCGCAGCCCCCTCGCCCGCTAAATCTACGGGGAGAGGAATTTAAATGCGCACAGTTTCTTCACCTCGCTGCAGTTCTTGGCTGCAGTTGGGAAGCGCTCGGAAACATCTTTTCAGCACTTTGATTATCTCACTAGAATTTTGCCCTTGAAAAAGCGCCGGTGATGTGATTACATTGGAAATGCCTTTCTGAACAAATACATATTAATAGAAACGTCTACATGACTTGTAACTACAAAAAAGCCCCGATGCAATGCACCAAAGACAGGACCCTCTACCCATAACATGCTGTCAGAACCTACTAAGCCTTCACAAGCTTTTTTAATGGATGTCAAAGCGATAATTTAACTCTTCCTTTACACTGAACCAGAAGGGCTGTGGCTGTTTCCAAGGCATGAGGGTTATTTTCATAAATGACATGTACGTTGGGACATTTTCATGGAAAACGGGAAATGTCGTTTCATCGCGCCGGTTTTGCTCACAGCTTCTTTGTGGGAACTTTCAGCCGACAGAGGCAAATAATTGCAAAAGGGGAGGAAACAAAAGCGTTAGGGTGATTAATAATGGCAGCTTGATTTTCACTATTGTTCTTCATTCCTGCTGCTTTCCCTGGAGCAGAAACCACCTCCAGGCTCCAGCCATATCCATGACTCTGCTGTCTTGCTGAGGTGTTAGTTTTTATTGTTATTTAAAAGAAAGGCACAACAATAATTTATCAAAACTAATTAAAACCCATGAATTTAAGCAGCAAAACATTACTTTTAATCCAATTAGTTTCAATGACAAGTCAGCACAGCTTCAGTACTTTTGAAAAACACCCAGAATAAAGAAATTATTCTGTAGCAATCAAAGCGATAAGGTATCTGCAAACACGGTTCTTATCTGTGAGACCGGCCTGGCTGAGCGAGGAGTCTCTTACGCTGGGGTAGGAGGGACACAGCAGGATGGTTTTCAGCCTATTTCCAGTATGCAGCAATCAGAAAAAAATATGCTGTTTGGCTTCTACAGTTACAGGCTGCACATTTGTGCTTGTCAGTATGGGTTTTCTGGATCCCCCTTCTCTCTAATTTTACATGTGAATGCATCAATCCTGTCTCATCACATCTGCCAGCTCTCGCAGCGCAAACTAATACAGCGAGATTAATGCAAGATCAAGTGATGATGTGGAAGGCGATGGTACAGAAAAGATGGCTCAGTTCTTACCTTTTCTATATCTTCAAGTGTTTTGTAGTATTTAGCCTCAGTTTCTTGGATCTCTAGCAAACAGCAATTTCTTTTGTCATCTTCTGTCATTCCCATTTTCTAGAAAAAGGAAAAATAACACATGGTCAGATACTCTTAACAGTGGTCCAGCAACCTGCTCATGTGGAGCAGAGCTCCAGTTCAGCCTTCGGTGACAGCAAACAAGCACAAGTTTGGAAAGTCAGGGAAGTACTGTTACTGGTTTATGTTAAAAGAAACTATTTTTATCCAAAAAAATTAGGAAGGAACCCTGGCTGTACTATTCAATATGTTTCAACATGGCAAGCATTACATTTTTTGCATTTATTATAGCCACATCACCAAAGACTATCAGCTAAAGAATAAATAAGAGATAAATGCTGGTTCTCCCCATTTTTTTTGCTAAAGATGAAACTCACAACAGAGCCTAAATGGGTCATAAATAATACGTTAGACTTATACAAATCCCCTGCCATGGTTGCCAATTCTCATGATTTTAGGTCAAATCTGATAATACATGTTTTTCTTAAAGTCCCAACTCCTGGAGTCACTTCTCTTGCTTTTACACCTGTAAAGAGGAGCTGAAAACACGTGTTGGGAGGTGCTGCACTTGTCCATGCAGTCTCTGAACCTCGGAGGTGATTCAGTGAGTGGGTTTTAATGATCATGCACAGGAACAGACACCCTCTGTACACCCCCTTATAACTCACAGCTCATCCCTATCAGCTGGATGGAAAACAATATTTTAATCAATGTGTCTTACCTGCATGTATCTAATCTGAAGCATGCAGAAATATAACAAACCAATTAGCATTAAACACTTGCTATTGCAACAAATCTTAAAAAAAAATCCAATATTTAGACAGATATGTGGGTGCTTGTATTAAAAATAGACTCTTTTGCCCAAGGAAGGGGAGGAAATGGAGTCAGAGCCACCGACTCCATCGCTGCCCAGTGATGTCTAGGGAAACATAAAACATTGTGGAGGGAACAGTGAAAAATTGCCAATCGCACCGACCCTAATCCTGCACTACCTGGCTGCTGGACACCTACATGGTGGGAGCCTTCCTCTGTTTTTCCCATTTATGCAAGAAATTCCTACCAAAACCTTCCCCAGGGACAGTTCTTGGGCCAAACAGCTTCTGCAGCTGATGGCAACATGGTAAAAACACCGGTGGCCAACGAGCTGTGCTGACTCCAGCATTGCCACCAGTGTCCATGAAGAGCTCCAAGGGCTTTGGCAGGATCAGTGGGAATATTTTGTGCCCGACTCCTTGATCCAGACAGGTTTTCGGTGCACAGGGAGCTCCTCAGGCTGCAGACAAGGCGCAAAGGGATGAAATGCCTCAACCACCATTGTCATGGTCTTCGTACCACTTGCAGCCAAGCCCGGTTGAGGTGAGAAATCAGAGCACGGCACAGCTCGGCTCGTTTGCCGGGCTCCGTGGGGTGAAGCCCTGCCTTCCCAGCCTCCCAGCACCTCGTCTGGCACAGCCACACATCCCGCTCCGGGGATTTAATTGATCGGTGAACTTGTCCATTGATCCTGCTTCGTTACGGGGAGGTACGTACTGTTTGCAGCTAGGAGACGGTAATTAGAGTCTGAACAACGCCTGGGGGTGGCAAATATCAGAGGGTGGGAGAAAATTTGGAAGGTCACACTCGGGTGGGAAAGTCCCTTCCAGCTCTGCATCAGCAGAAGCCAGGGCAGCCCATCTCCTCGGCGCTGCGGACACAGGTAGCAGAGGTGGCTGTGAGCATCTCTAGGGAGATGCGAGGGCCATCGGCACCTTCCTGGCTCATCCACGGCGCATGATATTTGCACCAGAGCTCTTGGAGTTAATCCAAGTCCCTCCGTGAGGCTGTGCATGCTGCACACCCAGGTTTCCCCATCATCGAAAGGCTTTTAGAGATGATGAATGGGGTCAGCTGCTTGTCCCTAAAGCCACACGGGTCCCTGCTGCCCCAGAAAGCTCCGCTGTAAATGTCTACCTGCTCCAAGACACTCAGGCAGGAGCGGCAGCAGGTACAAACAAATGCCGGATCCTCCATGCAGAGATATGTCAGTGCTTGCCCCGATCTAAAAATACCCGTGGCAGACACGGCACATCTGGCTGATGGAGCAGGCAGAGCCACCGCGCTCCCCTTTCCCCAGAAAGGGCTGAAGTGACACACGCTGCCTTGGCTCAGCAGCAAATTGCTATTTTTAGCTTATCTTATTAGCTCTCCCTTTCCTTTCCTCCTCCCCAAACTCCTTCAGACAATGTGATGGGCTGGGAAACTCCTCGGAGAAACCCCTCCGGGCCAGCACCATCCCAGCTTGGCTTATTTTTACCTCTCACGAGGCAGCTCGGTTTTGAGGAGCGATGCAAAGCAATTCGCTTCCCTGCAGCGTAACCTGTCATTGGCAGATACTTATTTATTTAATTGAATCCTCTCCCTTCCCTTCCCATCAGGTGTGGCTTTAAAAAATGCATATGAATTGTTACCATGGGCTGCTGAACTTCCACTCTGATGATATCTTCATAGATATCATCGCCTTCATCTTCACAGGGGACGCAGTCATAAATATCCTCCCCCAGATCATGTTCGCTGGAATGAGAAGGAGAGCGATTTAGCGATAATAAAGAGGGTACATTCACTGTCACTTGATCAGGCAAACCAATAACTGCTCTCACACCAAGGAGGGAGGATAACCACGATAATAAGAAAATCCTCCTGGCCCACAGCACTGGCATGTTCAGTCCACATTCTCTGCTTGCATTAGGCGTCTCTGTTTTTCCTGGATTGGTACCTGCCGCACATCGCTTTCTGTTTGCTGGAGGCTAGAAAAGGTGAAACGCTGCTCAACACGAGTGGGGATTGCAGCCAAGAAGCCGCGCCGAGCCCCGTGCCAGGCGCGCCTGCGGTGCCCAGTCCATTGTGCTCTGCCAGCTCTGCCCCTGCAGAATTTTTGCTCGGCACTAACCGGCTGGGTCGAGACGGACCCACCAGCCAAGCGTCCCAGCGGGACCTTCTGAGCCGCCGCAGGCAACCGGGTCCAGCTCCACCTGCCTCTGAAGATGCCCACAGCCTCCTGTTCATCTCCTGCCTCTCCTCTTCGGGGCAAGGAACAGCTCTTGTGTCAGTGACTTTTAACTAGATCGTACTTAAAAAGGCTTCCTTCGTGCCAAAGAAACCACCTCCCTTCCCCCCATTAGGGCTGCAAACTGTCATAGGAGCCCATATCCATTCAAACCAGTGAGCAAATACTAAATAATCACCCAAAGGCTCCATGCAGTAGGTAGAAGCATCCCAGCCCTGCCTCGCTGAGGGGGGAAGTGTGACGGGGCTGAGCCGACCCCCCTGGGCTGTGCACAGACCCGCAGCAACACCCGGACCAGCCACAGGCACCACATCCAGGTTTAAAAGCTCTGGATCCAGTTTTTTGGGCGATGCGCCAACTCCCACGAAGCACAATAGGAGAGGAGGGAGAGACTCTCCTGATCACCATAGGGCAATCTCACCAAACACTCAGCTCCGTGATACTAAGCCCCAATGCTGAGCAGAGCCCAATAATAATATTTACATCTGAGATAAATTAAGCAGCAAAAAAGTCATGTTTTCAGAACTGGCCATATCACTTAGGAGACGCCCCTGCAAGCACAGGCTTTAAAGGCATCACTAAGACATAGTGCCCAACTTGTATTTAAAGGTGATGGCGTCAGGTACTTAATTGTCAACTGAGCCTCTACAAATGCCCCCAGGGGCTCCTAAGTCTTAGAACACTTTTGAAAATTCAACCCATAATAAATACCAATTAACAATAATAATTTTAGCGCTTAGATGTACAGGTGCTGATTGCTAATGGCTCCCACTGAAGTCAACCCCACGGGATCAGGACAGTGTGAAATGCTGGAATATCAAACAGTGTTCACATATTTTACGAGCTCTCTTTCAACATGGGTATTAATTAAACACCAATATATTCAGGTGTAAAACTCTGCTCAAACTGTAACACTCGACATCTCTATATTATACAGCATGGAACAGCAGAGCACATCTGTTTGCAAAACTGGGCTTTATTTCTTTCCTAAATACAGTTCTTTCTATTTTTAAAAACAGATTTATTTAATAAAAGTTTGGGGGTTTTAAATAAATACACTGGCATGATGTATCCATCCCATTCTTCCATAGTGATGCATTGCAGCTGCTGTAATAATGCCCACTAATAGCTGGTGATCCATCTTCCCCTTCCCAAGCGTTGCCGTCACCGTTATTATCTGTACCAATATTTATATTCTCAGCTCTGCTCCTTATCCAGAGCAAGTAAGTCCCGGTTCCTGATTAATCTTCCCTTCCCACCCGCACCTCTCGGATTGCTGGCTGCCTCTCCATACATCATTTCCCTGGCTCGAGGGTCGTTAGGAAACGTATGGTCGGGTTAATGTCGCGAACACAAGCCCGGCTGGGTATGATATGACCATGAGGAGTGCCGCGGTGATGCTGCTGCCAGAGCAGAACCGGCTTTGTGTGACGGCTGCGCACCATCAGCCGCGAGAGTGCTTAGCAATTCTTTTAGGCTATGTGCAGAAGGAGAAGACAGCATCTTCAGGTGTCCCCGCAAAGCCCTGCATCCTGAGCATCATCTGGACCCGCTCTCCTGCACGCAAGCACAACCGGGCGCCACATCCAAGCCTCAGACCCCAGCGCTTCCCACCCCCAGCCCGGACAAACTCTCCTTTTCTCCCCCACCAAGGAGCCACAAACTCTGGACGGCGGCCGGGCACGCACCAGGATACCACTGTGAGAAACCCAGGCAGCAGCGCGGGATGCTGAAGGAGTTTTGCTAAATCACGGGCTGCCTGGACCAAGCCTGGAGAAGGAGGGGTGCCCCAAGGACCTGGCCCTACTCGGAGCTCCTCTGGGCCACCAGGAAAGGGGCAGAAACACCTACCGAGGGACAACACAGCGAATTTGCCCACACAACTGCCAAGAGCCACCTGACACGACCACTGCACCCATCACAGGGGGCCACATCCTGACAGCACCTTGAGGCTCTCATTGCTCTAACTACGGGGCCAAGCCCCTGCTGCTCCACTTGTTCTTGCTCATCAACACCAGGACGAGCCCTTCTCATCTCCAATTTCTGGCCTGAGGCAAAAAATAGGGACAACTCCTTTGCCCTGGGGCCGTCTAGAAAGACACCTCCATTGCAGAGCGTAGGGGAGAGGCACTAGAGATGCTCCAACCTGACAGCCATGGTGGTATTAAACCCACAATATCTTTGCCCAACGGACCCTTATTTATTAAAACACATTCCTAGTACATCTCTGAGAAACACCAGAGGTTGCCAATTTTATGGAGAGCAGTAAAACATGCAGATTAGCCTCGCCCGGAGCAGCCGGCGAGCAGCCGAGCTTTGCCGGCGCACACATGGCTGTTGCCGCCGCTGCTTTGCACGTGTTGATTTTCATCGGACTCCACATTTTGTCTGTCAGAGTTGAAAATACGCACACACACCCCATCACACAAAAAGGGAACAGGTATCAGGATGATTTTAGCCAGTGGCAACCTAAGAACACGCTAAATCCTAAATGCCATAAGGGGAGGGAAAGCAGGGTAGGTATTTTCCGTTTAGCACGGTCCCCTGCTGCGGGAGGCAATAAATCCAGCATCCCAAGCATGTCACGCATAGACTGAACAATTTGAGCAAGGAAGGCCAGATCCTCACCTTGCTCTTCACAAAGAAAAGCAATTTACTCCTTCAATAAAAGCAGCAGAGTCTGCGAGTTACCAGTGGGTATCAGAGCCTACAATCTACTGCCTGGATTAGGAGATTCATTGACAGCTCTGGGTTTAGGAAAGGGATTTTATCCGCCCTTCAGAGTTAACGCCAGCATTGGCAATTGCTGTTATTAGGATGGATGTAACCAGCTTTGGGCTGGCAGCATCTTGCCTAGCCAGGAAAGCTCATTCAAAGCAAAAAGAATACAAGAAATCTAAGGCAATTTCAGGCAGAAACAGTGCTTTTGGCTGAGCTCTTCCTCCCTGGCAATGCCCGCTCTGTGCCAATGCCCTCCCAAGCAGGCAGCGGCCACGCCAAGGAGCAGCTCCCTTAACAGAGGGACCGATGCCAGGCTGCTGCCGTGGAGTAAGGGACAGGCAGGGACAGGGAAGGAGCGAGCTGGGGAAGGGCAGGATCCCTCCGTGACCCCTGGCACCTCCAGGTGCCATCTCCCTAACCAGGATGCCAACGCTGAGTTAGTTTGAGGAAGAACCTCACTGCCCTGGGTGAAGGCACTGGTCCCACTGGTCCCACCACTGGGAACCAGCCCTCCAGAGAGCAGCACTGGGCCAAAACAGTGGGCACAGGCTGCATTTGGGCTCTGGGAGAAGATGAGCTCCGGACTGGGCTGCCCACACCAGGGGATGGGTGCAGGGGGCCCACGATGTCCCAATAAATAGTCTGCAGCAGGTCCACTATGCTACAGGAATGCTGCGCACCATGTTTGCAACGACACCGTGGATGAGGAGGTAAGTGGGGAAGCTCTGAGGGTCTCGAGGGCCACTGAAGGACCTCTTCATCCATAAAAGATGCTCTGGGAAGTTGATGAGTTTGTACCAGCCTCAAGAATTCAAGGATGAGCCTCAGGGCAAACCCACCGTGCCAAAACCCTGTCCAAACCACGGCGCTGCTTTCGCTCCGCTGATGAAAGAGCCAGAACCACCGGGAAGAGGAAAAGAGAAAGGAGGAGGAGGGAGAAGGAGCTAAAATAAGACAACCAAAAGACAACCCCAAATCTCCAGCCCTGTGGCTGAGGTTAAGAGCCAGAAGACCTCAGACCCACCGCCAGGTCCAGGCTGGAAGTGCATTTGCAGGGTCCCTGAGACAGCTGCCCAGCAGCTGCGAGGCTCCATTTCGCCCCAGTAATCCTCCACTTTCTCATTCTTACTCTGCACTTACAGCTATAAATAGACAGTTCCTCTGACCAACCCCTTCATTCACGGTCTCCGTCAGACGAGGACAAGCAGAGTCCTATATTTGCAGCACATCTGGCAGGCTTAGGTTTCAGGGTGAAGGAGTGCAAGATGTGCAGCCGTCGGACTGGAGATCTTGCAGGGTTTTAATTAGCCACATTGCACTTGGATGGAGACACGTGTCTGGAAACAGCAAAAGAAGCCTTTTGCCATCTATTTTACTCAGGTCTTATGTTCTCCATTCAAAGCGGAATGTTATAATCCCAGGAATGAGCCTCACACAGTTAGAGCAACTAACATGATCCTAGAAACGGCGCAAGCAGGACATATAAAAATCTTTACTGGTGACAAAGAAGAAAAGACACGTTTACCAGCGCTATGGCTCGAGTGCCTTGTACCACGAAGCCATTTATTTAACTGGCTGGCGTGCGTGGTTTTTCCAACACAGCAAAAATAATGAGAAAAGTGGCAGCTAACTTATCATCTCACCTTGGCTTCTCTATTCATTACTTTTTCTAATGCACTTGAGGAATTCTGCTGATCACATCACTATTTTGGAAGATACGAGGAGGCAACACTGGTGACAGCAGTGAAAGAAGTAGGAGAAACTTCAGCAAGAAGCTCTTGGCAGGAGCCAGGTTGTTGGCAGAGCCTGGGCCCAAACAAGTTGCATCGCTTGAGAAATTGAGGCCAGGCAGATCTTCTGCAACTCCCCTTCTCTACAATGAAAGGTTTGGAAATACACGACTACCGCTAATACTCTCGTTGGGGATAAAAGCCCAGCGAGCTGCGGCTCGAAACAAGACCGGGGGACACCGACCTGCGGGACGAAGCCCCTCCGGGGGCACACACCGGCTCCAGCGCAGGGTTTGGCAGGGACCTGCTTTGCTTAAAACACTTTCTTTGTCCTTTTTGCAACGCTACAACTTCTCCCCTCAAAGCAATTCACTTTTAAAGGAAAAAAAGGAGGTAAAAGTTATGCAAGTTGAAGGTTTCATGTCAAATCATTCACAGCACTTCTGCCTGACTCTGAATTCTTCAAATAGCTACCAAACGACCCAAACCCCAGCCCACATGTAATCCACCGAGCCTGCTGGGCTTCGTGCCAGCGCCGAGGGACAGCGCCGTGAAGTGCAGAAGGTTCACGATTAAGAAGGTTCTGGTGCTGTACGGAGGATCAGGCTTAATTGCTCTCATAAATTTAATGAGACCAAATAACTGGAGAGCGCTTAAGTGGCAGCAGAGAAAATTTAGGTTAAATGTTAAGTATAACTTCAGAAGTACCAGAATGGTTTGGGGCAGCTGAAACAGCCATCAAGAGAGATGGAAAAGCAGCTGGTGGGGAAGATATTCAGCAGTAAGGTGGATAACTGCCCAGTGCCGTCAGTGGCCAGAAGCCGTAGCCGTACGGAAGGTGGCAGCTCACACCCCTGCAGACCCATGGGAGCTTCATCAGGACAAGGGTCGCTTTGATTTTTGGGGGCAGGCTCCAGCAAACGTGCCTGCGTGTTGCCGTTGCAAAGCTCTGCTCGTTTCCTGGGCAAACTCCCCCAAAACCGGCTGCTGCTGTAGGGTCTGGCATTAGGGCACGCTGAAATAAATCAGGCAGCAGAGGACAAACGTCCCTTTACTGCTCCTCCCAGTATCGATCAGGCACCACTTGCAAACTGGCCAGCCCTTGCCATCTGCCTGGGCTCTCTGCAGGCTGCCATCTGGCCTAAGGCAAAGCAAACCGAGGGGCCAGCGGGCTGAAGACAGGGAATTTGAGAACTTTCTAGCTCCCCTGATACCCTTTTAGTTTCCCTTGCCCTTTCCATCACCAATTGTTCTTTTGTTTTGGGGGTTTTGCTTTTTTTTTTTTTTTTTAAAATAAATAGCTGTTTCCAGGCAATTATCTGCCTTGATCTGCTGGCTGGCTGACCCAGCACCGGGGATCTGCATGCAGCCCAGCATTATCTCTGCAATACCCCAAAGGTGAAAACACAATGGGTTCATCAAGGCATGAACATCCTTTATACGCACCAGCACCCTGCGGCCACCCCGCGCTTGCACGCTGACAGCTTGTTTCTGCAGCGCATGTAAACGGCCCTCGTGGCACTGTTATCGATCCGCTCCCAGCCCCGGTGCTGGCTTTTGTCCCCGGCTGCAGTGGCTCCTCCACACCAGGAGGGACCTCGCTGCCCACCGGGATGAAGGTCTTCGCTCTTTAGAGCATCATGGGGACAACAGGGAGAAAGCCTGTTTTCTTCTGCTTCCCAAATCTGCACCTCCGTCACAAATAGGTTTATATTTTGAACACTTTGCAGAACAGGAATTCAGCCAAAATCTCAAATGGGGGACACCAAACTGCTCTGTTTAAGTACTTAAGGTTGAAATGAAGCATTTTGACAGTTCTCCAATACCCCACTTGTACCAGCACCCAAAACATCTTGCTTGAACCGGTTCAATATTTATCATGAGCTTTTTATCCCAGCAGCACAAAGCCCAGAGAGAAATCCCTTTGGAAGTTGACATGGGGGTGCTGAGCCCACCAGAATTGTCCCTCCTCACCTGCACCCCAGCCCTTCGAGGCCAGTGGGGACGGCAGGCTGGTCCCTTGCAGCAGCACATTTCATACTGGTTTTACAGACTGAACTGTGCATCCCTCCAAATTGATCCAAAGGGCAAAAAGAATCACTCAGCTGCACAGATGTAGCGAATTAATGTGGAAAAAACACCCAGAGATGGACGGGTCTCTCCTGCAAAAGGAGGATTGCCATGCCTGGCTGTGCTCTTTGGTAGTGGTTCCTTCTACACGTTGGGTCACTTCACTGCTTGCTGCGAAAATCATTTCCTCGCCTTCAGTAAAGCATTTCGGATGCACTCAGATCTTCCCAAGGCTGCTGGATCATCAGCAATATTAAATGCAAAGATGTTGGATGGACTGAATCATTCCCAGCTTGTGAATGACGCCCTTGTTCAGCTCTTTGGAGATCGGCAGCAGCTAAGAAAGAGCTTTCTCATGCTGTCCCACGGTTTGCCAGCGCCCAGCATTGGTGCCCAGTATGCACCATTGTGACCGGCAAATTTCCAGTGAAAGTTTCCTTGTCAAGTACGGAGAGACGCTCCTTGTCCAAGGGAGAAAAGGGGACTATTGCTGATGTGTCACCAGGCAGCGGGAGCAGCAACACTCATGCGAAGGGGCTCTCCGGGGCATTTCTGGGGTTTTTACAGTTACGGGTGAATTACATCTCCATTTCGTAGGTTGTGTTTCCGTGCACAACCTGGCTGCACTGGGAGCACAGGTCTGGGTGAAGGAATTTGTGCAATGTCCCCATGCTGATTTACATGCCCCTTTCCCCAGTGGTCCTAACTAAAGAGGTAAAGAAGAGGATTTTGCAAAGAATGGGGAAAAAAGAAGTTAAAAGCCGGAGACAATCTGAGACAGAACAGGGCTATCAATAAGAAATAAACCTCTAAGTCACCTGAGCACAGGACTTGGGTATCTAAACCCCTTTCACAGCCACAAGCAAAGGTCCGAAGAACAGTTTGGGAAGCTTCCACCCTGCAGGAGCTGCACCTCTGGCAGCAGAGCAATTAAAGCTGGGAACCCATCTTCAACGCCGAACAACCTGCTCCGAGCTCTGAGCGCACCGCACCAAAACCCCAGGTTCGAGGAGAGGGCTGCCGTCCTCCCCAACGCTTGTGCGCGAGTTCACTCACAAACCTTTCTCCAATTAAAAGCACGCCTATGTGTGAGAATCAGGAATTTTAAAACCCAATATTAAAGGGATTTTGAGAGCTTTGGGGAGGGAGGGGGAAATGTTATTCTTGAAAGGGTCCCTTTATAAGTTAAAATTTTATTAAACTGTAGCTGCTGGGAGCAAACCGCGAGCGGGGGATTCCACGGTACTCCATTCCCTCGACTAGTAATTTATGATTTACTTTTGTAATAACTGAAGCCATAAGGAACTCATTGGATTAAGAAGCCTTATTATTTATGTTGTGGAACAAAAATATTTAACTGTATAAAGCCACATATCCACCCATACAGACTTTCCCTCCATATGAAACAGACTGCACTTCATAAGTAAAACCCTGGCTGACGGGAACGCTGCCATCGAATTCCGATAGCGCCCGCGTTTCACCATATATGTTGTAGTTGAAGGTTGCTTTTAAAAGCCCGTTATATCATCACCGTGGGCAGCAAAACACAGACACCAGAGACCCAGACAAATATAGACACAGAAAGCCCAGCAGCATCACCCCGCATCCCACCGTGCCACCGGAGACAGGCAGGCTGGGTCCCCTGCCAAGGACTGCCCTGGGGTCGGCTAGCGGGGTCCAAAAAATCACTCCCGGGGGATGCAGACCCATGTGCCAGCACCCACGCAGCCCCAAAACCACCACGGGGCAGGGGTCCAGCGCTGAGTTAGCAATGGGTACCCCAGTCCTAGCCAGTGGCTTGGCTTCAGTTGGCTCAGAGGATGAATTACGTCCCGGGGTCTTGCAGCTAACGATGGGATTTAGCGTGCGGAGGGGCTCCCCGTGGGTTTGGCCCCCCTCGCCCCCCACCGAGCCACTCGTAAACTCAGCCCGACTAAAAGCGATGTCTCCTAGGGCTCTACGTGGGAAAAGATGGACTATTGTAAGAGCACAAAAATCTCCTGACAAGACGATCAAAGCAGCCGGCCCGGCTCTCCCAGCCCTGCTGTCAATTTTTATCTGTCTTTGCTGGAACTACATTGCAACTTTTCCCTCTTCGTGTCCCCTCCCCACGAGAAGGCGAGGCCACTTACTCCGCCAGCTCCTCCAAGCTCCGATATACGTCGTCATCATTTTCCGTGGTCTCCTCCGACGGGAAGGGCCTGGGGAAGGAGAGGAATGACAGCGTTATTGGTGTCTCACCCCTCACAGCAGATCCCCTGCAGCCCCAGTTGAACTCAGCCCAGCCCCGAGCATCCAGTTGAGCAGAGAGTGTTTCAGAACAAAACATTCATTGCAAATACATTTTTTTTTCCTATTGAGACGTTAGCTCCCAGGAGGACATCATCTCCGCTGCTTCCCGCAGGCAGCGCTGGCACGGCAGGACCAGAAACCAGGTGGTGAGGCTGGTTCACCGCTGGGCACCATCTGAGGACCAAAGTGAGGAGCTGCATCGTCTAACAGCATCTCTGAGACCCCGTGTCTAAGCCGCCGCTCCCCACTGTGCTGGTGCTGCACAAACGACTCAGTAGAAATCTAATTTAAGTCCGGTGTTGGACTCATTGAGACAAACACCCTCTTCTCCACCTGTGATGGAGCCTTTCTACCTGCGAGCTCCTGCCCCGCTCGGCCGGGGCACACGGAGCCACATCGCATCAGCATCTCCCACCGCTGCAAGCAGCCGATCCCACCGGAATGAGTGAGTCCTTACAAAACTTGGGCTTCCTCATCTTAACAACTTTGTGATAGCTGAAAAAAAGTTAAAACCCTGGGGATGAGGGAAAGGACACCAAAAGGGCAAAAGGAAGGGGGGGGGGAAAGCAGATTAAAAGAGGAAGAGAGAGAGTGGGGGGAAAGCAAGAATTCCTTGGCTCATTCTGAAGTAATAACCAAATAATGTATGAAGGAGATGAAAAATACTGCTTTAATTAAACGCAACGTATTATTGCTGGCACGGGGCCACGGTGGGCTACGGCTCTGCTGGGGCTGGATGCACCTTGCGACTACGGCTGCGACTACGGGCTGGTCTCAGCCGGAGCGCAGGGAACGTGGGCTGCAGCAGGGCAGCTCCGTCCGTCCCCCGTGGGCATCACGGCAAGGGCAGCCGGGGGTCCCCAGGCTAAGAGCTACACGGGATGGGATGCTGATGCTGTGAGGGAGCAAAGCTGGATACACGTGAACTTTTAACTGCCCTCAAGAACAATTTCTTCCTCCCCCCTCCCACCCTCCCGCTTTCCCGACAGATTGCCTCTCCTGAATGATTTAATACATGGCCTGGCTAGCCCCCAAATTTGCTATTTTTGGATCCTGTCTCTAGCATTAATTTGCCTTCCCTCCTCTGCTATACTTCACTCTTCCTTTGGTGAGCAGCTTCAGACCAAGTGTTCTGAAATAGTGCTCAAACCTGCGGCGAGTTCAATTAAAACCACAGCCAGGTGGTGAGCCCAGGAGGGAAAAGAGCCACGGTGAACCAAGCCACAGAGCGGGACAATTTCACGCTCCACCGGCTATCAGGGCTGCCGTGCCTCTGCGGGAGATGCAAACCCAGGGGAACCAAGGAGCACCCAAGGTTGGCACGTCTAACCATGCCCACGTGTAAAGCTGCAACACGGGGGGGACGAGAGCGATGGGTGGGAAGAGCAGACGGGGCTGTGCTTGCTCTCATAGTCTCATTGCAAAGCAGTTGCCCCTGGGCAATTGTCCCAACACCCCAACATCTGGCACAAACAGCTGCCCATGTGTTCGCGAGATGTCAGGTAGAAGCCCGTTTTGGAGAGAGACTTCAAAGCATAAAGGTGCAGTGAGAGAGCAGGAGGCACCCAGGATCTTTACAAAACGTGCGTGTCTGCGTGCATCTCCTCTCCCCTGCTGTCGCCTAGGGATTAGTGACAAATACAAAAGCCACGTGAAGCACAGACAAAAAAGCCACCAACTCCTGCACATGGCTGAGCCGATCGCGGGAACCGGTCTCGGACTTCAGCCCCGACAGGCAAGGGGGTACAGCAGCTGCTGCCGCAGGGCTATACCATCCTGCACAGCTTCGGCAAGAAAGGAGGAATCGGAGGTGACCTCTGTTTAAACGCCGCTTGTTAAAAATAATAACAAAAAAAGAAAAAAAAATACACAAGACATGACCTCCTTTCTTTTACATGCATCTTCTGCTCTTAATCTCTGACTATTTCCTTCTCCAGTGCTCACCATGCCAGAAAGAAAGAAGTAAAAGAGCCATAAAGAATAGTAAAATCACAAGCACACATTTCCAACCATAAATCTGGGCTTGAGGTGTAATCGGTTCCCGTGATAAACCCCCCATGTAAGACAAGGAGACAGCAAAGAGAGAAAAATATTTTCTAATGAGAGTTTCATGGAGACGGCAGCTCCGTCAGCCCTCCCAGCTTCACCTTGACCGTTGGTAAAGCACCGGAGTGAAAGTCAGGGCAGGGGAGGAATTAATAACCTGTATCTCCGCAAGAGCAGCTAATGGCTAAATAAGGATGCACAGAATGCAATTAGAAGGAAAGTCACACCGAGGAGAGGATTACTAAATGGACCATCTAAAATCTGGAGCTGAAGGACGGCTTTTTGGAGAAAGCCTCGGGTTTGCCCTTTGTTCGTGCCTCCCTCCCCAGCTGCCCATGCCACAGGCGGCTCCGGAGAGGCTCCCCGTGTCCCCAGGTCACTGCTGCGGGAGCAGAGCTCCCATCTCCCCCCAGCTCCTCTCCCCTTCTCCAAAACAGGGTGCCAGACTGCAGGACAAGTCACCCGGGGTTGGGACCATGCCATGGGCTTTGGGCAGCTCTTGCCCAAACGGTCCTTGCTCTTCCCCAAAAGCCCTGTGTGCAACAACATCATTTAATTTAGCCTCTCTAATTACGGCTGTTATTTAAACTATATCCCTACTTTTGGCTTAAGTTCCCTTATATATCCATTTACATTATTTTTCTCCGCTGAACGCAGGAAAAATTAATTCTCCAGCAATGAGCCGATGAGGATGCACCTCCAGCAGCCAGCTATAGAAAAACACATTAAACACTTTTCTACCTAGACTCGCACTGGCACCAGGGGTGGTCAGGGCAGCGCTGGCAGGAGGCCCACTACAGCCCTGTCCCATCAATTATTCCCCGTGTTACTGGTTTTGCCGCTTCCCATCATATCACCTTCGTGGCTCCCCACCGTGGGCCAGGCTCGTCTCAGGGTGACATTTTCCACTTGAGCTGGCTGCAGAAACAGATTTGATGTGGTAGGGAGAGGCCGGGGGGAAAAGAGCCCTGCTCTCGCTCCTGCCCCACTAGATCCACATCAAGGTAATTCTAGGAAAAATCAACCGGATGAACTTATAACCCACTGTTTCTCACTGGGGTTCCCCTTGTACACATCCAGGTCCAGCACAGGACTTGCATTTAGACACCTTCATGCAGATTATCAATTTGGCCCCAACCATGCAGGGAGAAGCGTCTCCATCTGGCTGGACGATGGTGCTGCACATTCTCCAGCCATGAGCTCCCCAAGAGCAACCGCATTGTTTGGGACCAGTGTGTATATCATTATTTTTTTAAAAAAGAGCAGAAACATTGGAAGTCAGGGGATCTAAAAGCTACTGGTTCCCTGGGAAATCGTTACAGATCTCCAGGTGCATTGCAACTCCATACACAGTATTAAATGCTATAGCTGGGAATGCCCAACAGTAATGAGTAAAGTATTTTGAGTTCACTGAAACCCAACAGATTTGCAGAAATCCCAGTTCATTTAAATTCATTTGAAAATGGCTCTTATTTAGTAGCATCAGTTAAGCACTAGACTTTGGTTTTCACTCCACCGTCATGAAAAACCACCTGCTGAGCCATTTATCCTCCCAGCCCGCGCCTGGGCTGCAGCAAGCCTGATCCCACTCAGATGAAGAGCAAAAGCCTCAGCAACATCAAACACTGCTGGAACAGGCTCTTAGAGATAATAAACCTCCCAGAGTAGACTTCTTCACAGACAAACCCCACAGCATTCAACAGCATCGCTTCCAGAGATCAAAGAAGAGAACGAAAGTAGGATCAATCTGATGTGTTTGTTTTAGAGCCTAAAAGAGAAGGAAAGACCAAGTAATTTGTTATGGAGTTTAGAGTGAGCTTCTCCTCTTGAGGACAAGACTTAGAGCAGATGATTGTTCTCGACACGCGATGCAAAGCACCCCCTTGATCTTACAAAACATTTAGGCTACTTTCTGGGCCGGAGAGCTTGCGCATGCACACAGCACCCTGCAAACGCAACGAGCTCTTGCAAGGCAAAGCAGGAGCAGCCCGGAGCCAGAGTACATCACACAGGGGGATAATCAATTAATATTTCAGGAGGCATCTAATGCAAAACCCCTCCCTTGCTCTCCGCAGTCACTCGGGTTACCCCATGATCCATCCCACGCTGTATCCTCATCAGCCACCCCCGCAGTAATCCTCTCTGCGGGGAGAAGGCGCAGCTCGATGCACTGCCTGACTGCTCTCTCCTCTGAATTATTTAATGGGAAGAGCCAGGTAGGCTGCAGTTCTAACAGCAATAAGCAGAAGGATTTATTTATTTATTTATGAGCATATTTCAGCATCTGGGTGCCTTGTCCCAGCCAACTGAAGCCAGCTGTTCACCTCCGTGATACCGTCACTGAGAATACAGAGGGTCAGGGATGGGTCAGCTTTAGTCTGATAATTTTGTACGGTAGCATCTTAGCCTCAAATCCATGTGTGACAGAGCAGGGAGGATCCGGCATGATTTATTTTCTGTTTTCCCGGTCTCCATTCTGATTTCTTGGGGTCAAACACCAGCCGTGAGAACAGAAAGCCTGGTTAGAAGTGGGCAGGGTGCAACTGTCCCCCTCGCTGCCCACCGTCCCACGGAGGTGTTCCCATCCAAGGCCGCTCTCGGTGGATATCATCTGTCAGGCAGATCTGCAGGGAGGTTTTCATGGCTTGTGCAACCACCCACAGGAGACTAAAGGAGGTGGCTTGTCCCTTACTGGGAGCGGGATTCCAGCCTCCCAACACCAGTATGATAATCCCCTCCTATTTTCCTAAGTCCAGTGATCACACTTCAGTGTTTTAAAAAGCAGGTGGAGTATGTGACACCCGTGAAACCTGAGCTGCTCCCATCTGCTGCCCCTTCTGCGAGGGATTTCTTCATAAATGGAAGGACCAGAGCCTCAAGCTGGCACAAAGGAGCTTCTACAGCTCTGCTGGGATGGATGGGGCTGTGCTGAGTCTTCCTGGCTCAGGATCTGGCAGAAAAACATTTCCATAGTATGGTATCTACAGACCATAATGACACCTTGCAGTAGCTCACAAAACCCACGGCTGGGTGTAGAGATCCTCTGACAACCCCACTTTGAAGAAAGTATTGTGGCAATACAAAGAAAACCCACGGAACTCTGCGATTTCACCGAGGTTTTGGGCTTCAGGCTGTGCTTTCCGTGTGAGTTTGGGTGGGGGGGTCACAGCTGGCTTCAGCTCCCGTGCTTCCAGATGAGTCCGTCTGTCCTGCTGCTGAGGTTTAATGCTGCTTCAATCCCAAAATACATTTCTCCAGGGGAAGGGTTCAGACCTCGGCTGTTCGTAGCACATCATTTTCAATAGCTCCAACCTTTCCGCCTTTTTTTGAACTCCTCTTTTTCTTCAGGATGGCAAGCCACCCCCTGAGCACGGGATCACCCCGTCCCCATGGGTCGCCCATCACTTCTGGCACCCCGGAGCTGTAGCGGGTCCCCTGGGCACGCCGTCATGCCTTCATGAGCACAGCACTCCCGAAGCCGTCCAAAGAAAACCATGTGCGTTTGCAAGATGTTTACATACAACTGAAAATGCATTCATCATCGGCTTTGGTGGGATTAGGCAGATTAAAGCAGCATTTAATTTACTGATGTACCAAGAGGTGGCTGCGAGCTGACCAGGGACGAGCAAAGAGGTGACTTGGAGCTGCTTCTCCAGCCCCGCTCTCGACCCCGGCAGCACCTCTGAGTTTTGGTTCCCATCTGTGAAATGGGAACAGTGTCAGGGAATGATTTTGGTAAAGTGCTGTGAGATGGATGAAAACCATGCTTATTTATTCTTATAAAGCAGAATGGAATCAATTCTCTCCCTGCAGAACAAGACACATCGGAGCATACCAAAAGCTGCTGAATTTAATTAAAATCATACTATTGTGTTACATTACTCATCTCTGGAAAGAAGCACCTCATGCTGTGCCAAAGTTTAGACATGTCCTCTGAAAAATTATTATTTGCTTTTATTTGTGGTCTGGAACTTGCAAAATTCTCACAAGATTAATTCTGGTAGAAATTCAGTGGGGAAACAGCAAGCTACATCATCAGATAACCCAAAGATGATGATTTTGCAGGAGAGTACTTACAGCATTTAGCACAGTGCACTGCGCAGTGCCCAAGGGCTAGCTGCATGCCCTGCTTTATCTTTAGCTCAAATCTGAACTGAGTATTTCTGGAGACTATGAGACAAAAAAATAACAGCTCATGTAATTTTATGTTTCAACACATTATCGCATTTTTTAAAAATTCTCATGTACCAATGCTTCGCTTAAGAAAGCGGTATGATTTTCTCCTCACTTCAGCTCCACGTTGATGATAACAGATGGATAAAATCAAAAGGGGAATCCAGAAACATCTTTCTCAAAAAGAAAAGGGAAAAAAACCCAAACCCTCTGGGGCAACAGCACAACCAATCACTAAAAAATGATTTGGCCCAGCTCTCCGACTCAGAAGAAAACTAGATTTGAAAACACCGTGGCTGAAAAATCAATCTCTGGGCAGGGACGTGGGCAGCCCTCCCTCCCGGTGGGATGTCCCCATGGCCCTGCTTCCACCAGGAACGCGTGAGCAGCGGGCTGGGAAGGAGGAAGGATGCTCTTACAGCTCATCTGCTGGCTCAAAACTGCAGCAGTGCCCTGCCGAGCCCAGCACCAGGGCAGAGGGGTTTTGCACCCACCGTGGAGGGAGACAGTCAGAGCCCTCACCCCGGCGAGCCAGCGAACTAACCAAGCTCCCTCCGGGCACGTTCGCTCTGGGCAGATGGCACCGCTCACCTGGGGAGCGTAAGGATAAATCACAGCCAGGGCGTAACGACCTGGGACGCATCCCTCGGTATTTAACAACATCCCCACAACGCTCTGCAATTGCCTAATTTTGGAAAACTTTTGTTAAAACAAAACCCTTAACCCCCCCATTTTTAACTTGTAGTAAAGCAGCACAAGGAAATCTTTTAGCAGTCCGAGCAGCAGTTTCTCTGCTGTACCTGAGCAGCTGCAATCCTATGTAACGCATGCCAATAAAAACAAATAACTACCTAAATATATATTTCTGCCTGCTTCCAGACCAGCGCCAGCACTGCTGGCTGTTTGCATGAAAGCACCACCAGCACATCCCAGCCAAGCGGGGTCCTACTGTGCAACGCAAACCAGATCGAAACAGACCACCTGGGCTGAGCAGCACTTTCTGTGGTCCACGAGGCACAAAAAGACGTATGCTTCCCACTCTCCGGTGGGGTGCAAAGAGACACGGTTTGTCCCAGAGCACTTGAGTACACCTCTCTCCAGGCACAGCCCATGGTTGTGCCTCCAGCCCCGAGCCCTCCTGTCCCCCAGTGCCAGGAGCCCCCCAAACCTCCGAGTCCCCTGTTTTGGACCAGCCGAGCCTGAAGCCTTTCTCCATCAGGGCAAGGACTCCATCTCCTTCCTCTCTTGGGGCAAGGACTGCATTTCAGGTAGACCTTTCCAGCAACTTTGATTGTCAACCTATGCACCAACCCTGCACAGGAGAGCGAGCTGTTTATGCCTTGGTGGTGCACCCAAAGGTGAGATGGTGCGAGGGTGGCCAGTGACACAAGAGGGACCCCGAGGGAAGCACTACACGGGCAAAAGTCGATGAGCGATAACAAGGCAGGTGCACCCCAAAAACCAGCAAGCCCCACATGTGGCTATTGTCGGAATTGTATCTTCATCATGCAAAGCTGTTGGTGGGGAGGGGGCGAGAGAAACTGCCTTTGCTTTTACTAGCAGATGCTTACGGGGTGACCTCAGCATCTCCCAAGCCTACAAAGCAGCCGCACAGAAAAACATGTCAATGATATTTTTCAGACTCTCTTAGGAGCAAGTCTGTGAGGATACATACTTGCCAAAATAAATGCATTAAAAACATTTTTAGCCGGAAAGCAATTGCTTTTAGCCAAAGATCCTGCTTATTGACAAAGGAAGAAGCTTTACGGTCCCTCCTAAAGAAGGTCTGTCCATGTCACAGGAGGCCATCTCCACTCAACCCCGGGCTTGCGAGGTCTGTGGCAGAACCTCTGCGGATTTGTGCTGGTCAGGACTGGTGGTCAGTCCCAGGACTGGTCCCAGTCCCTGACGCCCTGGAGCACAGGAGAGCGCTGCACAGCACCCATACGTATTTCCAGCCGCGGATTCCTTCCACAGCCTTCTATATCCATTTTATAGCAACGCTTACAGCACGCACAATGGATACACAACGGCAGTAAAAAAAATAATGGGCAAAGTGCAATTACAGAGTGCACACTGGCAATGAATAAAACAGCCCTTGTAAAACCAACCTTACAGGAGAAGAGGTCCCGTAACTATCTCCTCACCAGAAGACACTCTGGGACTTAATTGCTAGCGACTTTAATTGCTTGCCATTTTCACACATGGAAGGATCCGCCTCCTGAGTTGAGTTACCATCCCCAGGGGCAGGGGGACCAGAGACCAATTATGACCAGCATGAAGCCTCCACCCTGCTGGAGAATCTTTGCAAATCCCATAAAAGATTTCCCCTTATGTCCCTTCTCTTCTCTAGGACAGCAAGGGGAAGGTCTCCTTGATCAGCTACGCTAGGGCTTGTGCCATCCCATCTTTTGCAAGAAGTAGGTTTTGCTGGCAGGATCGCAAAGTCTCCTCCACAAGGAGACCCCCATTGGAAACGTAAGGGTACCCCCACACCGTAGCGGGGCTCAGTCAGACGGGGAAAATGGATTAAAGTCATGAAACCTGGACAAAACTCTAGGTTCAATTCTGAACTGGTCGATGAAGGGCGGGGGAATTTCCAGATCAAACACAGCTGACCGGCAAATGACACACACTGGGAGCAGAGAAACACACACATTTTGCAGGGCAGGGGCTCGAGGGCTGCCACGCAGGTCCAGCTCCGTTTGCCCCCCTCTGCCCCTCTCCTGCAGGCTGGCAGGGCACCACCACACTGAGGAATGCTGCTCGCTCAGCACGGCAATATTACAACCCCGTGAATGGCACAGGCGGGACGCTTGTGACTCTCCCTTCCCATCCCTCCTCCCTTTCACCCCTACACACATCCTGATATTATTGGCAAGCCGTTAAGTACAGAAACTCCGGGGCTGATAATGCTGCAAACCTCATTTTGAGCATGTCAGTCTTTTAATAGTTTACCTGGGCAAAGCTGAGCAATACTGAGCCTCATTAGCAAGGCATGGGGTTTGCAGGCAAAGCAGGGTGGTAGGAAAGTCTCCTCTGGGTTAAATCCCCACTGATGGGAAGATGCTGGTACAGCTCATTTACCTGCCTTGAACTTGACCAGAGCCAGCTCCGACCTGGAGCTTCTCTCCTCCCAACTCACCCGCTGCGTTGTAGAGATGGGCAAAAGGGAGACACGATGGCCTGGACGGTGGTCTGCACTCAACAGGGTGCCTGTGGGCACCCCCAGCCCTGACACCTGCTCGGCACTGGATCTGCTGGGATGGAGGGCGCCCAGGGGCTCGGGCGAGCATCAGGACCGATGCCAGCCCCAACTCTGGAAAGCCAGCAGGGTTTCTCTCCTCCACTGACGTGTCCAGCCTCCCGTAAGCAAAACAGCAAATCCCAGCTCCTAACGTACAGGACTTTCAGGGGACTCGCAGGCATCCAAAGAGCCATCACCATCATCGCCGCTCCCCCAGATCAAACCAGCCCTGCAGCCACAGGCAGGCAACAGGCAGCTCCCAGCCAAGGGCCTGCCCTCGACTGCCAGCAAATCTGCTCTGTCACCTCAGGGCATGTGATGTGCAGAGGTTAACTGCCATGAAAATCAGCATTTTGGCTTGTATTTATTTATTTGTTCACATGCAAGGTAAACCTCTGCCTAGGGCGATGGGCTGGCCTCGTTGTGTTTGCCTGGAGGTAAAACTAATGTCACTTATTCTTCCCACCAGCTGTCACCAGGTAGCTGTGCCGTGCCACCGACCGGAGGGGGTCCTGCCTTGGCCCCCAGGATGGGGAAAACACAACCATCCCCTTCTCCTTCCCTCTGCCACCCGGCCAAAGCACCACCGCTGCTCCCGGAGGAGAAAACCTCCTCTTGACAAATAGGATTCACCCCTCCTCCCCATTTGCAAATGTTTTGAAATCTATTTTACTAACTGCAGTGCCTTCTGAAGAAAGTCACTGAGAGGTTCAGTTCATATATAAAGGATTTACTTAGATTAAGGGCCTCAGTAAAAGGCCTTTGAACATGCTAACTCCTTCCCGTTTTCAGATGGTTTCACTGTGCACACATTAAAAATGCATGCAGGCAGCATGAGCCAATATTCCTTAACCTCCTGCTTTGCTTGCAAAACTCTGCTTCCAGGAAAAACATATATCTCGGGGAGATGAAAAAACACATGCCCCCTCCGCTCACAGCTCACATTCAAGTCAGTGGAGCTCGTCGCATCTGGACGACAGCCGGAGCCCAGCGGACGCTGGGATGTACCATGGGCAACAGAGAACAGCCAGGGCTGCAGCAGGAAAGTCTTAAGGAAAAAAAAACTTTAAGAAAAAAAAAAATCCTGGTTTATCGGGACCTGCAACAAGAAGTCCTGTTGTCCTCCAGAGAGCTGAGTTTGCTCGAGAAAATTTGGAATGAAAACTCATCCTCCAGAGCACAGGAGAACCTTTGCACAGTCCCCCTGTTTGACCACGCTGCTTCTGTCTGCTGCAAGATCCTCTCACCTAACTTGGAAGAATTTAGTGCCAACCACCGTGAGAAATGGGGTAATGGACTTAACGGGGCGTGAGTCGGGTCTGCAGTGGAAACTCCTGGTGAGACCTGGCTGTAAAATGAAGGTTCCTTGTTCAGAGACAGCCACGGATGAGCAAGGAGCACAGTGGTAACTTCTCACTGCCACTGCTGACAGTCCTCCAGACAGATGGAGGAAAGGATGAGAAACAGTAACAATTAAAAAAAATCCCCTCTCCTTAGCTGATGGGCAATGCTACACCACGAGGATCTTTTCTTTGTCTCCACATACAGCTCTGTAAAACGATGCACGGATGAAAACCCCAGGAAAAGGGTATTATCACATTACTGCAAAACCTGTGCTCCCAAACAAGATCATGTGGCAGCGCTGCCGAAGGCTGCCTGCGCCCACCGAGCAGGCAGGTCTTGTCTCCAGCAAGCCAGGTGAACAAAAGCATTTCTCATCTCCCCATTTCTGAGAGCGGAAAATCAGACACACAAAGCTAAGGGATTTGCCCAGGGCCATGTACAGCACCTGGGGCAGAGCCAAGATCCGAACGTAGTTTCTTGCATCCGCTTCCCCTTCAGCAGGTATCTTTATCCACAAAACCATCTTTCTTCTGAATGCCTTAAATTAAAGAGAGAAAATGTGCCTTTTTCTAGGAGGCACCAATAAGCCTCTTATCATCAAGGGGCTTGTTATGCATGGCGCACTACCCAAAAAATAACCCAGTGCGGTGGTGGTCCTTGCAACTACACGCTTCTTTAATCATCTGTGCTGTATGCACAGCCTCGTGCAAGACAGAAATCTATTTTTGCAATCATTAGAGACCATCACCTGCCAGGAGGTAAGTCAGCGATGTACCATGCTGGAGGGTGACACTGTTTTCTGCAGGACTTCCAAAACCTGCAGCTGGGACTAGAACAGAGCAGGAGGAGGTGAGACCCAGCACAGGCTGTAGCTACAGCTGCAATAGATTAAGCCCAGCCTAGTGTGCTGCAAACAAAACATTGCATTTAAGATCATTTTTTGCCATGTTTTGCTGCTTGTAGCTTGTTTCTTGGAAGAAACACTCTGTCATCTCAACATAGCTATCCTGATAGCTATCTGATTTACTCTGTGAAACAAGGTTTCTCTGGCAAGGTTCATGTGTCTAGAAATTATTAGACAGAAAGACTATTTTTTTTTTTCACTGAATAGCATACAAGATTGATTTTTATTTTTCTACCCTACATGCCATGAAACTTGTTTAAGGACAAGTAATAGGCTTAATCTGCATGATCCTGAAGTTTTAGACCCAAAATAGGGTTTGGAGCAGAGCCACATTCATGATACGGGGCTGAAGACCACACAATCCATATGCCATCCTATATTGCATTGTATTTACCGTGTTTTTGAGCACCGGGCCTAAGCCAACAAGACCTTTCCCATTTATTTCAACGGCAGCATCTTCACTGGGGGAGGGAAGTGTAGGGACCCCAACCATCAGTGGGGATCCCAGTGAGCTGAGGGGCAGCAGTGGCCGACGTGAGCAGTCCCTTCGGGGAGCCAGAGCTGCTGCTGGTTCCCACAGATTAAATTAATTCATCCGAGATTAGTTTCTGTCATTGAGGCTTTTGTGATGGTGTAGCAAGAAATGATCTAATTAAAAGGAAAAAACGTGTGGCAATGGACAAAGGGAGGGCTCTCTGATTGCAGGGGACAGCAGTGATGGGAAAGGACACCCCCGGGGGGGTATTTTCCAGCTAACAGAGAGACAACATTTTCTGTTCTTACAGAGCTGGCAATGGGGAGGAGAAGCAGGGTTAATACGCAGGAAAACAGAATTAGAAGCAAAGACCCACTAAGCCTTGTGCTATTCTTGCGTAATTATGGTGCCAAAGGCTTCCAAGATAAGGGATTTTAGTGGGAACCATAAATGCTGGTTGTACAATGAATGAGGAAAAGCCACCTATCCACAAGAATAGCAAAGCCTCCCTGCTATCCCCCAACCCGCCCATCCCTGGCAGCGGGAGACCTCGAGACAAACACCAGCGATTCAGCCAAAGCCTTCCCAGAGGACGACCGGCTCATTCATCCTCTGAACTGACACCAGGATCTCCCTGCCAAGGGAAGGGCTTTGCCAGGGGTGACACATCGCAACCTCTCCCAGCGATGCCCCGACACTTCAATCCAGCCCTTGCAAAGGCACTTGCAGCTTGTGCACGGGGGTTCCCCCATTACTCCCTGCCTCCAAATGCTTTGGGTGTTCTTTTCCCTTAAAATAATAATCATTGCGGGCTTCTCCAGGACTCAGGGCTAGCCTTAATATTAAATAGTCCCTAACTTACAGTACGTCTTTATTCCTCAGTGTGCTTTATAAACCTTTGTCCCCTGAATCTCCCCCCAGTCCTGGTGGGATCTGTCAGATTCCTGTTTAAGGGATGGGAAAGCTCCCAGTTTGTTTTACACGTAAAAAGCTGTTCCCCTCCAGCAATATCAGTGCAGTTAAGGCAGTGAAAAGAAGTTCAAACAGTGGATATCGTGGGGTGGGGTGGTGGGCATGGGCAGCAGGGCTAGAAATAAAGCAGGGACCCCATCCAGCCTGCACCCCCACACCCTGGCTGTGCCTGGCCCTGGGATGCAGCCGCAGACCAATGCCATGCTACACCCTGACCAGAACAGCAGCGAGACACATTCTGCGGAGAAAAGCGAATGCGTTCTATAGCTGGGGGACAAACACAATGCAAAATAATCCCTCAAAAATGGAAGAAAGGTACTTTAGGCTGAGAAGTCCTCCCAGTTCTATCTGTGGTCCTAATGAGATGCTGCTGGCAGATTAATAATAAAAACGCACACTAACAAGAAAACCAATTGCGAACCAATTTTGCAGGGAATTGAACAAAGACCAGGATAACAGCTCTGCTTAAGAGGGTTCTCTGCTGTTTTTAATTCCTTCTCCACTGCTCCTTCAATTAGCAGAGGAGGAGGAGCCCCAGCAGCAGGGCAGCCCACCCTGGGTGCCAGGGCCAGGTTACTTATTAACCCTCATTACCCATTCAGCACTAATGTGCCTTTGTCAAAGCCAGGAGGTAATTCCCCAGCTGTTAGTGACTGAAAGGCCACCTGGGCACTTCTGCACAGACCAGGGTGACAAGTGGGGACAGTTGGGTGACACCACAGCTCTATGGGCAGAGCAAAAGGGACGGGCATCGCTGCCTTTCCTGGCATCCCCGTCCTCAGCTGCACAGCCCCTGCAGAGGGGACCTGAGCAAAACCTCCAGCGAGAGACACTAAAACCCACTCTGCTACCCTCCCCAGCAGGCATACGGCATGCAACTTATTACATTCTCACTTATTTTATTTGTAAACTATTCCTGAGCAGCTGGTAAGGTTCTTTTACAAGTACCCTGCCTACATCCCAAAGGCACCGTTAATGTCTGTTTAACCCTAATATATCCCAACCATATTAATGCTTCTAGGGAGTCTGATGCGATTAAATACAAGGAATATGGATAGGGAGAGAGAGAAACATTATTTAAAGCATCACATTGAAAGGATCTTACCTAATTCCTTTGGTTTGAGCAATACTGTGGAAGGAGAGTCTGGATACTGCAGAGATCACCTGGAAATGAGAGAAAAAAATGCTGGTGTGCTTACTGAAGACAGAGGAAGGTTTGGTGGGAACCCAAGGACCCACAGCCTGGTATTTGGACCTGAACAACCACTGAAATGGATGTGGCTCCAGTCCCCCCCATCCGTATCACAGCACGTCACCATCAGGGCTTGGAGGACACCATCAGTGCAAACGCTGCTTTTGGTTTTACAACTGTGCATCAAAGACATTTAACCCTCAGCTATAAAGATGCCCATTCAACGGCATCATCCGAGGAAACTCCATCCTGCCACTCATATATCCAGCCAGACCTGCTCCAAAAGGTTTTATGCAACACCGAGAACCATCGAAAAAACCCTACAAAACTTTGTATTTTATTACAAAAGGTTTGTCATTCCTTTCATCTCTCCCCCCCACAAAATGATCTTATTGAGGCAAACTTGCCAAGATTGAATCGTCTTGACTTCCTGCATTTCAATAAAGATGCATCATCAGTTTGTCAGAGGTGAGTGCAGACCATCGCCCTTTTCTGGGGGAGAATAGCCAGAAGTGATTCAACAACAAAATATTTTCATCAGCATCATAATCAGGAATAGTAAAGCCACCAGCTTTTTCTGAAAACTCCCATTTTTAATGGAAGTTTTAATTGCTATGCAGAATTTTCAATGAAGACAAACAGAGAATGGTTTTAGTCCCTTATAGATATAAAACATGTTTTACTCTTGCTCATATTCATTATTTCAAAGCTAGATTGAAAAAACAAACCTATTATTTTTGGACTGGTTTCCCATCCACTGGAATGAATAGAGATGCCTGCGTCCAGGACACAGATAAAGGACTTTCTGAGCAGTCCCTGCTGTCCAGGGCCCCCAGCTCTCCTCTAGGCATACAAACCCGAACACCACGGGGGCTGTGACTGCCTGGAGCTGCCCTGCACCCAACCCAGCCATGGGGCACCCATTAGTGTTGCTTTCTTTAAGGAACACGTGCCCCCCTCCTGAAAGATGTCACCCAGTGGAGCATGTGCTCTAAGTAAGTGCTTGACTTCTCTCCTGGGATTGCTGTCGGAACTTAAAGCCTTTCTCCCTCCCACGTTATTATCCCAGAACATCAATCAGAATTGCGTTGCGGATCCTCATGCAAATTCTTGCCGCTGCAAGAGGCATGCAAGCACCGGGCTCGTTTTGGGGGGATGCACGCCTGCAGCTCCTTGGACTGCCCTGAAGCCTGAGCTCCTCCTGCTGTGGCAGATCCTGCTCCAAACCCTGTCTTCTCCTCCACACTTCTGCAACCTTCATCCTTCTAATTTTTCTTTTCTTTTACCGTTGCCACGAATTCCAGCCCAGCTCTCGGCCGCCGGTGCCCCACGCGTGGACCCGAAGCTGAGGCAGCAACAAAGGAGCTGCCACAGTTTGGCATTTAGCAGTTGACTTTCCACATGGAGAACAGAGATGCTGAATTATTCAACAAGGCCATCGAGACTCTGTGAGCCTCAAAACTTGGCCAAGTTTCTCCCCGGTATAAAACGTCACTAACAGGAGTTCAACGCAGAAAGGAGCTCCAGAGCAAGAAGGAATCTTCCTCGCAGCTCGGACGCTTTATTGCCCCTGTATAACTCTTCTAGCAAAAGAGGGCTTTACCAAAGCATCCTTCCATGTCTATTTTTTTAAGATGTTGCCCCTGACATTTCCTTCTAAGCAGAGGACATGCATAAAGGATTTTTTTTAATTAGACAAAGCATTACTTTTGCTACTGCTGTCATGAGCACATTTTGGCCTATTTCTCACTCTCGAGAGCCCATCTGGATAGCTACCAGACCACCACCCCTGGCACGCCTGGTTTTACAGGGCTGCCCTGGAGCCACTGATTACAGACCATAATTACTGTGCAACTAGAAGACAAACCGTAAACTTTCTCAAGCAGAAATTTAGTGCTTGAGAGTTAGCGAACGTAAACGCAGTAAAGTTCCTCATTTTACTGTAATTAACAAAAAAAGCAGCATGGAGAAAGGCTGGTCGCTTCTGGAAAAGGTGCTTCAGCCACGTGCTCTCCTGCCAGCGAGCTGCAAGCTCCGGGAGCCAGCCGGTGACATTCCCACCTCCATTTCGGGGAGGCGTTAAGCAAGCCTGGCTCTCCGAGTCCCTCTCACACCTCCACCTCTGGCCGGTCTCTCGTTTGCTCTGGCTTTGAGGAGCGTCAAGCAAAGACGTGGCTTCTGGTAATGTCACGTTTCGAGGAACAAATCTGCGCCGGAGAGAGGGAAAGGGGCTGAACCCCCTTGGAAGGAGAAGGCAGCCCTGACTGTGAGCTCCCCGCGAACCATCTCCCTCCCAGCGCTCTAAAGCGCACGCTGCCATTTCAATCTGCATTTTGAAATAAGGTTGGCTTTGCCTTTGGAAATGACATGAACAGCAACAGGAGAAAGCAGGTTAAAGCATAACCAGGAGTCAAAGCGATCAAGCCTTACTCCCCAAATTGTCAGCAACTTAAAACGCCACTCCAGGCATGTTACTAATCTCCCTGTGCCGCAGTCTCTCACCTCTAGAATTCTCCCCAGTTTGGGAGAGGAGGTGGGACTGAGTTCTTTAGAGTCTGTGAAAGGTTCCAGGGCTCGTCCAGGCAGAGCCACGGTGCAAAGCATCACTGCCGGCGAGCGGTACCCGCGAACGCCGAGCCCAAACAGGGCGCAGAGGCTGGAGAGGCAGCTGGCAGCCCCCGGCCCCGCTCCACGGGGCTTAAAGTAGTCCAAGACTGATTGAATAAGTCTCTTCTGTGGTCTATTATTAGACTTCTAAAGTACAAAAATCAGTTTATGAATCAGACGGTTATACCGCAGGGTTTGACTTCCAGGGAAATTTAAGAGAAAAGTGCACTGTTCTCTACGCCAACAATTTTTGCTTTGTTCTTTTATGAAAAGCCCCAAGCGCCGAACATCCTGGCACATCAAAGCCCGGGACCTGGTTCCAGCGATGAGCCAGCATGCACAGACACACTTGCCGACGCTCAGGCTCCCAAATCGATGCTCAGGTACGTAAGCAAAGCGACCCACTTTGAGGGATCAGGTACAAAGAGCCTCCACGAAGCTTGGCATCTCTGAAAACGAGACTGAACAGTAACTGTCCCAATATCAGGGAGTATTTTTCCAACAACAACTCCTGCTAAAGCAGCAGCCAAGAGCAAAAAAAGCCAAGTGCAACCCCAGCTCCTCTTACAGCTCCTGTGCTCCAGCCTGCCAGCCCCCAGCCAGGGAAGTGCTTAAGCATGCATTTAAGGATAAGTAATCCTCTCAATTTCAACAGGATTAAACAACATTCTTAAAAGTAAGTCAATCCTTAAGTGTTTGCTAAATGGTGTCTCATTTTCCCTGTAAAGCAGCTTCTTATTTGCAGAGAAACCCAGGAATATTTCCTGCCACTCCCGGCTATCATTTTCTATTAGGCCAGGCAGGATCTGCCTTGTTACGCGCCCACGCAGCAGTTGGCACAAGGGGTCCCTGATCTCATCTGAGGCTTTTCGTTGCTTCTGCAACACAAGGACATATTACTATAACTAATACAGATATGACACTAAGTGGAATTGTAGTTCACTGGTTATTTATACCTCCCTTTTCTTTTATGGCAGCCTAGAAATGCAGACGTTTTGTTTTCCAAGGCAGATGGTATAACCAAAAAACATTTCTTGCCGTGGGCTATCGGTTCCCTTCAGATTTATGCTGATTATTTCATAAGATCAGGTTTTGGGTTTCCCCTCTTAAAACTAACCCGCTACTTAAAACTGGGAATCCAGTAGGACCGAGGCTGCCGCATCCTGGAAGTGCTGCTGGAGCACACCCGGAGCAACAGCTTCCAAACCTGCTGGTCCCTTGAACCACACTCAAAAAAGGCTACGATGACCCAAGCCGCATCACGCCCGAGTGCCGTGCCACCGCACCAGCTGGGGTAGCGCTGGGGGCTCTCCCGGCCCCATCCCAGGGCAGAACATCTTTGGGGAAAGCACCCTGCTCAGCACGGGCAGACGAGAGGGTTAGCAAAGTCATTTGACTTTGGGAAAACTATACTTTTATCTGTGTGTTTGTCTTCCAGGAGGAGGAGGACTGTGGGCTTACACAACAGGGGCTTATGCAGATTATTATTACTTCTTCACCCATTTCTCAATGCAATTTCCTCCAAGAAAACTGCATTCAGGGTGCAAATATTACCCTAAAAGCTATATATAACATCCCGCTGACAGCAAGATGCCAGAAATGGAGCTATACAGGTATGCAGTGCAGGTGATGTACAGATAGACTTTCTCTACAGTCGACCTGCAAAGGGTTAGTGGGAAATTTCTGGTGGTTTCACAGTTAAAGGTGAGGGATGCCCTTCACATTCCTGACGTTCCAGTTTGCCTTGTATTTTTAGACATGAGTTAAAACCAGCCACCCAGCTGATCATTTACCGACCAGCACGCCGCACGAGATGAGATCACTGCTGTGAATCAACAGAACCAGAAACGGGGCACGAGGGCCGTGCACGTGATTTCAGAGGCTGAGCGTCAGAGGCCTCGTGGAGACCCTGATTTAAAAAGGCACCGAGTTCTGCACTTCATGGGAAAAAGAAAGAAAAGGAAAAAAAAAAAAATAATCAAGTCTCAAACTGGGTTCTTCACATTCACTGGTCACTTTGCAAGACACCTGGGTGAGTAAGGAAATGGGATTTTTGAAAAGAAAAAAAAAAAAAGCCCAAACCCCCACACCACCACAAGAAATTCCCCGCTTTTCTTCTTCTGTACTACCAACACTTTCTTTTAGGAATTACAGATTTAAAAATAAAGCAAAACAACATCAACAAAATATTATGCTTACAGCTCTTCTATTTCCTCCAGCACTGTTTATTGCTGATGGTATCTCTGTGCATCTAGAAAACCCTCAAATAAACTCTCTCCTTGTTTGAAAAAACAAACTGACCCAGCTGGGTTGGAGAACACTTTGCACACGAGGAACTCCCCAGGTCTCTGCGCTCCACGAGCGTGCCTCCAGAGCCTGAGTGAGCTGCAGGGGTTACAGCCAGGCTCGGAGCCCGTGCGGAGCCCCAGCAAGGTCATGCATTCCCAGAACAAATGAATATTTGCTTCTAAGCAAATCAGGAGCTCTGCACAGCAGTGATAAGTCTGGGCAGAGACCTCGATGTTGCCACCTCTGCGCATACCCTTCGGGGGGGGGCTGGTTTCAGAGCCTGAAATTACGTGGAGGAATTTTCTGGTTTACCCCTAAATTCATGAAGGGCAAAAGAAATCTTGAGGCCAAACATCCCCAGCCTCTGTGTGGGTAGAAACCTGACCCCAAATTCAGAGACAAGCTAGTTAAATTATTTCTGAGTTGGATAATGGCATCCAATAGTAAAAAACATGAAGAGTCCCAGGGAGAAGGCTGCTAAAATAAAAGCATCCATGACAGCAAGTAGAGTTTGACTCAGTTGCCTCCAGTTTGTGGTGCTGGAGTACCCTGTATTTTCTCCTTTCGCTGCGCCAGCGCATGTGGCAGTGGCCGGTCACACACACTGGGCTGTGCACGACCAGGATCTGGTATTTGCAAACCAAAGTGTCACCAGCAGTTTCCAGCCTCCCATCTCCTCCGTTTTCACGTGCCTCTCACATGAGTCCCACCTTGGCTAGACCAGCCCTGGAAAGTCAGCATAGCCAAGCCCCAAGTGTGAGAGCCAATACAAAACACAACCTGCTCGCTCTGGATCAATTATTTGTGCTCCGGGTGTGTGTTATTGCCTAGTGCGTAAACCTGCAAGATATTACAGCATGTGTGCAGCGAACACAGCAAACGTTAAACCTACAGCTGCCTTCCAGCCCTCTCCCCGGACACGGGACAGCCGGGGCTGCTGCCACTTGAGCATCCCACAGATGTTGCTGGGAATTCCTTAAATCAACATCTCCCGATACAACCCGGTACCCGAGAAGAGCATCGCTGTACATGGCTACGGTGCATTTTTTCCTTAGGATGCCAAGGGTGGGCAGAGCCCCGTTAAGGGATCAAATCAGTTTGATTTTCCTACACCCAGGACTCTCTCCTCTCAGCTGGACCTCAGCCACCCACTTGGCTGCTGAGGACGAGGGCTACTAAATAATAATCCATTTGGACAACTGGCTTGAGCCTTTCCAGTGCCTGCCTGAACGGTTTCCCCCACGGCTCTTCTCCTCCTGCCTGGGGATGCTACGGCTTTGCCTCCCATTCCCACTCGTGCCAGGTGGAAAGGCAATGCGCCGGGGAAGCGTGGTGTTTGCTGGCATGCAGCGTTTGGAGAGGCACCAGCTGAGCGGATTTCGGCTGATACGCATTTGACAAGGATTTTAAATCAAAGCTAGGGAAGTTCTTCCGCGACGGTGTGTCCAGGCTTCTCGCCCCGTATTTCACTACAAGGACCACGCAACAGATAGGGAATTCAGTGATGGAGGTATGGTAAAGCCTCTTCCCTCCTCCAACAAATACCCATGCCAGGGATCCTTGACTGCCACTCCCTTTTGATTTATTGAAATATCAGCGACTTGTGACATTGCTATGGAGCTGCAGATGAGCTTCAGAGCACCTGTCAAATCACAGGAGATGGAAGAACCAGAAATGTAAAACAAAACCCATTTGCCAGAGCAGGTGGGGAACAACAGAATTGCTCTGCTTCCAGTACCCCTCTGGGTTCGCTGTTCCCTTGGCATCAAAGATGTGTGTGCAGCATTAAGTGCTGTTCTCAGGGAAGTAGTAAATAACATCCTAAAGCCCAAACAGTGGTTTGGTGAAGAACTGGCCAGGGATGCTAGGACCGCGTGCCTCACCGGGGCTGGACTGCTGGGCTGGACTTCCAATCTGCAAACTGGACACAGGAAAACCGGGTACAAGCTGGATTTTGCTTCTGAAATTCAGCAAGAAAGGCTGGACATACATGCTCCTTCCTCTTCTAAAGGGATCCTTGGTCATGGAAGTAGCAAAGGGTTAAAATAGTCTCAAGTGAACATCTGACGGATTGTCCCCGAGCTACTATGAAGAAAATTAACTCTATCCCAGCCAAAACCAGCACAACCTCTTAGCCACAGTTCAGAGCACCCATGTCAGGCTGCGTTATGGTTACTGCTGTGTTACAGGGACGAGCGATTACACCTCTCAAGATAATGAGGTTAAGCCCTCTAACGAGAGCCCATCATCAGAGATACACTTTCGAGGTGAAAACACCTTTACCAAAACCAAAAACTCCCCTGAGACAGCATGAGGAACACGCACCGAATTTTTGTGTTATTTCCCTATAAGGCAGCTGGGGAGGGAGTGACTCCCCAGCAAGCCTGCCTTCACAGGAGCATCTACCAAAAGCAAAGCTGGAATACACATAGCATTTTTTACGGACCTGACTAAAAAGGTCTAAAATACATTCCCAACCAGCCCAGCGGTCCAGACAGCGTTTGGGCACCAGAAGCCTTTCCCATCCCCACGGCTCTTCTCCGCGGGGAGGGGTGAGCCTTGCCACGCTGGGGACACAGCAAGGAGGCAGCCTGGAGCACCCGTGTCCCAACCCAGAAATCCTTTGCGGTTGCAGTCTGTGGCTGCCGCGTCCTCAGGGAACCCTCACAAATCCATATTTGATAAGCATTGGATTACACTTCTGTATAATGAGGGTGTAAGTCAGCTCGATGCCTTTAAGCCCCTCACCGTCCCTAAGGCTTCAAGAGGGGGAAAGGGGCAACACAGTTGGAGGAGCACCCGAACCACCAGCAAGTGCCACCCCGCTAGCACTGGGAAGCATCACCTCCCATAACTGCAAGTGCAATGAAAGCCCAAAGCTGCCCGGGGAGCAGGAGGAGCTGGGCAAAAATTGGTCCGATGCCAAACGGTCATCCCCAAACAGGAGGGAGAAAATGCCCAAGGGAGCAGGGAGGGAACAAAGGGGAGAAGCAGGTTGTTCTCCTGGTTTCTGTGCTCCCCGTGATGCTGCTGGCGCTGCTAGCAGCTCTCCAGGGAGCAAGCTCCATCTACAGATCGATCCTGGATGATAAATTCTGTTAGAAAAGAGGAGAGGAACAGGACCCTGGGAAAAGAAAGGAAAGGGAGTTTCTGGACCTGATCCTCAGCCGCTATAAAATCACCCCCACTCCTGTCAGCTGCTCTGATTTACAGCCTGGACTCTGCCTGTACCAGACTCTGATAACTCGGGCTGGTCCCAGGGCTCTGGCCAGTTCCTCCGCTTCCAGAGCACCACTGCGTCGTGAAGCCCATTAGCTGTAATGTGCTGCTCTAAGCACCTCTGCCATTACACTGTATGTGTTAGGCTGGTCTTTTTAAAACAAGGTTATTAAACCCAGTGTTATTTTGCATTAAACCCATTATTTGGCCACATTATGTGTTGGGGATGCAAATATTAAGCCATCGGCAAAGTCTCTGCTGATTTCCAGTGGGAACAAGACTTGTATCATTTTAACACATTTATTTTGAGCTATTTGGGGCCGGCATAATGTCTGCTATCATGTAGTCTTACAACAGTGGGCGGTCATTGCAAAACCAGCAACATTGCCTGACAAGGAGGCAAAAATAGTAACTCGAGTGGATTTATAGCTACTGGTAGAAAAGCTCTGCACCGTATCACACCTTCATAAGCTTCCCAGATGCACACACCCCCCCCCTCCCGTATTTAAGACATCGATCTGTCTTTTCCTATTACAGAGCAGCTGATTTTCAGAGGGAACATTGTCACACGTCTCTCAGGGGACTCTAAGCCCCAATGTCTGTGCCTAAGGAAGTATCTGTGCTCCTCCGTCCCCTTTTTGATACGGGTGTCCCCATCTCATAGCAAATACGCCGAGCCAGGACCAAGGCAGAACAGGGTCCCTCGCCTCCCCAGGACGCGGAGACGATGCAAAGGCAAGAGAGGGTAGAAGCAAAGCAACCCAACCCGCAGAAGCACCGAGAGATGCAAACAAGCCCAACCACGGTCTCGCCGTGCTGCTCCCCATGCCACCCACAACTCCCAAGCCCAGAAATTAATGCCCTGAAACTATAGTGCTTTCTTTATGCTGCCGAGTTCCTTTAATACAACAGCAATAAATACTTACTCTGCTACTTAATGGCCTCTCTCCTCCGACACGGATGCTGAGCTGCTGTCTCGTTCGGTTACTTTTACTATCACTATCTGATAGCCTGGCAACGACTAGAGTGAGGAGCTGGCTTTGATGGGACTTTAAAAGCCTGGCGGGGGGGAACCCAAGCAGTTTCTCAAGTGAGCTAACACCAAAGCCAACAGACACGAACCGAGAAAGCGCCTGCGGCTGCGCCTCCAGCTGAACATGGGAACAGAGATTTCCTTTGATGGCCCTGAAACACTCGAAGCGGCAAGCTCAGCCCTTAAGGAGAACTCAGCAGCACCCATGGGTGCTGATAAGAGTTCAGGGCACAGGGTGAGAGGACGGCGAGGGCTACGCTCAGCAAAGCCACTAGTTTGGGGCAAACTCAAGAGCAGGGTAGGTGCCACCACACTGTGTGACACAGACACCCTGGGCTCGGAGGCAGCTCAGACACGAAGCCAAGACGAGGGCACGGCTCAGAGGAAGCTCTGGGTGAAACAAAACAACTGTTTTCCCGTAAACGGCAGGGATTCATGGGGCAGGGATAAGCCATGCCTGCTGCAAGCACACCCAGCTGCCTGCGAGCTGCTGCGCGCTTCCCTCCTGCCTGGGGACAGCCGTCCCCTGCTCCCCGCTCCAAGGCGAGGACGAGCTTACCCCATAGAAGGGCTCGGAGAGACGTTGCCTCTAGAAGCATCTTTCTCAGGCAGGAGAAGAAAACAGAAGAGACAGTGAAATTGCATCTTTATGCATCCAGCACTGGGACTGAGCGAGAGAGACGCGGTGCTGTTGCAAACGTCCTGGCTAAGGATGGGTCAAATGATGAGCTTGCCCGTGGCAATGGACTACGAGAGGGTCCTCAGGATCTCTGGGAACTGCCGTGCGCCTCTAGTCCTCCAACATGCAGCACTGCTACTAAACAGAAAAAAATCAAGTGCTCCAAGGGAGGTGCAGGGGTGAGGGGCCACGCAATTGCACATCTTCCTCCTGCAAAATGCCCCCCTGCATCTCCACTGCTTTCCCTGGCTCAGCTTGGCCCCATCAATTTGCACAAAACTTGCCAATAACGAGAAATAAGACAACTGTTAAACACTAGCATAAGAAAGGAAGGAAAATGAAAAGCCTTGATATCCCAAAACTATTTATGGGAAAAGCTTGTTAGCACCTCTGAACGCTGATTTGGAAATGACTCATTAGCCTGTGCCACAACTGTGGGGTTTAAGGTAACACCAGCCAATCTCACATTTCTGCATGATATGGAACAGCATTAATTAAACATTAAGCTAAACTATTTTAGCACCGGTGTGCAGCAGCGCGTGAAACTGAAACCACGGATCAGAGGGACGTGTGATTAAACACCAAGCTGGCTGGGTGTTCCGTCTCTCCGTGGCACCCCACGTACGAAAGGCAGAAAGCACATTCTTTGGTTGTTGAAGGTGGCAATCTAAGACCCCTATGGGACAGACCACAGGAGATTCAGCCTGGACTGATTTTAACAGAGGAATTGTCCTGTCTTAGGTTTCAGAAGGTGGAGGAGAAGGATGCAATATTTTGCACATGTCGATCTTGAGATTTTAATTTTATTCTCATACTTGCACAACTCTGTGACTCACAGGGCCTTCTGGAGAGCTGCCGTTCCCTTTCTCTCCCTCTGGAATTATGTCCCCACGTCCTGCTGGGGCTCCAAGGTGCCACCACCGCCCGGGGGTGCTGCATCCCCCCCCCAGCTTTGCCTAGCATCATGACCCCTCGTTTCTCATGCAATCCCAGTGTGTCCCAGCATACACTGGCTTCGCTGACCTGCAAAGCACAAGTCAGTCAAATTGTGCCTTTGCTTAGAGCGATAATGGAATGTATTTGGAGAAAGGAAGCCGGTGGGGAGGAGAAACCAAGAGCTTCATTTTTACTGCAGCTGGGATTTTAGCATCCTCCTGACGGATGCCCAGAGACAAGGAGGATTCCCAGAAACGCCTGAGCACAGGGACTCCAAGCTGAGGGCTGGCTGCTCTCCTCCAGACCAAGGATATTACAAAATTGTCTTCTTTAGAAAAAACGTAGCGTGTAACTGGAGAGGGTTCATTTGCATAGCTTTGTAATAGTTACCAAAGCTGATGAAGCCAGGGAACTGTGCTTTCCTGGGAATTAGAGGGCGGTGGGGGGAACACAAACCAACTGGCTAAAGCAGGAGTTCGGTTCAGGTCCCTGAAGCAGACACTGGGGTAAGTGCTCAGCCACCAAGTGAACCTCCCCGGCCGGCTGCGATGGCTCCATCGGCACCAGAACGTGCCGGAGCTCCTCGCCTCCGTGCCCCAACGCAGCTCTCCGCTCCGTCTGGGCAAGCTGGTTCCTTCCCTCTGCCCCCAATTAACATCGCAGCAGATCCCTAATGACCCTGGCAGAGATGCCAAGAGGTCAACAGTGGACCACAGAGCCGAGAGCAGGCACGGCTGTACCTTTCCTCTTCCCCAGCCGGGCATGACAGCCAAGACGCATCGACTGGGTTGCTCTGCCATTAGCTTACCCCAAAATCACATTAAGAAAGATCAATCTGCCTTTAAGGAAGAAAGGAAAAATGAGTTGCTGGCCAGGTGTACAGGGTGTACACAAGGCCAGGACATCCCTCTTCTCCCTAATCCGAAACCAGCATCCCAAATGGCAGAGAGCCGCTTTGTCCCCAATGTGCCCCCTCCCTGCACAGCCCTCCCTGGGTCGGGACGAGCCGCACGCATCTGCGCTACAGGGGTTGCTCTCACACAGAGAAACATCTGCCCTTTGATTTTTGTAAGCAAGTACACATATAACATGACTGATATTCCCAACACACACAACTTCCCGCTGATGCATTTTAGACTCTAGGACAGCCCTGTGGCTATTAGCGGTGCAGGCTGACCTTGGGACACCAGATTATGCTCCTGTAGCATTCCTGTAACGTTACGGTCACGCTGTTATCACTGAGCAATAACAAGGTGTTCAAACAAAACGCAGCAGCTCTGCCCAGTTTCGGTACACAGAGAGCAACAGTCAGAAAGCACGGCCGTACCATCCTGTATCATATCTGAAGCCCCTGCAAAGCAGTGGGGAGAAATGCAATTACAATTCTAAAAAAAATTGTGCCTAAAAGCAAGACCAGGGAACTCGACCAAGTCCCAAGTCAGGCCTCAAGTGCCAGTTTGAGCAGTCACTCTTTTGAAAGTAGTTTCCCACAGTTTACTCACTCCTCCCTTCTAAAATCTTCCTGCTTTTTCCAGAAAAAGGATCCTTGCATAAGCCTGGTGGCTCAGAGGCCACAAAACGCCCTTCTGCTCTGCAAAACCGGCAGCCGCCGTCCAGCTTGTACTGCAGGTTTACAGCACTTTGCAAGGCATCTGCTGCCAAACGGATGCCTTTCCTCCCTGCTGCCCTGCCACCTTCTTTGGGGAGAAGTGACAATCAGGTAGGAAAATTTTGAAGGAATTAGCTCAAGCGTAGGAAGACGTGAAACACGTAGGAGGACGTGGGTGCTAACGGCTCCGACCTCGGCTTGTGCAACCTGGTAAGAGTCTCTGCTGAAAGCCACCAAGCTGTGCTGACTTACACCTGCTGGGCACTTGGCCCTTCATGCTTAAAGAGGAGCAGGAACAGAGGAGGAAGGCAAAAAAAACCCCAACCCTTAAACACTAATTAGCTTAAAATGCTGGGTAAATAGATTTACACAGGCAGTCTGCAAAGCCCTGACCGCAGCGGCTAATTGGGGCACGCAGCGTTGCCGGCAGAGTTCAGCTCGCATCGCCTCGCGCCGTCACGTGGGACCGAGCTGCCACAAAGACACATTGTGCCAAGGTATTTGAGCACGGGGAAAAAACCACCAGCAGAATCGCTTCCATGCAAGGGAAGGAGAAATGTCGCCAGCTGATAGCAGCATTCATCGTGCCTTTGTGTTTGCAGGAGGTCCAAACCCTGACCCTGCTGCTCTGGATCTCTACAGGCTTTGAAGATCCTAGAAAAGCATCTCTGTCTTGCCCCCAGGGCTCGGAGCCTACCTTGTGCTAAGCAGGGTGGTTATAATTATCACATGTGCTATGCATGGATATAATTATCAGGAAAATTCAGGGGAAAGGGTCCCGCAGCTGACTCCTGACTCCAGAGCACTGATGCAAGTATCAGAAACGATAGGATGGCCAAGCCATCACACTACAAAAATCAGCTCCAGGCAGCGAGGTGTTTGTCTTACACAATGAGGAACACCGGGACAGGCTGAACTTTGGCCAGAAACTAGCTCTTCCTGCTCAACATCTGAATTCAGGCAGTTTTAGTTAAGTTTCCTCCCCAACTTGCAGGGCGCCTACTCCACAACCTCCTCCCCTCCTTGTGCTTAAGGGCTCTGGAACCTTCTCTGACCCCAGTCCATAACTCGTGACGCCCAAAGTCATGCACCTAAGCAAAATCCCTCATCTTGTGACTCAAAAAGAGCCACCCAAGCCTTCCCAGGGCGTAACGCTCCCATCGGAGGCAGCAGTTCCTATAGGGACTATTTGTACCCTGACTGCAAGCATCGCTCAGCGCAGGCAGAACATGGAAAACGAGCAGCACGCCTTACTTCATGGTGGTGGAAGATGAGACAGGCACGTGGCTCTGCCAACAGCGTGCCAACTGGGCTGTCTTCATGACGTGTCCCCAGACCTGAAGTTTTGCTTTGGCCAAATTAAAAAGCTGCAAGCTAGGCAAATGTGCAGACGCGCGGTAGCACAGTGATGTTGTTTCAGCCCCTTAATCAGCTCTGCCTTGAGGTACCCAAGGGGATTGCAAAGGGCTCCTGCAGCCTTGGCGAGGGACGGCGGCTCTGTGCAGCACGCTGCAAGGAGAGGTTCTCCTGCGAAAGCATCCCCCCTCCCCCAGTATTGATTGGATTTGTCGAAACAGATGGAAAAAACAGCTAGTCAGATGCAAAACACGGATAGCCAAACCTGCTTCCGAGAAACTGGCTTAAGTCTGTATTATGTTTAATCCCTTTTGATCAAGGTCTTGGATGTAAGCAGAAAATATTACAGATTTTCACATACCTTCAAGTCCCCATTTCTGCTCTGCTCTGAAATGGAGTTGGGTGGTCAGAGAAAAACATATGGAGCACAAAAAGAGAGGTTTAGGAACGTTTTGCATGTGCGGGAGAAATTGGAAGCATCCATATGAAACCAATCCACTTGCACAATGGTAATTTACCTACTGAAGAGAGAGGGCTTGAAATTCTCCTTGGCTTATTTCCTCCATCTTTATTCCAGCTGCTAAAGAAAAAAAAGGCAGCAGTATAAAAAAAACCACTACAGAAAGTGTTTAAAAGCCAGTTCTTTGCATTTTGCAGAGTTCCCTGACTTCTGGCATGGCCACGGCATCCGGACATGTGTTTCTCCCATCCCTTCCAGCCCCAGAGCAGCAGCACAGACAGGAGATGCCCCACACCAGGAGCTGGGTACCTGGGAGCAGTTACAAAGTCCATCTGCAGACCGGCAGACCACGGCCAGGTTTGTCCCTCCCTGCCCCATCGAGAGTTTTTGGCTCGGAGGGTCAGACCGCAGCCTTGCTGTCCCACTGAATAAAAATACAGGATCTTGCTTCAAGCTCAAGGCACCTGCAGGTTAACACTTCAGAGACTGCCGTGGGCCAAGCCCCTGAAGGCAGCGGAAGCTTTTCCAATGATTTTTCAGGCTTTGAGCCCTGGATGTGTCTTGCAGCTGTATCGTAATTGCAACCTGGGGGATTGCACTCAGGCAGGGTCCCTGGGCTACCTGGAAAGCATCAGTCTCTGCCCCGGGGAGCTTCATGGAAGCAAAGCCCCTCCTAAAGCCCTTCTGTACCAGCATCAGCTTAACCATCACGAGCTGTTTGAGACTAGCCGCGTTTTACAAATTGGTAGAAAACTCGTTTAAGCTCAAAGAAATTCCTGTAATACTAAAGTACACAGAAGAGGTAGGAAGCAATCGGAGTTTTTCAAGCATACCATAAAAGGCATCTTTTTGAATTTGGTTGGGAATTGCTGCTTCGATTTGTTCAAAGCTGGAACTGGATGTTTGCAGGGATGCAGGACCTTTCCTACCAAAGCTGCTTTCCCTGCAGCTACACAGAGTCAGGGCTCGTAGCAAGAATCCCATTCGGGTCGACAGATCTGCAGGTTGCTCCAAGCTTTCCATGCAGGCACACATCCACCTGGATGAAACATTTTCACTTTCACAGCTTCAAGTTTTAAAAAAAGGGAAAAAAACCCCAGAAGATAAGGAAGCTGCAGAAGAACTTGATGTGTTAGAATAAAAACAGCCAACGACCTCCCGAGCCACGTGCTCCAGGAACACACAACCTGCCGGGTGCAGCCCCGGGTGCTGATGTGGGAGAGGACTGGGGTGCTCTGCTGCCCGGACCCCCGCCTGAGCACCTCGAAACACAACCTAACATCCAACAGAAACACTCAGGAGAAAGGGAGAACGGTAGGAAGCCAAGCATAGGAAAGCAAGCATAAACTTTATTTCATTAGCCCCAATCTTCTCCTGGACTCCAGAGAGGAGGCGAGCACCTTGTGAACTTTGGGGGTTTATTATTATTACAAGCTGGCTTGCTAAGGAAAATTCCCCAGAGCCACCCAGGTCTCAGCCACCTCCTCGCCTGGGATCGGCACTAACACGTCTGTTAAACATCTCCGATTCTCCAGCCGCTGGCGACACTTGGACTCGCGACCAAAGCCCATCACATTACCAGGGGCTGCTCCGTGACCCTGAAAACTGCTCTTCAAGCGGTGATCTCTCTCAGTGCTGTTGAGCTCCTGGCTTCGTATCTTGGATCATGTGTAAATACAAAGCCCTGGTTTCATACGTAACTAATATCCTTTGAAAAGATCACCTCGAGCACGCTGCAACAGTTCAAGTGGGGGACACAAAGATGCAAACTTCTCCCTTTCTAGACTCATGAAACATTGATTCAGGTTATGAGCTGTTTTAAAGCAAAAGCACCCACCCCTTCCTCCTGAAAGCGTTGCCTTCATGGAGCTTGGAGAGGCTTACAAATCTCACAAATCCAGGTTTACGCACATAAGCAAACAGTGAACTGTTTACCCAGCACCTACACTACTCTGTGAATCTCTGCAAGTATCCAGCAAATCTGGAAAATAAGACACATGAACTTCATTCCTCCAGTATTGCAAATTTGGCCATTATCTCCCCTTTCCAAAGGTTCTCTAAGGAAAAGAAGGATTGATGCAGAATGCTGCTCACAGAGGCAGGTGGGAGAACATGCCCATCACTCCCTCCTCCCATCCAGAGTGCACAGAAAATTTCACATCAGAAACAAATGCCTTATTTTTCCAGGCTACTGAGAATCAATTAAAGGCACCAGGAGCGCAGGCGTTTGCAACACAGAGCTGTCCGGTTCCACGCTAAACCCGTCATAAGGAATTTACTGCTCTTGAAACAGAAAAAAAAATCCAAAGCTGCAGGATGCTCTGCTCTGGTTGAACATTTAGATGCTCCACACCTGGTGATAAGGAGAAATCCCTTGCCCACGCGTGCCTGCCTGTTTCTATTCACTGATTTCCCCCATCTTGTACACCTAAACTGGAGAGATGTGCTGCTGGCCTGATCCTTCAGTCAGCATTAGCCGGTCGGACATCTCAGTCGCTTCTTATATGTCTCAAAAGCGTCACCTCTCGGTTTCCCTGCAGACACGGAAAACAACTGTGTTAAATTCCCGATTCCTAAAAGAACAGGCAGCCACCGGTAACCAAACCGAGTTATTCAGAAGAGCAAAGACGGGGAAGATGCGAGGCGGCTGCTCTGCGCACCACGTCCCTGCTGCCCTGCGACGTGGGGCGAGAGCAGAAGTCTCACCGAAAAAAGCTACTTGGCTGACGTTTCTAGGCAAGGCAAGCAGAAATGCACCGTTCTCTTCTACCTTCTCAACATGAAACGTGATTTTTTTTCCAAAATAATTTTGCATTCGTGGCGCCGAAACCAAACCAGGATGACTCCAAGCAGTTCAGAGCAGCAAGGAGAAATTCCCAGCTCCTGATGCAAGGTCAGTTATGATACCTTTTTCTATGGGTTTGCATCATTCAGGGGGAAAAATTACAAATGTTTAAATCCTCATTCTGTAAGCCTGAGAGCTACAAGCAGGGGACAGTGTTGAGTATCAGAGCAAGGGACGTGCTCCTGATTTCAGTGGTTTTCTCTTCCTCATTGCACAATTCCTGCCCAACTTCCAGGAACTGCAAGAACCATTTCAAAAGAAAGAGGCTAACCTGGGAAAGGATGGCTCTACCAGGCTTACAAATACTACCAGGAGCTTCTCTTTTTGCAATTATTAGATGGTTTGCACAAATGAAGACTCTTAAGATTGTGCAATGCAGTAGGAGAGCCAAGACGGCCGTGAGCAGTAAGGATGCTACTCCTCCTCTTCCCTGCCCTCCCCAGAATGAGATAAAAGGATTCTTTTTATTTTTGTATATATTCTGCTTTGCTTCTGAAAAGTTGCTGGTGAAACACCTTCCAGAAATAAATGTTGGTTTAGAAATAAAAGGGTTTTCCATCAATAATATTCTGCAGAAATAGCCCTCGGTTCCCCTCTGATTTGTTACTCAAAGGATGGTTCTCAAAATAGCAAACACCGACTTCCCCAAAACCATGATTAACTAGAAGTGTCAGCAGAGGTTTTCAAACACGACTTACTATTCCGAGCACCCTCCCACCCCTTGGGCAGACCAGTTCCCATACTGGGCTCTCCAGAAGAGCCCAGTGCAGCCCCGGAGAGGATGGCACCGCACACGCTGGCCATGCCATCGGATAAAGACCTCTGACGCTTACAGCCACATTTTTTCCATGGCTTAATTCCATTATGTCAATTAATCTATTTACACCTGCAGAAAGGCAGGTCCCTGGGGCTGATGGAGAAGCAATCCACAACGTAGCTTTCCAGGGACTCTGATAGTCAGAAACTACCTCCCTTCCTCACATACTGTAACGGTGGATAAATATACCCATAAAGTGCTTTGATTTGACTAAGTGTGTTAAATTTAGTCTTTGCTCTGCCTCTGCAGACAGCACATTTACTGCTATGTGGGTGACTGAAACATGCATCACTCACAGCATACTGCAAACTGGCGTATAAAAGAATTGCAGTAAAAGATATCCAAAATATTGGCTCCCTTAGCAGGGTATGCACTGTCACAGCTCACAAATTACAGGGCGGAAGGGAAGCTGGATGGATTTCCACGGTCACTACTGTACAGAGGGCGAGACAAGATGATCTAAGGGTCCCTTCAGACCTAACAAAGCCATACAGCTGTAAAAAAAAATATTAAAAAAAAAATCATAGATTAGATCTTGGCTGTTGCCAAGAAAAAAAGGAAAGAAAGAGTCAGGCATGATGTTTTCAGTCAATGATTTAAGGAATGTAAATAGCTTTGTCAAAGATGCTCAGGCAGATTCCCCAGCTGGATCCTCCACCATGAGCTCAGCTTCGCTCTTAGGATCTGCAGCATATCAGGACAGTTTAAAACAGCAGGAAAAGCAAACTGGTGGCTGGTGAGCCCCGGCTCAACCAGAAATGGGTGGGAAGCATCACGGAAAGAGTATCTGCACCCCAAGGGAACAAGATCCCGATGGCCCCGGCACGGCCCCGGCTCTGCCCGGCTCGGCGTGCGGTGCTGGGGAGTTATATCAGCTCCTCAGACGATGGAGTGTGACTCCGAAAGTGTCACCAGCTGTTTATCTACTGCTAAAATGTGAGTGTTTAAAAATTAATAGGAACAGATTGAGCAAGCGTGGAATACACAGAAACCAGAAGCTTCGAGGAATTTCAACGTGCAGCGTTAAAATCGCATGGGCGGTAAAGAGCGAGCTCCAGCTCCCGTATAGGAAAGAAATGCCAAAAATACACACACATAATCACACGTTCATCCAGAGAAAGGGAAACGTAGCTCTAACCACCACAGGCTCTTTCTTCCAGCCCTTTAATCAGACATCAGAAACAAAGAGCAGCCGGACGGCACTGTGGTCAGCCTTGGGTTGCAGGGGGAAGCCAAAAAAAATTGCTCTTTCTCTGTGTTAATACAGGTTCACTTCAACACAGACCACGGCCGGTATTAAGGACTCAGGTTTTGAATGCACGTCGCTGACAAAGGTCGTCCATTCTGCAGCGAGATGGATGCGCGCCCTTGATGACGCCCTGCGCAAGAGGGACCGGAGGGTCCCCACCAGCCACGTTGTGCATTTGCTAACAGGCTAAGGTGGGGGAAAAAAACAGCAAAAAAGGAACAGGAATTACTGGTCCCAGAAGGGCAGGTCTGCAGAGCTCTGGACAGCATTATAAATAAAAGCCAACACCTAAAACTGCATCCCAAAGGCCACTCATGCAAATCTGAAGATGAGATCAGAGCAACCATTTGAGAAATAACTGCTGTCACGTTAGGTATGAGCGGGCCAGTAACGGAGGTTCACAGAAAACTTCTCCCTGGAACTCCTGTCCAGAATAGAGATATTTTGCAATAAAACAGGTGAAGCTGGTTTCTGTCCAGTGAAGCTCCTGGAAATGTCTGACAAGTATTTACTCATGGTAAGGGAAGGAACAGGAAACTAATATTTGTTCTTAGCTGGCTCTCTTGACATTTTCTTACTGGCAGCGAGACCGGCAAAGGCACATTTAACTTGGAGGTTTAAGTCTTACTGACTTCCCTGCAGCTAACAAGCAAAGCGACCGAAGTTACCATTGCACATGGTATTTCACGTAGCACAAAACCCAAAAAAAGCCCAGGTCAGGGTGAGACCCTGCTCAGGTGCCTCATCACGCGCGGCTGAGGCAGGGGCCAGAAGCCATGCACTATGAAAATCCATGCTGCAAATAACACTAAGTGCTTAATGGCAGCGACCACTGAAATTCTCCGAGGAATAGCTCAGCCTGGCATTATTCTTAAAATTCAGAAACGGGACAACAAAAAGAAGAAATCGCTTTCTGCTGTGATAGACAACTGATAAGCATTTCGGTTTTGTCGAATAAAAAAAAAAAAAAAGAAAAAAGGCAATGTTTCCTTTGAATCCACAAACTTTCAAACAAAGTATTTTCCATTTTTGGACAAAAAGGCCCAAAAATGTCCCTGAAAATTGAGTTTTAATGACTTTACCCCCATCTGCTATAAAGGATGTTTTTTGTTCAAAACATCTTTTTTCCGTGACATATTTTGGCCAGATGTAGATGATGTGCCTGGACTGCAGAAAAGAGCATTTGATAGTACTACCAAAAGATAACCAGCTCAGACTAACCCTTGCAAAAGAAAACCTTTCATTTAACGTCAGGTCCTCTGCACTGAGCTGCACCGGTATCATTTCATCAGCCTGCAGAGCAAACCGGTCCACAGGGATGGATCTGAAAGGTTTGAATAATTCCACATCAAAATGAACTGTACTTGGATGAGACTTCCACCAAAGCATCAAGACAGTACAAGACAGGCTGTGAGAGGAAAGAAGGAAAATATATTCTTGTCAAAATGACATTCCCCTTAGGAGTACAATCTCCACAAAAGCGTTTACCCGCGCGCATTGTGTTGGATTTCAGATTCTGCACTTCTGAAACACATTATGCTGGGTACTTGAATAATTATGTTTGACTTATTTAACAATTTAACATTCGCGTGCTTGGCTTTACAGCTGGAGGAATAGAATCACATGTTTGAGTGACTAAAAGGAAGAAAGATGGTTAGACAATATACGTATATTTATGCAAGCGTTCCCTGCTTTGAAATTACATTCTCAAAGAAAACGTTAAACCAAGCAAACTCTCTCCCTCACTGGCTGTAAACGAGATTTTAAGTGGTACGACTGGTCAGCAAACGGCCGCAATCGTGGATGTGGAAAAGCAGCTGGACGCAGGCAGGACCACGGTGCACCCACTCATCCAACCTCACCTCCAGACACCTCAAAGGAAAAACCACCCCACGGGGTGATGTGTGTCGACACAAACTGAACTGGACTCTCCTCGGGGCGTTCACGGGCACCCTGAAGGTCAAACAAGAGCTGAGTTTCTTCTCCCATCAGCGGGGTCCAGACTCGGTGGTGCCTCTCGAACGCCGTGGAGGGACCTCATGCGCGGCAGCTTGTGGCCATCGGTCGACAAGACTTCTTTTCCAGCTGGTGCGTGCAATGAAACACAGCTCTTCGGAGCAAGAAAGGCGTGCCAGGAACGCAAGAGCTATAAACAGGGCTCTCCATCATCTAGCTGACACAGGATTGAGGCTTTCTGCTCTACGTTGGACCTCAAGAGGAGCAATGGGTTTAATATTTACCCTGAGGATGCTCCTGGCAATAGCCTGGGCTGTTCCTCTCTGCCTACCAAGAAACCCACACCGACACAGCCCCACGCCAGCTCCTCTGCAATATTTATCACGGGATCTTCGTTACTTCACTGGTACCTGACACCAAGCCCAACAAGTAAGTATGTCCATGGAGAAGAGGGCAGAGAAAAGGGAACAAATTGGCTCAAATGGAAAAAAAGGCCATCCAAAATGTCAAATCAGCCCACCACCAGTAAATTTGCCGCCTGAGCCACGCACTCCATAACTTGCTAGGATCTCCCACGAGTGTTTTCCTCCTTGCCCGCTGCATGCCCAGAAACTAGAGCCCTTCCTTGGCCAATATTGTCCAGTCCCATCCACCCAGACCCTGCCTGGCTACAAGCCCGACTGCAACGGCAGCCCTGCCCGGGAAACACGAGCTACGAGAGGAGGGAGCTGCCAGACTGACGGGTTAAAAAAAAGGAGAGAAATACAGAATTGTGATCACCGCACCACCGAGGGAAAACCCAGTGAAATGCGCCCACTGGTTATCACAGCAGGGAATACTGAGGCAACGCTCTGCTAACAAAGGCCCCACTAATGCATTTTTCATAAAGTGCTTTATTCCGCTACAGGCTGGAGCACTATCAGTAATAAATGTTCGCAAGCATGATAGTAGATGGTGGCACTGGTATCTGTAAAGCCATGGACGAAAGATGATGGGCCATATACCAAAACAATTCAGCATTTATTAAGACTTCTATTAATCATCTATCCAAGCTATTTATATTGGAACCCCTCCATTAAAAAGCGTGATCCCAGCTTGCTGCATCTCGCCCTCTTTCTTCACATCTAAATACACATTGGGAGCGGGTTTGAGCCAGGGTTATCCCAGTTTACTCCCAGTGAAGCGCCAGCATGGGCAGCATGTCATCTTGCCCTGGCACCCTCATGCGCTGCGCATCGCACAGCTCCTGCCCATATAAAACACTCGATGTCTTCATCCCAGCCCTGGAAAGGCGTCCCAGCACACCAGCCCCAACCAGAAAATGCTTCCATGGTGCATGAGCAAAGGATGGGACACATCTAAAGCAATTAGATCCACAGACCTGGAGATGTTTCAGTGACTCTGCTGAGCGCAGTCATTGATGTCTTCACTCCCTTATGGCCCTGCAGCTGCGTTCTCGCAGATCCCTGGGGATATCCTGATGGGAATTTCCCGCGGGGACCACGTACCACCCAGCGCAGGTGATGGCTTTGGGACCGCCAGGCTGGAACCCTGCCAGCCTTCCCCCAGCAAAGCTACAGGGCCCAACCTCCCCACCCCTATGCCGAGCCAATAACTTCAGGATAAAAACAATCTAAATTAATTAAACATCCATCTGGCAGAGGGAATGTCCCTTCCTCCTCCCATTTCCTTACCTACTCCTGGAGGGGGTGTTGGGAGCAATGCTGTCAGAGGAGACAGCCGCAGCTATTGGGTACAGTCGGGATTTCCAGGAAAAGTCTGGAAAGCCACCTTGGGGGTGAGGAAGAAGGGACATGTAGCAGCCGTGGGTGCCCACAGCCGCCAGACACTCTCGGTGTACTGCAGCAGTCGCTTGATGCAACATGAGAAGAGAGCCAGAGGAAAGGGGAATATAGAGGGGAAATGGGGCACAGATAAATAAACCAACTCAGTTACACGTGCCGAGCCAGCTCCAGCTTAACCAGTGGAGTTGCACTGGTTTCCAGCAGCGTGACCCAGCCAGTGTCAGGGGAAGCAGCAAATCCAGCATCGTCTCCGTGCACGGCTGCATGGCCGCATCCATCTGTGTCGGCACGGATGGCTGTGGAGAGGACGGTGCTTGGATCGATCCCTCTCTTGCTTCTGAGAGCCTTCCCAGCAGATTTTGCACAACCGCTGCCAAACTCTCCCAGACAGGGGACAGGCAGGTCCCAGCTCTCCTCCAGACCTTCTTTGGACCACCCTCGCGAGAAGAGATGTCGAGTGCCCTTGGCCCTTTCCCTGCCTGGACCTGCTCGCAGGACCACCAGCGGTACCCCGGTTTGCTCCAGCCCACACGAGGAGCCTTCCCCTGCCCTTCCTAAGAAACCACGGCACCTTTTTTGTATGAGAAATGAAGCTGCCAAAACACGAACGCACCGGCTCTCGCACCACCCCATAGCAAGGGGTCTTGGCTGGTGTCACCTGGAACAGCACGGACTCTGCTGGGTTTCATCCCCAACGCAAATGCACATCCCAGAGCTTGTAAGAGAATTTAATATGAAATATTAGAAGAGGAAGCTCAGCCAGATGTGTCCATAAATCTCACAAAGCAAGCAGACATCCTATCTCGTCTTTCCAAGATCCCATCTCCCAAACAATCCTGGAAAGCCCAGTGCTGCTCATCAGCCATCTCCACCTCAAGCGCCAGCTCTCGGCCAGGATCCAGGACACCCGTGTAAATACACATCTCTCCCTATCTCCTCCTCTGGCTGCTGTCTCTACCAGTACATCTGTGTTTCTGCCTTTGTTTGCGCTGCCAAGTGCCCGGGGACACATCCGTCCGAGAGCAGCGTGGGAGCTTCTCCTCACGGTGCGGTGCAGTTAGGCTGTAACTGGTACCTCACTCCAGGACAAAGTTAAAATAAATAAAATTACAAATAAATAAATAAGGAATTGCAACCTGTTAAGCAAGCAGCTGTGGCGTTGCAAGCCTGTTTGTCACCAGAATTTTAACTTCAGAGCATTTCGCCACCCAGACAGAGTTGAGTCACTTGTGAATTTGGATTTGGGATATAAATACTGAACTCTCTGCTGCTCCATGTGCCATTCCCCTTCCCCTCCCCAAGGCCATTGTAAAGCTGTGTGACGGTAAGAAAACAGAGTGGCAATGATAAGCTTTGATGGGGAAAAACTATGCAGAAAAAGGACCAGAACTATATTAAACTATATTAAAAAGCTGGCACAGAAACAAGTTCAAACAGCTCCCTGTAAAGCAGCTCAGCTCTCTGGGGCTCCATTTAACAGACATCCTTTTATTAGAAAGTCACTGAAGATGACTGTTTAGCAGTTCCAATAAAGAATAGGTGGATGGGGAGGAAGGATTTTTTTCCCATTAAGATTACAGAAGGCCCTGAGGCAGAAAGAAAGGCAAACCTCCAGATCCAGGATTTGGTTTCTCTCCTGTCCATTATCCCACCCAGTGAGCACCAAGATCTGAACTGGTCACAGGCTGGGGGGGCTCTTTCACTTGGAGGGTCGCTGGAGTCCAGGGTGGGTACACCAATCATCCAGGTGGTTTTAGCTGAGATGAGGAATGGGCACACGGATGATGCAAATGATAAAGCCAAATGCCAAAAAAAAAAAAGGGGGATGAAAAGTGAGACTCCACAGCCAGCATGGCAACTTCTCTGCTCCACGTGCACCTCTACCAGAGCTGGCACATTGGATGAAGGGCATGCCGCCTTTTACAGCAGAAACCCCCAAACAGGAATGCAAGAGCCTGGAAGAAGTCTCCAGCTACCTCATTTTGCAGAAAAAAATCTTTTGTGTCTTTTTCTGACCCCCTGTCCCAGCTGAGGGCAGGAATTGTCCCTGTCCTACCAAGCAGCAAGGAAGCGGCGTCTTCCCTGCGAGAGTTGGGTGCAGGGCAGGACTGGGGTTCCCACGCTCACAGCGAGCGGTGGCTGATGCTCTTCATCACCAACGAGCTGCCGGGAATGATTCTTCCCTGGGCCACAGTCCTTCCCGCTAAACCTTGGGTCTGCTCCAAATTTATCATTGTGGCATATTATTAATCCTCATTATCATCAAGAACTTGGTGTGCAAGCACAGATCAAGGGGCTGTAAGTTGATATGTTGCTTATTTACCCACCGAGCTTGCTCTGTGTTGCCACAGCCCCTTGCCACAGCCGATAACTCTGATTTCTCAAATGTGGCACAGGCAGCGGAGGAGCTGGCTTAAGTCTGCTCCAACCATCACGAAAATCCCAGCACAGGAGAGAGAGGACAAATGCCTGGAAAGCAGCAAAAATAATAATTTAAAGGATACAGAAATAATCTAACGGGCTTTGAAAGACCATAACCATCACCAGCACCATGGGATGTCCAGCCACCGAGTAAGCTAACATCAACTTCCACTCCAGTTTTTCATTAAAATGTTAAATGCTGATGCAACATGGTCTTTGATATCAGAGAAAGGTGACCAGAGAGACCATCTGGTTTTAACCACCTGATGGTTTCTACCCACACGCCAGGGCAGACCCTTAGACACGTTGCATTATCTAATCCCAAACATGGCAAAAACAGGCTAGAGATTCTAATAACGATGATCGTATTGCTCGTCTTTTTCCACTTTGAATACGAAGAGAACAGGAGCTGTGACATGTAAAAAATTACACTGTTAAAAATAACATTAAAAATACATCTATTTTGGCCCTAAGACCCACAGAGAAAGACGTTTCATTATTCAAATCTAAGAACATAATTATGTTTTAATAATTTTTTCAATACAAAAGGGAAATCTTTTTGGCTTGCTTTACTGTTCCAAAGCTGCTCTTGAACGGGAACCCCGAGATGAGCACCACTCGAGCCTGTTCATCTCCTCCAAGATCCAACTCAGGGCTCGTTATAGCATCGCGGATGATCCCTCGGCGCAGCCTCCCCCAGCTCTCCTCCCCTCCGCATCCCAAGCACTTTTATAAACGGAGCCTCAGGATTCCCTGCGTGCAGATAACAGCCCAAAGCATCTCCTCTTCCCCTCCGGGCAGAGGCAAAATCCTCGTTTCAGCAAAAAAAATAACCTGATTATCAGCCTTTAGGAGATCCAACAAGTTCAGCATCACACCGACAAGTTCAATATCACCCTGGCAAGCCGTAACCCCCCTTAATTTGGCTTCTCCAGGTATCGGGGCGAGCCTGTCGTGTGCCCCCCGACCTCGGGGTGGGTTATTGCCGCTCTCGCCCAAGCCGGTGTGCAGCCGGAGCCGAGCGGTGCCGAATCCAAGCAGCTCGCTTGGCACTAAAATCTGGTTTCCATAGAAACAGGTAGATAGCACGCAGGAGCTAAATCTTATTTACTCAGTTAAAGAAAAGGGCCTTCCAAGCTATAATTTAGACCTAGGGGTAAGTGCAACGTTACTGGGATTACAAAGATTTCACCATGGCAAAGAACGTGTCTTTCAAATAAACAATGCCCGCTTTTTTCTTTAATATCAATTATTTTAATAAGACCAACATAAATTGGCACACACCCCCTTTAAAAAGTCCCACAGTCCATTGTTTTCCTAACAGATACTTTACTTTAATTTTTTTATTAAATGCTAGTGAGTTTTGGAAGATTAATTTCTTTCCTCTTCCTCTGCTCCCCCACTCAGAAATAATCCCACTAACAAATGAGGAAATCTGCAGCTTTAGTAACGGGTTAGTTATTCATTGTAACTTGGGCATAACCCTCATTTAATCTTGACCTCAAGTCCAATGAAATACCCTCAAACTGTAAGCTCTCACTTTTTTTTCAGCAGATATATTTAGACCAGACCAGAACTGGTGTAACATGCCCAAATCACTTGTTTCTCCTGTTAAAAGTAGAGAGAGATACTGAACACCTGAGCAGCTTCGCTGCAGCGAAATGCTGCATTGCTTCTTTGCAAAACATTTAATTTTGGGTGCATCCCTTGCTCTCTGCTAAGAGGAACCGTTACTTGTGTAACACATACGCAACACATACGCACACAAAATCTGTTAATGCTTTGAACGTTAAGATTTATAGGTTGGAGATATCCTTAAAATTACTCTGCCTTGCCCTGCACAATTGCAGAGTTAGAATATGTATTATTTCGGATGAATAATACATGATGCTACTGTAAATCTAGTCCCAGCTGAGAACGTGCTCTCCAGCAAGGAGCCAGGAAGGTTTCTGGGACTGCACTGTGCTGTCTGGAGGTAGCATTTATCTCTTTGCTAATGAAGGGAGTTGCTGCTCCAGGATGGAAAAGGGGCTGCAAAACTCTAATTAATTAATGGTATTCAAAACCCACGCGCATCACTCTCCATGACAGCCCAAATCTCTTCCCACCAGAGACCCTGGGGCTAACTCCAGCCCTTGCTGCTGGGAACTGGGGTCAATTTTGAATAAATGAAGCACTTGCAAACATTTCCTTACTGGGGGGGAACAGGGGACGAAGTGCATTGCTTAAGAAAAGGTCACTGAATAACGATGACCTGCAAAACTTGGGGAAGGATTATGTTTAATCCCATGTAACGGGGCTCAGCCATCCTCCTGCAAAAAGGCACAGATTTTGTCGAGTCCAGAGGACAGCAGGAGCCGAGACCCAACCCCACCGTGCTCCCAGTCCGGCCCCGTCCCCAGGCTGACAGGGACCGTCCCCGGGATGTGCCACCCCGGGCAGCCACATTTCACGTGTCACACCAGCCATCGCACTCGCACAACCAAGCCCTGAAACCAAGCTGGCGTTTTTCAAATAGTTATTTTTAAAATGACCGGTGGAAGTGAATTTTCAAGCCAGACTGACAGCATCTGATGTCTGCTCATTAGCTGAGCCTGGGATGACATTGCTTATGGCTCCGCCAAGGTAATAAAGGAACCAGCTAGCAAACAAAGCAAAAATCAATATGGATGAGTGTAATATTTTTCATAATGTCTTTATTGTGTACGGCCTTCCACACACAACTATTATTAGACACACTTTCTCTTCCTTTCACGGGGAATGGAAAAATGGGAAACGTTCTTATTCACAACTGCCACACCAGAAAATCCTACATTGATTTCATCATCCCTGAAGAGGTTATAAATTAAACCCAAATAAGCGACTAAATCAAACATCCACCCTAACTGGTGAGGCCGGTTTCCCAGACACATCCTGAAGCTCCAGGTCCCCCCACTGATGCCGGCAGGGGCTGGGCAGCCGGGGACATCCCCGTGGTACCCGGACCCCCGAGCTGTGGGGCAGGAAACGGGCTGAGCCCCTGGATGCTTCGTGGCACGAGAAAAGGAAGAAAAAGCACACTCGACAGGAAACTTTGCTAGCAAACGCAGCAGAATCGCATCCTTTCTGAAGGTATCCTCTTCGTGGAAGCAGTGACCCCAAACGACCGGTGCTCAAGGGGGGGGTTGGCTAAGTGTTGGATGCGAAGGCTTGAGGCCAGAAGCAAAAGCGTGCTGTGCGATGGGGAGCTGTGCTATAAACTGGGCAAACGGAGAGGACCGATGGCTTGCAATAAGGATCATCCTGCCCGCAAAGAGCTGACATGCAGGGAGGAGCAGGACTGGCTTGGGGAAACACTTCCAGGCTTCCACCACCAACAACCTCAACCAGGGACCGATGCATCAGCCACCACCTCCCTGCAGCCTGGCTTCCCCCACCGAGGAGCGCAGCATGGGGAGCTGGAGCCCTGATTCTGGGGGGCTTGTGCACCAACCTTCTCTGCAGACTTATATTTATTTAAGTGCAGAGGTCTGCTCTGCCCTGGCTGGTCCCGGTCTGGCGTTATCAGTGGGGTTACTCCAGTTTGCATGCATTTATTGCAAAGCGGGTGCTGCAGGATAGGCTTGGAAATTCACGATTCCCACGCAGGAGCACCGGACAGTGGTGCTGCCGCAGCAGCCGACATCTCCCCATCCCTGCTGGGGACTCCCGCCATGCTGAGCAGAATCAATGTCTCCCGATATTGATTAGGTACAGTGAAAATTACCTTAATTACCCACGCTGAGCCAATGCCCCTCCAAGGTTAGAGTCAGCCGCGCTTTCTGGCTTGGTGCATAGAAAAGCTTTTGGACATGAAGGTGAAACTGCTGACAGCAATAGCTTTGATGCAAAGCAACAGTAGTTACCTGCCAGGCCTGAAAAGTCACTGCCACCCTCTTCTGTCCCCTGCGTCACCTCCCATCAACCCCACTCCAGTCACTTTGACTATTTTCTGGCACGTTGCATTAAATAAGAGCAATGCTTTCACAAGGTCCTTCAATCTATGAGACTAACCCCACCATCAAAAGAAATCTGGACACTTAATGGCACCTGGCTGGATGCAGAAAGGGCTCTTATATTTTAAGATAATCTTGCCTTTTTGCTTCCAGGACAGTGTTGGGCTGAGCTCACCTGCAAAACAAAACAGAGGCGAAAGGTGCGGCTGCGAAGTCCCAGCCCCGCTCGCAGCCGGGTGTCAGCCAGCACCAGAAACCAGCAACACACCTTGCTGCTGCTGTTTGATTTTACTTTGTCCCGATAACGGTGCAGTTGATCACCTCCAAAGGCAGCCGTGCAGGGAAATCGTCGCTTTTTTCCGTGCAACTGCTTGGTTTTTGGTACCTGCACCAGGGCTGCTGAATTTAATAAGGGACAAAAGGAAAAAAAATGATTCCTCTGTGAATTCGCTCTTGGTGAGTAAGCAGAAACCATTGATTAAAAATGAGAAATGGGAAGAGGAAGTGCCTCTCTGCTTCATGAACAGCTTGGGACACAATGGTTTATACTGTACATAAATTTAAACAGAGGAATAAATAGCCTTTTCTTGGATACTGGCCTAAGCAAAATGATGGCAGGATGCAAGCAGCACTGCAGGAACGGACCGTCTGCACTAAACACGGACGATAAGATCTAAATGAGAAGGACAGATGAGAAGATTTTACCTGTCTTGGAATTATTCAGGCTCAGCTCGAGGTTCCCAGCCAGGCTACCGGAGCAGCTGCCTTTGCCGAGCCCTTTGCTCGGGCTTCAGCCGTGGCAGCCGCAGCCAGCCAGCCTGGCACCTATAAGACATTGGCAGCCTGCAAGATAAGGCACAAAAAACAAACGGCACACACTGCCCAGAGAGTTGCAATGGGAAATCTGTAAAAAAACATCACTCAGGGCTGCTATGCCAGCAGTCTGGGGTCTTCCAGCCCTGCTTTCAGACGCCTGTGGCACACACTGATGGGCTTTTACCTACAGAAAAGCCCCAGCAAAGAAGTTAGGGGCAACGCGTGTGTTCCTTCATAAGACCAAACCTGCTTTTGGAAGGATCCCTCAAAGTTGGTGCACAGAAGTAAAAAGCATCCTGCTTCCAGCCCGGACAGCAGCGACCTGCTCTGCTTTCATTATAGAAAGAAATCAAAATGCTTTGGGAGCAGGAGGTCCTACACGAACCCTGCTCAGTCCTGCGCACCATTAGCACGGTCGTTCCTAGCAATTCTCAGCACCAAACATTTTACAGCCGTTAATTAATCCCTGCAAACCATCAATGCCATTTTTCAAATGGAAAACCCGAGGCCCAAAGATGCTTGAGCGATTTGGCCAAGAGAAAAACAGGAGGATCGCGCTTGGGCTGCCTTTTGCACGTGCCATGCTGGAAGCCCCGAGGCAGGGAGGAAGCCAAACCATTCCTGGAGCGGCCAAGAAAAACCGAGCTGTATTTATATGCATGAGCATTGAACAGCAGGTATAAAAGCATAAAGCTACGATCCAGCTCTGTACAAAAGGGAAATGGGGTTATATATAGCTGTATTTTGAAGTAATATTTGTTATATTCAGCGCTCGCAGGATGGTGTGAAGCACCATGGGCTTTGTAGCAAGTGGTCTCAATGGCGTGCTAAATTGGAGCGGGCAGCTCTCCGCACCCTTGCCAGGTAAAGGGGAAATAAAAGCTCAAGGAGGAGACACAGCCTCTTAAAGATATTTTCTTCTGCACCCTCATCCAGATTCCCACCGGGAAAACACGAGGGCGTTAATTCATTGAACCATCAGGTCCGTGGGGGAAGCAAGTCGCAGAGGTTGAAGAGCACTTGCTTTTGGCAATTCAAGCTTTGCCGTCGTGCCAACCACTTGAGCCTCGCACCACGGCCGTGATCCCGTCCATATTATTGTTGGAGAAGGCAGAATAAAACTCCAAGGGCATCGCTGGAGAATAAAAACAGTTTTAACTCTTTGGGGGGGGGGGGGGGAAGTATTGAAAATAAACTTGAGGATCCAGAGCGTTACTTGGCTCCCTCCCTCCTCTGCGCCTGCTCCTCCCCTCGCTTTCCCCAGCAAAATGTGCACAAACACATCCTGTGGCCAGGGCTTTTCATCTGCTGCCAGGGAGATAAAGCAAATTCCTGCTGGCTCGGGGATGGGAGCAGCGCCCAGTGCGAGGCAGCACCAGTCCCGGCCAGGACCGAGGCGGGTTGGAAAACACCGGCGGCTGCACACCCCGCTCTGTGCTGCGAGGGGACGAGGGGTCCTGCCACTGTCCCCCACCAGCACCGGGCTGCAAGGGAGGCCAGTCACTGGCCCGGAGATTTGGATGCAACTCAAACCATCGTGTCTTTAGATGGTCTGTGGGAAAAAAGCCATGCACCCCTGAACCCTGCCTGGCACGCTCGTGTGAGTGACAGGAGGAAAATATAGTGGCACGTCAGGGCTAAAGGCAGGGGACTCAGCCAAGGGACAAAGCAGGGACAGGCAAGGACAGCGCATCATGCTGAGACCAAGCTGGAGACATAGGCTCTTTGGTGTAGATGCTCCAATTTTTGGCACAATTCCACAAACAAGTCCCCATACGAGAGCCGCCCAGGGATGCTGGGGGAGAGGAGAGGTAGGAGCAGTGTGAGGACAGAAGAGCCCAGGCAAAGTGTCCTGCAGGGTCTGGTAGGCACGGGGAGAGCGGCAGCTGTCAGAAGGTACCACCAGAAAATAAAAAACTCAATGTGGATTGAAGGTATGGGGTCAGGTTTGGGGAAGGGTCCAGCAGCGCTCCGCTTCGGAGCTGCAGGCTCTGGTTCTGCACCAGCACCAAGCCCTGAAGGCTCTTCCCGCGGGGACCACCAGCCCACACACCGCCCTGCGAGCCCAGGACAGTCTGGCTGCTCATCTCCAGCATGAAAAACAGCTGTAAGTTTTATGGGATTTTGTCTGGAAGCAGCATGTGATGGAGATTGAAGGAGGTGTAATGAGAGGACAAAGCAGACGGACAAGAGGACAGAAGGGATGGGAAAAAGCTGGAGACTGGGGTGTTTAAGCCTAAAAGGTCCTCTTCAGGATTTACCCCAAAGTAGCTAATCTGCACTAACGGGACTAAAACAAAGGGTGATGTCACCAACTCCATCTGCTTCAAATTTGCTCTGAGCTTACATCTCCCTAATTAAAAAAAGAAAAAAATCACCAACATTTGCTAAACGAACCCAAAACAAAACAAACACCCCCACGCATACACAAAATGCCTTTCTTCCTAACCAGCTAAAAATATTGGCACCAATAACCTCCCAGGCTTCCTGGCTGGTTATAAATACCGGCAGAACGGGAGATATGGCAGGACGGCAGAGGTAGGGACACCGGTGGCAACCTGCTGTCGTCAGAGATAACCGTCCCCCCCCCGGGATGCCACACCAGTGATCACCGTACAGGAAAGAAAATAGGCTCCATTAATGGTTGGGGCTGATGCTCTCCACTGCTGTTGGCCTTTTAATGACTGTGCAAATGGAAAAACCAATGAAGTTGAAATCACTTTGTCACCTTCTATGAGGTATTGTGTTGAGTTAAAAATATTTTTTTCCAGTGAACTCTGAGAGCAGAAATGAGACTGGCTCACATTAAGGTCATTAGCTATGGCAGCACTGCAGCCCACAGCCATTAGCCCATCCAGTCTGAGCGTTTGGGGGCCATAGGGTCCCCCAGGAACACCGATGGAAGGAGAATCACCCCAGCAGCACCCAGCAGAGGGGCGGATTTGCTGAGGTTTTGCTGTATGACGATCCCAGCCTTCACCAGCCATGCTCAAGCCTGGCTTTGCTGGCCTGCAGGGAGGATCAAAACTAACATGGTAAGAGCAATAAGATCCAGCTCCAGCCATCGAGAAGGTGGAGAAGGCAGCGAGGATGGGCCAGGCAGCACTAACGAGCCCGTAACGGGCAGAAAACCCCGGTTCTCATGAGCTCTAACCCACGGCAGCTCCACATGCCAAGCTGCCCACGACGCACCCGGTGTGCCCACAGCATCCAGCAGCGGCACCCGTGCTTTACTGGGGGAGCGCTCGCTCTTCACCACATCTAAAAGGTTTCCTACAGGCTCCCCACAACACCGTGGAAACTTTAATGAAGGCCCAAATGACCGACTTCAAAGCCCAGGGAAGGATACGAGCACCAGGTTACGTACGCTCGGGCTGCCAGACTCTCCGGTGACCTAGCTCAAGGGTACAATTTCTAGCCCATTTCAAGTAAAGCTGAAAAATTTCCCAAGCACAGCGAGCACTGCTTCAAGTTAACAACCAGCTCGAACCCAGCGAACTAAACTGAAAGTTCAACATAAATAGCAGAAGTGTTGAAAAAGCCCAACGGGCTGCTCTGGGTCCCTCCTGCAGTGTGGGGGTATTCGGCAAGGCAGGGAGCAGGTTCCCCAGAGGGGTCTGGGTTTGTCCCCTGCCCCAAGCTGCTGCTCCGCAAGGAGATGGGAATTGGGGCTGAGCGCTCCCTCTATCGCTGCCCCCTGCAGAACTCATTTGGCTTTTTATATAAATGAGATTTGATCTCCCTTCTCTGTGCCAGGGCCCTGCAGGTCAGTAAGGAGCAAACCCGGAGCTGCCGCAGAACACCCCGGCAGCGGGCGCCAGGTTCAGCAGGGATTATCCCCAGCAAAGCCCGGGAGGTGTCGGCAGCCTCCCATGCTCCCAGAGCGATGCCGGAGCTCAGGCAGCCAAACAGGCTGGGTCTTGCAAACGAATATTCAACACCAGTCTGACTACAGGGAAAAAAGTACTTATTTCTGCCTTGGTCTGAGGATTTCTATCGTGTGGCAGTTCCTGAGAGCGACTTTCCTGAGTGTTTCTTACTTTAAGCCCAAGAACTTGCCTGGGCAGGCACAGACATCCGTATGTGTCCATGCTGTGAAAGGTAGCAGGTATGAAGGGGAAGCCGGTGCAGCTGGAAACCTTGAAATCATGGGAGATGCACAGCCCCAGGGAGGATGCTGCACTGGCAGCACCTGGATCCTTCCCCAAACTATTGCCCTGGCTCCCCAAGAAAACCTGAGCTCTGTATTGCATCCCTGCTCTGCATCGCAGTTTCTGCTTATTAAAGAGAAAGGAAAATTGTTTTTTCCCCTCTTTGCAAGGTGTTCTGGCATGTACAGATTCATTACAGCAAACCAGCACAGCGTGAATGCCAGGGATTTCCACAGTAACTCCATAAACAGAGCGCTAATGTGTCTCGTCTTGAATGAGGTTTTCTCAGCCAAGCAGAAGGTAATACTTAATCTAGAAGATGAAGGAGACTGAGGACATTGGAGGTTTCTAGGAAAGGATTCTGGGGTCCACAGAAAGCTCAGGGGTGATGCAGCAGTTCCTTTGTATGCCTCTATATTAGCTCCTTTAACGTTTCAATTAAGGCACACCAGTGTGCGACAAATCACTGGTGTGTGCCAGGGAAGCTGTCAAGGCACCTCAGCTGGGGGAGACAGACGGCAGAGCAGCAAAAGTTAAAGACAGGAACGGCAATTCAAAATGACGAGATGTAAAAACGATATTGCAGTCGACGGAGCTTGAACTAAGTTTATCCCAGTAGCAATCTGGCACAGCGTGCAAGACAGGCAGCCTGGCAGGTAAGGGTTCCTGTGTGTCCACAGAAAATGCATCCATTTGTCTACGTTTCCTTAAGCTGAAACACAACATCTGGGAAGTCGCTGTTCCTGGGATCGCTCCTGCTTCTTCCCCCAGCCCCACTCGCTGCCACGGCACGGCCGACATTCTGCTGAACAGCTAAGGGGTCACCAAAATTGTTTAACATTGCTGTCTAGCACAGCAGAGGGAAAGGAAAGTTCTTCTTATAATTTCCAGTGTTTCTGCACACACTGTTACCCACTTCTCCATTTATGATCGATAGCACCCAGCAAGCCCATGGCGAGGAGCTACCACTGTCTTTGCCCACGGAGGTTTCTGCATCCGACTCCGCAGCATGTCAAATCAAACCATTTGAAGCACCAGCTGAAAGGTGGATTTCCTCACTTCCAATCCTCCCTCCAGCACTTCTGCACATCAGCCGTCCCGGAGTGTGCCCCGGGAACGCTCGCATGCATTAGCTGCTCACACAGCGCAAACTGTCCGGATGCTAAGATTGCAAATGCAAACAACCCAAAATTTCCAAAACCATCAGTGGTTTCACAGCCTGAGGCAAGTCCTCGTAGAGCTCTGCTAGCTCGGAAGTGCTGAGGCTTCGATATTCTCTAAAAAAACTCAACGTGGGGCTTGTTTCCTTAAATCACAAGCCATTTCAGACCCTTATCTTCCTAAAAGCTTAGACCTCTTTAATGTTTTAATTGATGTAGTAAGGATACAACTGTATTTTAGCAGCTGGTTCTTCTCCCCAGCTGAAAGCCCCTTCCCCAAGTGCATCCCATACAAACCACCCAGCATCAGCATTTGCCCAGCCCTGCATCCGCACACGGGAGAGCAGCACCATGATAAAGCTGCATCACGGCATGGCTGATACAGGGCTGCTGCTTGACTACTTTAATTTCCCACACTCGCACAGCTCCTTGGGAACTGATTTATAAGTATAGTATAAAACCTCATTGGAATCAAAACTAATTTATAGACTCCAGGAAAAAAAATTGACATTTTCTAGATCACACACCATCGCTGTAAATCAATTTTCATTTTGCACCCCTGGTGCAAGCTGCTTCCAGCCTTCGTAAATAAATGCCAAGGGTAATGAGTTTTGAAACAACCAGCCTGAAAGTAACAAAGAAAATGACAGTCCCTGAAAAATCCTTATACTGCCAGGAAACCCCAACTGCAGATTAAAATGATTACCAAAACCCAAGTGACGAGGCAGAGGAGACCAAGAATTTGAGCAAGGAGCTCTCTCTTCCATTTATTTTATCTTCCTCCTCCAAACAAAGTCACGGAAGATGCGAGGTCCTTTCCTCGTTAGCAGCTGCTCCACAGGAGGTAATCACTTGTTGGAGGAGGATGAGCTGGGCAGCCTGTACAATGATTTCTAATGTGGGTAATGAACATCCAAGTGATTTCAAGCAGCCGCACGAACACATCACGCACCGTCACTCACAAGCACATCATGGGGTCAATTATCAAATCGCAAACTGTAATTTCCTGGAGGATAACTATTTCCTCCCGTTTTCTTTCTGCCCTGCAAGGCCTGTATTATCGCAGTTGCGCGAGTCTGAGTTTGAAGATCCCCTTCATCGAGGATGCGATACCCTACCTCGAGATTTGGGATTTGTGGGTGGCAAATGCCATTTTGCAACCGAATTGTACCTACCCACCCAGCTGGAGAAAAACCAAACTTGGTGGCACCACAGTGGGACTTCAAATGCTCAACACCAACCTCCTTACCCACAAGCAGCACTGGAAATGTTGCGAAGGATATCCTTTTTCAATACCTTAACCCAGAAAAAGCACTGGATAAAGTGCAGCGGAATGGAGGGACCGCAGATAAGTCGTTTCGTCTTGCTGCATCCTTCATATCAACAGCAGCACAACCGTCCGAGAAAAATAATTTGCAAACCTCCCTTCCCTGGGAGCCCTGGCTCGCTGGGCAGTAACAGCACAAGCATTAAGCCGCCTTTCCACGGGGTCCCTGCCTGCCAGTTGACTTCAGGAGCCCTTTCCACCTAAGCAGGAAGGTGAGAAGCTGTTGGCAGGAGATGCGTGGGAGAAACAGCGACATTTCAATAAACACTTGAGCAACAGCTCAAACCAGAGCTGATACCCTCCGCCAGCTTGCGTTAAACAAGAAGGAAGGGTGAGAAATGCTTTCACAGGAAACAAAAACCTCCAAGAGATGCCACGCGAAGCCTGCAGCACCCTGGCTGGCATCGCCCCACGCAAACATTAGCACCGCATCGCCTTCGGCATAGGACAAGGCAGGAGGTGGGTGCGACCGAGGTCCCAGTTTTTGTACCGAGAGAGAGAGGAGGTCTTTGAAAAACCTGAAAAAATCATCCAGGATGACTGCGCACCCATCAAGCGTGACCTCCTATGTTTTATCAGCTCTGCAGCAAACCTGGCTGTCAAAAAGGGAGAAGCTTTAAATGCCATCTGCTCCTCTTATTTTGAAGGCTCAACTCCATGGGGAGAGACGAGACTCTTTGTTCATCAAACATGAGGGAGTTCATGTTTTTCTCAAAGCATCTCCTGGTGCTCGGGAGCATCAACTGCACGGAGCAGGAGCAGCCCCTGCCTCTCGGGTCACGGGCAGCGTGCTTCCATCGTGGAGATCAACTGCTCGTATGAAGCTTTAGGATGCTCGAAGATGAAAGGCGAGGGACATAAAGTCATTAATTTTTGTTATTACAAGAGAGTAAAAGCCAACAGTAAAGGCTTGTGCTGACAGCAATCAATTGCTCAGTAACCGCCAGACATTGTTACACTCAAAGAAAACAGTGAAATGGTATTTTAATAAATTAACAAGAAGGCGCAATTACCGATGAAAGCAGCGCCCAGGTGAGACTTCACACACACATTCTCTCAGCCCGCAGCTTCAGAGGCACACGGCATGGGGATCAAACACCTCTCGCCGCAGACAAGGCGTCTCTGGTGGCTGAGGATACAGCATCCTCCAGAGGCACACAACGCACTTGGAATTTGGGGGGTTTCCCTTCTGTTTGCAAAGGAGCTGGCAGCTGCAGCCCGGTCGGGGTCAGCAGCCAGCGCATCTCCCCAGGCCCTGCTGCCAAGCATCCAAACATCTCCTGATACAAAGTGATCCTCTGACTGGCGAAATCACTTGATGCATGAAAGTAATTTGAATTTATGTAGCAGAAATGCAAATTCAGCCCCGAGGCCATTCTCCTGTATGCGGCCCGGGAGCCGCCCAGCGCACACATGCTTCAGAGGTGAGTTACTTGGAAAATAAGAGCAAAGCTAATTACCGCTCCCAGTGCACTAAAGCTTTTGTTACGGTTCAGAAGGAAAAGAAACAAAAAAGGCTGATAGAGAAAAAAAAAAAACAGAGAGAGTCATATTTGTCTTCTATTAAAAAAAGCCTGAATAAGACAGATCTTCTGCATTCAGAGAGACGAAAGGGAACGCCAGGTCCCATCTGTCCTCGTCTGGCAGCAGACACGCCGTGTGCGTGGCGGTGGGGAAGATGCCGGCCGGGGTGAGGTGGGTGCCAGGGCAGGATCCCGAGGGACTCCCCAAACCGCCCGCCGGGTCCTCGCACCACAGCTCTCCCAGCCCCAACTCACCTGCCTGGGGCTAAGGATCGGCGCCCTGGGTTTTATAAAATACCGCCGTGTAAACAATTAGGAGAATTTCTAGGAACGAGCCAGGCTTCTTAAAACAGAGATGCGCAGCGAAGGTGGTGGGTTATCGCAAGTGCTGGTCCCTGCTCTCTGCTCCAGAGACATTGCGCATCCAGGAGTCAGCCCAGACCACTCCACGCTCTGAAAATAACTTTTTTTTAGCAACACAAGAGGGGTAAAACACACAGAGCTGACGTAAAACCCTGGAGAGCCAAGACTCCCAGCAGAGTGGCCATTGGGCAGGGAAAGCAAACGGACCAGAGAGCGAGCATCATCTCAGGATGCAGAGCAACATCGGCATGCTGCGTTTTCCCGGAGGGCAAATTGTCGTGTGACCCACGAGCTCCATCATCTCCTACCGCAGGCGATGGAGCACCCTGTGCTCACCCTCCCCTCTGTGCCGTTCCTGGAAACGCACCGCCACCGACAGCGGCTGCAGCATCCAAGGTCGGAGCAGCGGAAACGAAGTTGGGCTGCAGAAAAAGAAAAAAGTTTGCGACTAAAAGCTTAACAGGGATGATTCACGCTTCCCTGCTACAAAGAGATGTCTCTATTTGCCACGTATTTCACCTTGGCTTGGCAAAGGACCATCAGCCAAAGGCACCTAAGTCACGTAACCTCACCATAAAAGCCCTGGCACAGAGTAAGAGCAATATTTGGGGGTTCTGCTCAAAAAGGAGCCGAGAGAGAAATGGAAACTCCATACGGCTGCTTTATATATCTAGCAGCTTTATATATTTAGCTGGTTGCAAAGGGAAATGTGTGGCTATTGAGAACAATGATACCAGTTCCTGACACCGTGCCGTGCCCCAGGAGAGAGCTGTTTACAGGAAAAAAAGCCTTTGCCCAGCAAGCCCGGCCAGCCTGCGAGGAAGCGAGCAGATGGCTGACAGCCCACGGCGGGCACCGACACGCACCCCGGCCACATGGCAGCTGCAAAACAACATCCCCAGCTTTGGCAAGGCTGTCGGAGCACGGCCCGATTCAGCAAAGGCTTTAAAGCAGTGAGCTCCGACGACTTTGCAGGGCTGCTCTTGGCAGGAGCGGAGAGATCCTTCACTGCCGCCCTGGGGCCAGGCAGGGTGGGCAATCGGGGACCCTGCATCGCCCTGGAGCTGCCGGAGCAGCACCGAGGGGTTGGTGGCTCCAGCGGTGCTGCTGACATGAGATGACCCAAACTATCGGAGCTTAACCGAGCCTCCAGCTCGAGCAGCTGAACGAGTTCCCCTGGCAGGAGAAAAAGGCAGCGGCGTGCCAGCATTTCTACAAACCCAAACGCATGCACGAGAGGTGTTTGGTGCCCGGTTTCCATCGCCCGGGCTGTGCATGCAGCCACGCACTGATGGACAGACAGACAGACAGACTCCTGGACTTTCTAGCAGTAGGTTTGCTCACACAGGGACCCATCCAAAGCCCATCTGCGGAGCGGCACGGGGAGAAAAACCGCTGTGAGAAAGGGAAAGGAAGCGGAAAGGGAAAGGAAAAGGTCTTTCACTCTTGTGGACAAAACAAAAGCCACAAGTGATTCGAAACGCGCCACAGCGTCCTACATACAGACAGGGTTATGGCAAATCTCGCTCAAGAGCCTGCTGTGAAGCGACAAAAGCCGCTTCATCCGGGCGCTGCAAACGCCCTGGCGCGCGCAGTGTTATCGTAGTTTCCTCCTGGGATAAAACCGCCGCCTCTTCCCTCCTTCCCGAGCCCACCACGGGCTCCTGGAGCACCAGCCCCGAGGTCTGCCCGAGCCTCGCAGCATCCTCGCGTCACCAGCGAGGGCAGGGGAGGTGACGGCCCAAGGGTCAGCTCGCAACAAGGAATGCTCCCATCAGGCACATCGGAAACAGAGCCGTGGCCGGGACCTGCAAGGAATTCATTAACGGAGAGCTCGTGTTTTGGGAAACGGGCTTTATGCCGCGCTTTAGTTCCAGGCTCTGAAAGCATCCAAGAAGCACGGAGCAACCTGCAAGCGGGGAGACTCGAGGCTCGCTGCTCTCGCCACCTCCACGCCCGGGCTTTCAATATTTGGCAAAGAGATCAATACACACAGCCCCTGCACCCCAGCCTCACCCGCGTTTTATGGGTGCAGGGCTCTGCTGGGGACCCACCGGTGCGGGCAGGAGCTCAGAAACTGCAAAGTGCTGGAGACTTTGCATCTCCTCCCTCTGCAGCCGCTGCTAACGAAGCAGGGTCACCTAACATGCACGAACCTTATCGTGCCTAATCTAGCGGAGGACAATATACCTAAACGCACAGTGACTTTTTATAGTATGTACATAACGTGGTAGCACAAGCATGAGAAATTTGATATAACACACCCATGTGTGTACAGAGGGGAGGGGAAAGCGAGGACTCTTCTCCCTGTGGCACTATTTGATAGTCTGATATATCACCTAGGTTCAGCTACGGAACAGGAGGACACATACTAACTCACGTTACTACTTTCTCTCAAGTCTAAATACTGTTAAAATATTAAAATTTATTTTTTATAGTTTTTTTTATTAAAAAGCTACTGCCCCCAACACTTGCTTGTTTGAATGAAGGAGAAACCAGGTCTATGCAAAGTCTGGCAGAAGTAAAAAGGAGATATTTTCCTTGTGATTGACAAGATAAAGCCTCCAAATGATTGACAGGACAAAAGACTTTTGTTTTCAGTTGATAGGCAATGCAGTAATTTTCTTTAAATGGCACCTTTTCTCCCCAAGTCTTTCTGGAAAAAGCACAAACCGCAAGACGAACCCCCATATTGAGCTGTATCGATCCCCTGCCCAGGCAAGGTGGCTGAAAGCCAATTACCACCGTGTTTTCTATGGTCCAGAGCCTGAAGAACCAAAGTAAATCAAATACGTGTTTGAGAGCCAACCCTGCCCCTGTAACAGACACAATCACTGTGCAAACGAGCGGCAGCAGCGTTGCACAGCTCCAGGGAACGTCGTACATCATTACATTCTGGGTAAGGAGTGCCTTTCCTGAAAGCAAATCCTATCGCATCCTCGCCTGTTTTCCTCTTTTCCCAAGCTCCTACCGCCACTAGCTTCCTTTCCCCAGCAAAAATAAAATCAATGCACGTGACGTACTACGGTGACAAATTTATGGTAGATGTGCTATACTGATAGGCATCTTGCAGGGAATCAGGTTTAGCCCTTCAAGAGGAGCCGGGATGCTCCACGAGACAGGCAGATCAGCTCAGTGAATCCCCGCAGACACGACAGCACAATTCCACCCAGTCACCTCTGCCACCAGCATCGCTCCTTTAGTCGTCACCAAGCCATGGGCTTGCGTTCAGCCCCCAGAAACACCCGCCCGATTAGCACGGGTTACTTCCAGCACCAAGGGTTGTTATGTCCAGTGCATTCCCAACGTGCATCCAAAACACCAGAAGACCTAATCCTGCACACACTTGCACAGAGATGACCATATGGAGCAAGAAATTCATCCCCCGTAGCGTAACTCTTCCCTTCATGAGTAACCTTTGCTTGCACAGGGCGACGGCATGCTGTGAAATCAAAAGGCTGTTAAAAAGCGGGTGTCACCCCGTTTACGTGACCTTCCCGGCAGATATCCGAGCGGTACGTGCTGGCTGCAAGGGGCATCCTCGCTGTGCTGTGAGCACCGCCTGAATAATTCATTTTTAGGGGGATGCGATAGCTGCACAGCGGGAGGGAAGGAGAGGGTGACCCGAGAGAGGTTTGCTCTCGCTGTTCCTCTCTGTACAGTTCCCAGTGCCGGGTGGATCAGCTCTCAGACAAAAAAAATAACCGTGGGTTAAATATAATTTTGTTTTTAAATGAAGAAAAAGCACACTGTATGAAAATAATGAAATAAATCTTCCCCAAAATTCACTTTTCGGACAAAACGATTAGCTGCATTTCAGCCAAAATTCAGTGTTTCCAGTTAACAGTTTGTTCGGGGGAAAATAAATAAATAAATAAATAAGTAAATGAGTACAATGAGAAACCCAAGCTGCCAGCACCATTTTGCCCTGCTGTAACCCGCTGGCTGCCAGCACTGTTATGACAGCGAGAAGGATGCTTTGCTGTTGTGAGTACATGAGGTGATCCATGCAGGGGACGGATCCTGGCACAGCTAATCATCACATCCACTGTTTATGCCAGTATTTGGGAAAAACACAGAGTCATTTACCAGCGAAGCGAAGCGCAAATGGAGCAACTCGGAGCATCTGCCCTGCGTCTTGGCAAAAGCCCCACCACCTTCAGCTGGAGGGACAAAAATGACGGAGGAGATGGGACAGACCCGTTTGACTCTCAGAAGCCAAACCTGACCATCATGACAAATATATATGTGCAGGTCTGTCACAAAAAATCACTGTATCCCACAGACCCCATTTTACTGAGTCACCATCCAGACTGACACCGACAAGAGGCAGAAAATATCTTTGTTTGCCGGCAGCAAAAACCCAGCAAGCCAGAGGTAGGAACTGCACGATCAGCTTTCTGTGATATCATCACAGCTGCGTCCCAGATACAGTCTTCTTTTTAAAAATAATAATAATCTCTACATGAAAAGAACAGAAACATTATGCTTTGCCTATGAATAATGACTTAGGACACCAGGGAAAAAAAAAAGTGCATGTCAAATGACATGGTTGTGAGACCATCTCGCATCTGTTATCTGTCTTCGTCGCTCCTCATTTCTCTGGCTTTCCCGAGAAGTTCATACATATTTAAAAAGGCCAATAGCTCCATTACTCCTCACTTCTTATAATATCAGAAGATTAGAGTCCATAAGGGAGAGAAAAGAAAAGAAAGCATCGTGGGGAAAAATGTCACCGTAGTACTACAACGCTATTTACCCCTAATCTTGTGTTTAAAGTAGTTTTTATTCGGAGGAGGGCTGCCAGGGCAGGAGGCACAGCTCTGGGTGTATAAATGAAGGTGACTCGGAGCAGGCGCGAGGCTCAGACTTTCTCAGCAGCTGCCGTGCAGCGCGGCCAGCACGGACTCGCGCTCAATGTCCTCCTTGTTCTCCCAGCAGAATCAGGCTGGAAAACTATTAATTATGAACCAGAGCTGGCACGCTCCCTTCACAGCAACGGCGATGGAGGAGACGATATCCCAGCCCGCTCCGCTGGTTTGGGTTTGCTCTGGCAGTACAGATGCAATCAGAGCGGTGGGCGGCACCGGTGACTTTAGGTTTTTCGGAGTGGTTTTTCCTTTTTTCGTTCTTGCTTTTGCTGACAACCAATTTCTTTGAGCAGTTTTGCCTTTTTTTTTTTTTTTTAAAGAGCAAAGGAAAAAAAAAATTGACTATTCAGCTTGTTTGTGACTCAGAAAAAAGAGCAGGCACTGAGGTTCGGTAACTTCCCCCGTGACGTCAGGGCTGTAACGGCTTCGTGCTCGTACTTACCCCGCGGGAGGGCTTGACTTCACTCTCTAATCCTGAGCCAAGAGCAAAGAAACCCAGGGCCAGCAGAAATCTCATGCTCGGACTTTGATCCGACCGTAAGCATTTTATCCCCGTTTCAAAGACCACTAAGGTGTCCAAAGCCAGCTCCCGGGGGGGACGAAGCAGCCTGGGCATCGCTTTGCATGTTAGCCAGCGTTCCTGCCCGGCTGCCGGAGATCAGGATGATTCTCAAGGTTTCCTCTGTAACTGAGTCCAGGCAATGGCACTCCTCGGAAAAAGGGACAGCGGAGGCAGCCGGCCGGGGCTGCGGGGCTGGATGGACCCTCCGGGCACCGGGAGGACAAGCGCATCCTTGCCGAAACATCATCCCGAGCAGCCCGGCAGCAGCACCACAGACACCTCGCCTGCAGCAGCCCATCACTCCCGACAACTATTTTTTATATCTAGTTCATTATATTATTTTCTTCCTGCCCACATTGTCATGATCCCACTCTGTGAAAACTTTATGTTTGTGGTTTTGCCATCAAAAATTGCGAGGAGGAAATGAAATTACCGAAATGCCTCGCGAGTTACCGTTCAACATAAAATACCCAGCAATGACTCCAGCCAAGGCGAACATCACTTCTGTTGTGTGCGAAAGCCCAAAGCCTGCTCAATGACCTGCATGTAATGAAAGTTTGTAAGGGAAAAGCGAGCAGACTGTCGCAGCCAGCCCCTGACCTGCAAGGGCAGCCGGCACAGCCCCAGCGCTTCCCTGGGTCCAACCTTTTTGCTACAAACCACCCAGCTCTTCGCCGAGCTTTCAGCCCTTCATCCTTCCCCAGCCATCAGCCCAGAAGTCCATATCCTTGATTACAAACTCTTTTGCCTCATATTTCTCTGCAGGAACCACAAAACTTCACAGCACAGCAACTAAAATATTAAAGCAATAAATATTTGTATATTTATATAAATCTTCCCATAAATATTCTGGTCACAACCTGCATTGATTTCCTCCCCCCTCCGTCTTGCTTCACTTAAACAATATTGATGTGGTGCATTACAGGAACATTTTTTCCTCTCGGAAGGAAACGGATGAAGAAAGTCAGCTCCAGCCGGGAGTGTGCCGACAGCCACGAGTACAGGCTTCTTCCAAAGGCTGAAGAAGGACAATTTCACGTGACTTCATCATAATTTTAATCTTATTTCCTTGATTTTTGGGACAGATTCAGAGCAGCCAGTGAAGCTCACTGGAAGGTAAAGATGTTCTCCATGAGGTCACTCGTGGGTATGCGCATGTGCAGCAGTGCCTGATCAGGATTTATCTGAATATTTCTACAAGGCCATACTAAAAAGCTCTATTCTTCACCCTGACTGGGGCTGATGACTACATTAAACCACAGCTCCTCTCCCAGCCCCTCGAAGCACCCAGGCTCTGCAAAGGAGGACTTGCAGATGACAAGTACCCAAGTCATTAACCCCAGTTTGCACTGGAAATCTTGCGTATAAACCTTGCTTTTGGGGCTTCTGCAAGACGGGTGCACGTTGTACAAAAGGACAAGGCTTGAGGACACCCACAAGGCTTGCGATGCTGAAAATCACGAAAATAAATGGCACTACCCACTCGCCTATCGCCACCGTCCTGCGGGACAGAGGGAGCTCCTCCGTGGAGCTTCGTCCTTACACGCAGACGCATAGCTCTCATCAGATCCGTCTTCAGACCAAAAAGTAGGAACGAAAGCAAAGCACGACCACTGCTACAGTGGGGCGAGCCCAGCCGCAGCGTTTCTAGCACGTAGGGAGGCACACAAATTTAATTTACTGGGGTCAACTCTTTTTTGACCAGGGAATAGCCAGCTGGAGCAGGAGGGAACAAACCCACTGATTTTGCCTTAATTTTAAAGCTATTCAAAAAGTTACTGCTCCGTACGCTGGAGCATCCATACACGGCATGTGCAGCTCTTCGCTCACTGCTACGCTTCAGCAGCTCTTCTGTCTTTAGCGGCTGGGGTCCTAACACTGCTAACCAGGATTTAATTTGCTCTTGCTAATATTTTATCCGTGGTATTAGGTCATGTTTCCCTTTCCAGTTGAAAGGCATCTTCAGCTTACTGGCAGCAGTGAAATTAATAGAGAAATCATTAGAAAGCATAAGGCTAGGGCCGTGCAAATCACACACCACAGAAGATTACTTCCAAACAATAAAATTAATTGGTGTCATCAGCCACTAGCAGAAACACAGAGAGAGTTCGCATTAAAAAACATAGAGGATTATTGACAGCCCGTGACTCCTCATACATAAAACATTTGATGGCATAGTTTTATTTTATTATTTTCTATGCATGAAGGCTTTCCCTGCATGGAGCTGCGTAGGAGAGTTGAACCAGACAGCAAGACGCATCTGGGACAGCGATACCACAGCAATACCCCAGCTCCCTCCTGCATGAGGTAGCTAGAAATCATCTGAAGACCTGGTGGATTTGGGGCCATGGCTTGAGGCAGTATTAACCACGCTGATTTTCAGAGGACAAGCACTCAACGCCTTTTGCAAGTCAAGCCCTACAAAGATGGGTTGTCTTACAAAGATGGGTTGTCTGGACCCAAATTTACTGGTTTCTTTTGGACACCTGGGCCACGAGGATTTGCCTCTTGCAGGCGCTTCCAGGGAGTAAATCCCACAGCAAACAACTCGGTCCTGGCACAACCCGTGTTCAGCTCCTGGACCCCGAAGCAAACACCCTCCTGCTCCTCCATAGTTCAGGTTTGGGTTCATGGCATCTTCCCGGTCTCTCCCATCACACCGGGGTTTGGCCCATTGGTGACCCATGGAAGCCACGCAAGGAAGAGCAGAGGATTTTGGCCCTGGCTACAGCATTTCCCCCCCAATATTCAAAAATGGCTGCAAAACAGTAAACCCCATACACCTGAGAGAGGCAGACAAGGTCATCATCTGAGCAAAGCAGAATAAATACTATAGTGCTGCCATCGCCACGGTGGTAAAAAAAAAAAAAAAAAAAAGACAACAATTAATTCCAAGTCTTGAGAAGGCTTGTATGAATTTGTTTTGTTTCGGAAGAAAAAGAGTAAGTAGTAGCCTCAAGTCAGGATAATATTTATTCACATGCTTCACTTTGAAGTTCAGCCCCTGTCGACTTCACGTGGTGTGTGCACACGCTAAATCTCCTCGAGAAGAAAGCTTTATGAAACCACAGCCCTGAGCAAGGAAAGGAAGAAAGGAAACTGTTCAAACCCAGGTATTAACGAAACAAAACAAACCTTGGCACCAGGGGAATTATCACTGTCCCTCCAAAATACAAAGGAGAATTTCAGTGGTTTTATTATTGCCCCTTCCCCAGATGGTGCAGACCTGTAGAGCAACCTCTTAGGTTCAGGGAACTGAATTCCATGGCAGGAAAAGCAAAACAAGAAGAAGAAGAGCCCAGTTAATCTCCAGGATAAATCCCCAATCACTTGGTTCCTGCCATAAAGGGATTTCTCTATAGTGCCATTTCTTCCTGACATCATTTGGATGCATTTCCACGCTTACGTGAATACCTGGAGAGCTTTAGGCTGGGAAATGGGCAGGAGCAGAGACACATCAACAGGCAGAAACATGCTGGGACTGGTGGCAACACATCCGCAGGCACAGCGAAGCCTTGAAAAGCACCATTACATCCAACACCCCTGCGGCAAACTCCTTCCCAGCCTCACGTAGTAGGAGCTGCCTTACTGAGACGTGAGCTTGTCTCCAAGACATTTCTGTTTTCTTAAGTAACTCTGGATATTTTCCTTCTTCAAGCATGTGCCTCGAGCAGAAACCACCAGCCCTGGGCTGGGTGATGGGGCAGCAGCTTACTGCACCCACCCTCAGCACCCAAACTCCAAATTTCAGGGCAGGCTCCAAATTGCACGGGGTGAAAAACCTTTATGCACTTTGCAAACATTTCAGTGCAGGTTTGCTCAGCGCATGCCAAGGAGCAGAAAAGCAAACAGCCCTGCCTTCTCCAAACAGAAGCACCACGAGGATCATGTTGCAAAGAGCCGTTGTTCAGCTCCTTCCTTTCCCCCTGAAAGCAGGCAATATATTTTTTTCCAAAATTCCAAGCGCACCACGGATAATCATCGATATCAAAAAATCCCTCTTCCACTTCACCTGCTGTATTGCCCAGAATGCAAAGACACAGGAAAGGAAAGTTTCCCTCTACATATCTTGCATTTCTTATCTCTCTGCATGGGTGCTCTGACTTTACTAAACACGCAGGTAAACCAGGATGCTAAATTACAGCCTGGTACCCTTAATGAACACTACTGGGTAATGTTTCTTATCTGACCTTTCTTTTAGTTGGGTCACTCATATTTATAGTCACGCTTCATTTTTCCTGAAGTGTGCCCTTGTTACGGCATTTACCCATTTATGTTTCAGAAGACACTAGGGTAAAAATTGATTTAATGGAGCTAGAAATAGAATGGAGCAAAACCACAAAAATCTAAAGATCTGCTTGTCCTTCAGACAGCTTACACGAACAGGTACTTGCTGCGACTAATTTTAATCGATTGCTACCTCTTTACAAGCCTTTCTGTGGCAAGACGGAGCTGGAGAAGCATCTGGGAAGAGCAAAGTGCATGAAGTTAAATGGGTTTTGAGTGTTTTACGCTGTTGTAACACACAGTGCAAACAGAAGTGCCTGTTGTAGCTCGTGGTGCAACTTCACAGAACCCAACAGCTCCCGGGACCAGCACAGCAAACACTGCTTTCAGAAAGCTTTCTCCAGCAACACCACTTGCCAGCCCAAGTGGCTGCATCTCTTTTTCTCTGCCTCCAGGGCTGTGGGCACTGCCCTTTCCCTGCATTTTGAAGCTCCCTGCCACTGTGAAAACAAGAAGCCCAAAACTGAGCATCCCTGGCTACAGACCATCCATCCCTGGTGTGTCCCTTCGCCTAGTCCAGGACAGGTTTTCTTAACCTTCCCTTGCTTTTCAAATTCTCCCCCTATCAAGGTTAAAACTGATTAGCTGCCAAAACAGTGGGATAACGTGGTGAAGGTTCAGGCTCTATTGCTCCTCTGAAGGATAACTGCTCTTCTGTGAGCCATTGACCAAGAAGAGGCACATTAGAAGAAGCCACAGGGTATGCTGAGCGCTCCTGCAAGGGGCAATTAAACTCTTTTCTGTGCCAGAAAACGGCTGCGGAGGTGGGAGAGGCTGCCCACAGCCCTGGTGAGCCCCAACGCATCTGCAGAGGGGAGCTGAGCGGCACAGAGCGCTGGGCTGTCGTCGCGCCACGACTGTCCTGGCTACCGGTCCCAGTCCCGGGCAGGGGCTGCCGACCACGCCGCTGGCAGTGCAGAGCCTCTGGGATGAATTTTGGTTCCCCGCTGGTTCAGTTCTTTTGAGAAAGTCAACTGGGATCCAGCCAAATACCTCTACAGCCCATAGTCTTTCCTGCAGGGAGGATTCCTGGGAGGTTTTATGATAAAGGAGGAGACTTCATGGTAGCCAAAACCACCACTGCTTCAGGCCAGTGCCCAGGTCCTTTGCTGCAGGGAGCACAACCCAGCCGCAGCCCCGAGGAAAACCACTTCTCCAGCCCATCCCTGCTCCCTCCCCAGGACCTGCTGGTCCAGTTCCCAGGCTGCAAATGGAGGGGCGAGGGAAACCCAGACAGAAGCAACCTGTAATTTCACAGCATGAGTCTGCTGCGTGGACCTACCACAAGCGCTCCAGAATCAGGAGATGGTCCAAAGCTGCCCGGTCTCCAACGTTACAAAGAAAAACTCCTCTCTGGCATTTTTCTTAAAGCCTCAGTCCCAGGAACCTTGCAATTACTTGCTAACTGAGCTTTCGGATTTATTTTTTGTTTTTAGCCTCTTGCAACTGCAGAAATAGCCCAAAGCATTACTCAAGTGCTCCCTAATCACTTAAAAAAAAAGGCCTCTAGAAACAACCCTATAGTGGTGTTGTTTTTAAAAGAAATAACCCACTTTCAGAGCGCGTAATCCATACACTCTGAATTCTCTGCAACATCCACAGACGCCTGCACAGGCACGAGAGTCTGCTGTAAACCCACGCACCCAGGGAGCAGAAGACCCAGGCAGAACCAACAAGCCCCTTCCTCAAGGGACAGCCATCGTGACAACGCAAAGGACAAGACCACACGCAGGCAAAGCAGTACCAAAAACATCCCCCGTTCCAAGCAGGGTTTGGAGCTCGACTTCCCCAAAATCCTCAGCCCCACAACTCTCCTGCAAGTTCTTCCCTGAGCTCCCAGCTGAGCTCCTGCTCTCAGAGCCTTGCACCCGCAGCCAGCCCTGGCTGTCCCAGTTTACCCTCCAAAAATTACATCTGGCAGCTCCTCAGGAGAAACAGCACTGTGAAAACACACACCAGCGGGACCCCGGCAGACGAGTGTTAACCCTTCATCCTCCCCCAAATCCCTCATTTTCTTCCCTTTTTCATCTCCCGTTGGCATTTATGGTCTCCAACCAACACGATAACTAGCGTGTCCCAGTTTGCCCGGGAAGGGTGGAGGAGAAGTTTTGATCCAAGGACGGGCTGAACGCAGCCAGCACTAATGGTGAGACTACAGCGAGGGGAAATTTCATCAATGCACAAATGGAATTTGCCAAGAGGCATTTTAAGAGTCAATTCTTCACACTCCAGTAATTAGAACAATATTATGAAAAAAGGCGAGAGGGAGGGTGGGAGGCAGCGCACACACTGGGACTTGGCTGATGGAGGAAAGGGGCTGAGCAAACAAACAGAGTCAAGTGAGGCCTCAAGGCAAGAGTCCTTCACATGGTTCCCTGCAGGTTGGATTTAAACCAAAAGTTTATCCGCTTCCCAACTGTAGATTTTTCTATGCATGCATGTTTTCAAATAAAATTTCGTATTTACATCAAAGATGGGCTAATGACCCTGACCTAACTTCCTTCTTTACCTCAAAAATACCATCAAGGTCAATGGCGGTTTTTTCCCCTTCCAGGCCAACACATTAAATTCAAGGTCCTGCTACAGACTCTCCGAGTGACTAATAAATCTCTGTGCATGATCTAAGACATCATAAAAGTCTAATCCCATTGAGCACTCAGTCCCAAAAATCAGATTCCTTCAGAGGACCTGTCATCCAGGGCTACAAAAATCAGAACACCCCAAATTGTTGCATTAGCTGAAAAGGCTTAAAATCAGCTTCCCATCCAGTATCTACTATAATGGGATGAAACAGCCCAGCTGAAAAACAAAACAAAACCAAACAAACCTACATGCTGGTGGATCCATCTCTAACACCTCCCTGGCCGCTGGAGCAGCCTCTCCGGGGAACTGGTGGACAATATTTGCTGCTGCTCTCCAGCGTCCCACATCGGCGTGCCCATACTGCAGAGCCCTCGCAGCCAGCTTCGCCGTGTTATTTCCAGGAGCCAGAAAATTCATTTTTAAAGAAAAATTAATTTGCTGTGCAAATCTAGCTTCTGCAAAGACAGCCTGTGAGGAGAACTGATGTGTGGGGTTCAAGATAGACTGATGCTGTACAATGGTTATTCATATCTGCTGAAAGTGGGACTCAGCCAGTTCAATTCACATCTGCAATGAACTGTGATCTCAGCTCTGCTTCTGGAGCACAGAGGTCCTTTTGATAAATCTCTGTGTACAGGCACTAAAGCACTATTTCCGCATGAAAGAAATATATTCAATTTTTTTCAATAATCTTTACAGTCCACTGGCTTGGAAGACCGAGTTTCTCCTTCCCATTGGAGAGCTGTTGCACCCCATCAGGCTCAGGTATGTCGCTGGGACAGCAGAGAGCAATGCTCCGGAGCCCGCTGTCTCGCACCCCAGCTCTCCAAGCACTTCTTTTAAATTAGTTCTCCAGCAAAATCTCCAGTTGCTTTGTCTTTTGCATGTGCCCAGAGGAGACCAAGGTGCCACGGGAACACCCCTGATATCACACCCAGCGCTTGCACCTAAAATCCTCCCAGGATCCCCAGCTCTGATTTAATTCTCAGTGCACATGTGTATCACTGACACCAAAAGGTCTGTGTATGGGGAAGAATCTTTCCTCATTTTTTTCCTTGAGAAAACTCTGCAAAGCTTTTCTTTGTCAAAACTCCACTTTTGTACCAGTTCTCTCCAGATAGATGTATGTTTTAAGTTAGATGCAGAAAACCAAGAGAGAGACAGAAGAGTACGCCTGTACGAGAGCCACTGCTCTGTGTATAAGTGACATCCACTGCATCTTCAAGGACCACACAATGCAAATATCTGTGCAACCGCCTCCCTACTCACATGAGTAATTCAACTGTCTTCACCGAAATGACTCTTAAAGGATGTGAGATAGCAGCACAGGACTGTTGAGTCTGTCACTGCCCTACCGTTCTGCAGGACCTGGACAAACTGCTGCTTCTTGGGCGACATCTACACCAGCTCTTCAGACAACACAAAATCCACATATTGTATATAAGTTGTCCTCACTGCTCCATCACATTCAGGCTTCAGCCTGCGGCAGAGCAACTGGGCATCACGCTCCAGCTTTGAGACCCTTCGTGGGCTTCAAGCCAGAGAGATGCTCCAGAGCTGCCTGAAGTCAGGGTGACCTTGGAGGTGGCAAATGGAAGAGGCGGAGAGCTGGAAATAAGCTCTTGCATGTGGCAGGAGTCGCGGAGAAGGTGCTTTTCATCAGTAGCTGGCATCAACATTAAGGCAAAAAGATGAAGCCTTGCCCTAGGATTAGGATGGGAAACACCACCAGCCCAGGCCCCAGAAGAACACGCAAACTGCTGGCTCCGATTTATGTGTTACTTCCAACCCATTTGCACATAGCTCCTTCCCCCGAAGTATTAACCACCTTTTTCAAAACCTAAGTAACAGGCTGTGAAATCCCCACCATCTGCTAGCCAGGGAGAAATCTCCACCACAGCTAAATCAGTCTCTCCCACACAAGCCTTACTCATTAGTAGGAATGACTGCAAACATTTACCAAGTCCACACTGGCTCAAAAATTCCTAAAATTACTCACAACAGGCCTGGAATAGGAAACCTTGACAAATGCAACTAAGTGCAATGTGTCCACATCATTAGCTTTACCCAGGGTGCATTAAGGCTGCTTTCTTGCTACCGTGATTATGCTTTAATATGTAATTAGTGGGAAGAGAATGATGTCGAAGAGGAGAACATCTCACTTACATGCACACCATTAAGACTGAGAGCGTAAATGAACTCGCAGCGGCATCACCATCTGAGGCTCGTTAACTGGAGCAGCAAAGCACCGAGGGCGAGCGAGCGTTGCCGTCCCGCCGCAGGTACGGCCAAGGGCTGCGCAGCCACACTTGCCACAGTCGCCCCATCTCCCCTCCTCTGCCAAGTTTGGAGCCAGGCAAGGAAAGGTCTGCAAGAGCTGGAAAATACAAAGGTTTCTTTCCCCAAGAGAAACACTCACATTTTTCCAAAGGGAAATTGATACTTAAGATAATTACACAACCCTAACAGATGGTTTTCAGATGTCTTGGGTCATCCTGGCCTCACCTGTGGTGTTCAGAGAGAAGCTTTATAAAACCTATTCAAAGCAAATTGCTCCCTACCAGCACTGCAGATGCAGTCCAGCCCCCGATCCCGCGTTACCGCCTGGTTCCCAGTCTGCTGCACCCAGCACAGCCCCTGCACACAGACCGACCCAATGTCCTGCAGCTCCGGGATATTTCTCACCAAATTTTCCAGCCCTCTACCCCTCGCATGCATGCACGCCAACGCTGCACCCAGCCTGCAGCAGACAGGTGGGAGGAATCCTGAATGTACAGGGAGTTTTTGAAGGAATATTTCATTTCTGAAGGAAAAGGGAAAAAAAGAAAAAAAAATACGCCTATCTGGAAGCTCTCCAAGAACAAACAAGCAGCCCATTCTGACAGCCAGTGGAACAAAATAGTCTGAGATGGTTGGTTTTGGGGTTGGGGTTTTTTTTTCCCCCTTTAACTTGCCCCTCCATGAAGAAGTGTGGGAGGGAGAAGAGAAGCCTCCTCATCATCCCTGGATGAAGGTAGCCCTGGTTTCTAAAGCTGTCCCTGCAGGTGGACAGGACCTGCCTGTCAGCAACCTAAAATCTCTCAAAAACCAGGAGACTCAGAAGAGACCGAGACTGGGCGAAAGATGGAAGCGTGAACAGCAAACCTCACCAAAAGCATGCTCTGCTGAGACACGGAGGTTTCAACACATTTTTTTTTATGCGCTGGTTATTTGCTGTGAAACATTAACATTTCTTTTGCAATAAGCAACTGTCCAAATGCAAAGTATCGATCTAGCAGGAGCACAGCGGAGCCCCAGGCTCGCCGACCAAAGCCCATCTCCCTCCGAGCATCCCGGTCCTGTCCCCTCTCCTGGGACAGGCTGGGGAAGGGGCACAGGACACCCGAACTCCTCTTGGCATCAGGACGTTTGTGTTCAGCTGTGATATTTCAGTGTGCTAACTTGTACCAACCCTCCTCTGCCCCAAGAGGAATCACAATTTCCTACAGAAGCTTCCCACCCCCACTCCAGTTTTCTTGACTGTTTCATGGAGAAGATGCTGTGCAGAATTACCCTGAAGACTGGAGTTTGTGGAGTTTAGCTGTGCCAATATTTTCAGGCTGATAGTTTCACTTTATGGGTGCTCTGCTAAAGCACGGTTACACCCACATGTTAATCTGTTTGAAGAAATGTTAATTATTATTGTAACCAAAGCGTTTGGCCTTGGGACAGTCTCCTCATCAGACGCTACTGTTCCAAGAGGCTGAGAAATCTGCAGAAGGTTTTAATGAAGAAATAGAAGAGCTCATTAGAAAATAAAAAATTCCTTTTATTTCCAAGACTCCCTTAAGTGATATTACCTGGGATGTATTTCCTTCCTTTCCCAAAGCACATGCACACTGAACAGTTAAGCTCAAGGGATGGCAGCTGCACTAATTGAACAGCAAGACATACAAAGACTGTCTTTGCCTGTTGACATCTTTCAGTCACGATGATGCTCACTGTATCATTAAGTCTCAAACGCCTGATGACATAATAAAGGAAAAACATCTCAAGGGGTTCAAATGAAACCAGGCATTTTTCAAACAATAGCCAAGAACTGTTGGGTCACCCAAAAGAGCCTGCCTTCTCCCCCCTCCCCTTCTTGGAGACACAGACTGGAAGATGTTTTATGACTCAGGTTTTTCAAGGAAAAAAAAGAAATTTTTTTTTTTTCCCCCAATCTTGCCTAAAATTACTGCAAGGAGAGCTCAGACAAATCAAGAAGGTAAAGGAAAATCAATTTCATACACATTAAGGATATGCATTTATCCATGTCCTGATCAATACCTCGGATTCCTTGCACGTTAAAGCACTTCCATCACTGTTTAAGGCCGAACAGCAGAATCCTCCGATCCAGACTATGGGAGTTACGAAAGATCCTGCCCATGCTTGTTTGATCTGAAACATAATACCCCTTAACGTGACCCCTTGGAAAAATACTGGGGAAAGCAGCCAAGGGGGGGGGGGGGGGGGGAGCAAAGCTTCGCAGAATGAACATTTCTGGCTCTTTCATTTCCACTGAGATGCTGCACCATCTATAAACAGTCCAGATTTGCAAGTAGGAGAGAGAAGAAGGGCAAAAAGCAGGGAGAATTTACTACAGCACAGCTAAAAGCTTCTGCAGCAGTGAATACCAAAGGGCCACCGCCGCTGGTGCCCAGCTCCTGCTCTTGCTCCAGCCCAAGAGCCAGTTTTCATCTCATTTCATGGGACATTTTCATCTGCTCTTTGTGGACACTGGGCTCCCGAGCCACGCCAAAGACCTTACAGCACCTCTCCTCCATGCTCCCCAAAATCAGAGCAGCTTTGCAAACGGTGGTAACTCCCACGACGGCGTCTACTCGTGCTGGTCTCTCACTTGCTCAGCGATGCACGAAGTCCTCGGCAAGGAGCTGAGCTTCTCCCAGGGAAAGGCTCCCTGCTACGACAGCTTGGCAAAAGCCCCCAGGGGTGCCCAGCCGCCAAAAAGCTAAACATCGCTCCGGGCTGCGGAACCTGACGCCACGAAGCATTTCTTGGCAAAGAACCCAGCCCCGATAACCGGAGACCTTGGGCGAATGTGGGTGTCCGCTTTCGGCCACGTAACATCTCACCAGCCAGTGGGAGCCCAGCGTGTCCCTTTCTCCTTTCGGCCGGTGGGACACGAGGTGACACCAGGACCACGGCTTGGGGGTTCAGCTGCCAGCTCCCCTGCCTGGGCTGGTAAAACCCAGGTGTTTCACAGAGGGGCTTTAGGGTGCAGTGAAAGACTAACTGCATTTTATCAGCGATTTGTTGCCTGTGCGCAATTTAAGGCTGCGGTGCTGTTACTGGCCCCCCGAAGACCGCAAAACACACCAGCGCGGCCCTTTTGACATTAACTGCGACGCGCAGCTAGGAAGATTCACAGGCCACCAGGTATTTCAGGGCAATATTCATAGCAGAGCAGGGAGGATTTCCAGGATTTGGAGCCTAAAAATGTACATTACTGGAGGTGTCGCAGCACCTACCACATCCCTCATGGCAAACACCGCCCGGGGAAGGGTCCTGAGCACGGCACGGCGCTGCGCAGCAGAAAGCACTGTCTGGTACACGCTTGACTAGCCGCAGAAATCTGTAATTCATTTACCCTGTATTTTAGGGAAGTTCAGCATCAGGGTTTCCTGTACATACTTTTAGCGTTCCGGCTGAAAACATCTGCTGGACACACTGCACCTGCTAACGCAGCCCCGCCACGAACCGCAGCACATGTCTTCACGGTGCCCGGGGACAGGAGGGTGGGAGGGGGGTCCCTGCATCGCCCCACGTCCGACAGCATCACCCGAGACTAACCTGCACCACGGCAGGGTCACGGGCAACACAGAGCTCGGTACATACGGAGCGTGAGACAAGCAGCCCCCACGTCCAAATGAACCCTCAAGCTGGCAAAAGGCTGGGTGTGGGGGGAAATAAACCCAACCCATGCTGTTCCAGTCTGCTTTTGCCATTTGTAGCACTCATCCCAATACCCAAACCTCCAGTCCAACTCCAGCAAGGCCATTTAAAACACAGGTGGCCAAACCCCAGCTGACTTAACGCCAGCTGAGCAATGCGCCAGCAAGCACAGAAGGGACCAAACGTCACCCGCAGCTCCTGTGAGCAATGAGGGAGTTAATTGTTAACGGGCAGGTGGTGACATCCCTGCACAGGCACGCCACGAGCTGCCACGGCAGGGCTGCCTTCCCCACGCTCTCACGGCTTCTCCCTCGGGCAAGCGCCGCAGCACCCAAAGGCCCTCGGCAAAACCCTGCGGGCAGCGCCGAAGCCGCACGTGAATTTTCAGCTCGTTGGCAAAACGCTTCAGTTGCTTCCGAAAAGCGCAGGGGTGGTCCGTAAAGCACAATATTGCCCCGCAGGAGCTGTGCTGCTCTGCACGTGGAGGGACAGCGTGGGCTCAGGGTGCACCCGTGGCTCCTTTGGTGGGGACAATGTCACGGCAAGCACCGGGCAGGCAAGGGGTTAAGTGGGTTCTTGGTTTCTTGCATACGATCACTCACACAATTCTCTTTGCAGGCCAGTTACTCCACTGCTCTCTTGGGAATTAAAAAAAAAAAAAAAAAAAAAAAACCCACACGACCTTCTTTTGGAGCATTCTTCTCACTTCCCACCCCACCCACTGCACACGCGCTGTGCGAGTTATCCAGCAATTAGAAACGTTTTCATCAGCGATAGGATCCCTTTCTTGACACGCATCCAACCACCACGTAGCAGCCATCTGAGGAACTGGCACGGAGGAACGCAACACGGGAAAGTCCGTCCGGCTGCCCCGGTTCTCTGGGGGATTTGTAAAGAAGCAGGAGGGGAGGCACAGCCGCCGGCCCCGGCACTGCGGAGCCGTGGATGGGATGCCATGCTCGGCTGCCTGTAGCGCTGTCAAACGCTCCTCTCCACTCCCGGCCGCTATCGCTTCATACGCTCAGCGGCGCATACAGAAAAACGTACCGCTTTTCATTTGCTCTTGGCTGCAAGAGGTCAGGAAAAAACCCCCAAAAGTCAAGAATGGGAGAAAGAGAGCTGCTCCCACCGCCAGCGGGTCAGCTGTGGGAGCGCAGGCGTTGGGCTTGCTTTGTTACAGCACCAAAATGCAGCCATTTATCCAAAAGCTTTGCAATTTTCACCTATATTATTTCATATCTATCTCTCCCCTTTTCTCCCCTTTATATGCCCAAACTATGTTACATAGGCACGCTTTAAAATACTGCTGCAGGGATATTGACTTGTACGTGAAGTTAGAGATGATGGAGGGAGGGGAATTCTCAGCAGAGAAACAGAGAAAAACACAAACCACCAACTCTCAGTTATTAATCCCTTAAATAATTCTGACAACACTCCCCACCCTCCTATCTGAAACCAAGCAGAAAACTCAGTTTTCTGACTCTGCAAGAGGGTGACGTGTGTTTGTGTCAGAGAGGGACGGGGGCACGATGGCAGTCGAGCCCCTTCGCAGCTCTCCCAGCACCCCATCCCGACAGCCGGCGAGGTGGGACCTCTCGTTTTGCAGATTCTCCAGCCGCAGGGAGCTGGTGATAAAGCCAGGGACAAATCTGCAACAGCATCCAGCAAGGACAGCCTGGATCCCCTCCAAGGGCTTTCCAAGAGCTCTCCACGCTGGCTCATCGGCAGGAGGAAGGGGACGCCTTTACACCAAAAATTATTCTGAAGACACAAACGCTTTGTAGAGAGCACCCATCGCTTTTAACTGTGAAAGTACCAGCACAGCCCCTCTTTGGCAGCTCTTGCCGCAGCCGCCGGAGCGTGCCGCGCTCAGGGCCGCCCTCCCCATCACACACATCTCCTCCCCAGACACGCAAGACAAGCCATGTACGAGTTCTCCGTCAGCCACCCCCGGGTCACACGTGCCAGCGAACCTTGGTGGATTCAATTAATTGAGAGGGAGGATTGATCCAGACCCCCCCTCCTCTGAGCCCTGCTCGAGCTGCGAGGTTGGTGCAGCTCTCACCAACCTCTGGACCAGAACCAACGGAGTGAAAAACACTACTTTAATCTCAGTATCAATATCTCCTCATTTTTCAGCTGACCTGTGACTCGCTTCCCTTTTTCATTTTTAGAACAGCATCATTTTGTATCCGTGGGTCAGGGTAGGAAAGACCCTATCTCGCAAAAAAGCTTTTTTCAAAGAGTACAGGAACTTCAAATGAAAGTCAGGACAATTAAATACACGTCAGGAGAGCTGAGAGGAGTGGGAGGCTAACAAATGGCACGCTCCACAGGTTTATGAATATTTGAACTATATTTCTAAAAAAAAAAAAAAGTACATTACTGCAAGTTATTGAAAATGAGTAACTCCCTTTAATGAACCTTGCCACCATCGTGCTGACTAATAGAGTGATAAAGAGTTTAATCCATATTTATGTACATTTTATCTCATTATAGTTGGTGCCAATAAATTAGCAAGTCCAATAAGAGTTACATTTTATACCATCACTGCTATTAAATGTGCATGAAGTAGTGTGCAACAGCACATCGTACATGAGCACTAGCTTTTAATTTTATTTCTTTTTTAGAAGCCAGGCTGTACTAGCAAAGACTGGGCACAGCACCCCAGCAGAGAACCCCAGTGCTCATTCTTGCAAGATCAGACCCTAATTGGGGATGAGGCAATATTAACAGGGGTTTTCTTCCTTGGAGCACTGCACACTGCGCTGCTTCTGCATCCTGCAGAGGAGACACAGCCACAGAGAAACACTTCTGCAGATGTCGCTAGTGATTACGGATAGCTTTAAACTTTAAAGGGATAAGATTTAAAAAAAAAAAAATTAAGAGCCAACTTGTAGAAAACAATATAATAATATATTCTTTTAAGGTGTCTTAAAAGAGGCACAGCTAGAAATACAGGTGGTCAGCATCTCAGGTCACTTTTGGAAACCTCTGTCATGAAAGACAGCATGTCCTTGTCACAGCGGGATTGCTTAACAACTGGACATTGGGAAAAAAAACTGGCTGTGAGCAATTTAAACTGGCCTTTCGACTCCCTTGGGTAGCTGGGAAACACTGCAACCGAGTTTACAAGAAACATGACGCATCTGTTTGGCAAAAGCCTGCACTTGCCAATTACCCGACATCCCACGAAGGCAGAGATGGAGCTTTTCAGCTCCACAGGAATTTTGGCCAGAGAAGCCCATGTGGTTCACCATCCCATTTCACCAGCTGTTATCCTGGTGACAGTAGGGAAGAAGTAACTTCCCAAGCTTAAAACTCAAGCAAGTAGCAAAACCAGGGATAAAAACTCAGGTTCCTGGACTCGAGCAGCCCCCAACCACACTTGGTCCTTCGGAGGAAGCTCCATCAATCCTACAGCAGCTCCTCCTGGCTGAAGCCCTGGCTCAGAACCCAAAGGGAGCTATGGAAACCTCTCTCAGAAAAACAGCTGGTCAAGGCAAAATGGAGGGATCTGATTTTTCTTCCTCTTCCAAAGCACTAGCGTTTTTCTCACACTAAGAAACCCCGAAGGACCCTGCAGATTCCAAAGGACAAGCCCTTTACTTATAGGTTGGCACCACATATACGCAAGCCCCTGCCTTTCTACTCGGTAATTACACTGCAGCAAACCCAAATGTTACTAGTAATTGCTGTCTCGCTGGCCTTCTGGTTTGGAAGAGAGAAATAACTACTTAAGTGGCATCCAGAAAGGAAACACCCAACACTACTCCACCAAGGTTCCTATGTAATTAAATGGTTGACTGTTACTGTGCTCCGTTCAGAAAATTCTCCTACACGGCGTAAGTGTCTTGTAACCAAAAAATGCTACTGATCTAAGGAATTAATAGCTCCAGGAAGAATTTTTGTGTGTGTGAAGTTTGTGTTTGGCCAGTGGGAACGTGGATTAGAGGCTCCTTTTGCTCTCCCTGTGACTCAAAACGGAAAGGCGCTTTGGTCAACAGCAGATTTTTCCCTGTTTATTTGCTTTGCCACTGTTGAACACAGATCTGAGGATAATGTGGGAATGAAAGGTGGCAAAGACAATGGGGATGTTTTGACAGGCTTCCAGAGGGATTTAGGGTGGTGCAGACTTGAACAGCTGATACCTCCACCAAACTGATTAAAAACTGCACTGGGAAAAGATCAGCGAGGTTTTTGTATACAGAATCTGTGCCTCCCACATCTTAGAAGGTTGTTTAAGAATGACGATGCACGTGAAAATAAGCAAGATCCAGGCAATGAAGTACATTTAGATTTCTCGGAAGTTTATGACAAGTTTCCTTCCAAAGTCTCCTAAAAAACTAAACTGTCATGAGGTAAGAGGGAATGACAAATCATCTCCCCTTCCCAAGTCACAAACCTGAACGTCCCCCACAAAAAGTGAACAGGAGAAGGAGGGAATAGCTGTTCCCTAACCAGACCAAAAAGGAAACCAAGCTGTGTTCAGCTGACGTGTTCCAGCAGTGTTTAACGCCAGGCTCTATTAACAGGCATCTTAGGCAATTTGAAACAGCACAAAGCAAGAGACAATGTGACGATAAAGCAGCATTTTAATTAGCAGCGGTTCTTTCCCCAGCCCAAAAGGTTCCTTCTGTGCATTCATATTCCCAGAGCAACAAAAGCCTTCTTGTATTTCATAAATCAAAAAATTCATAAAACAAGCCCCTGCAATTGCACATTCCAGATAATGGTCCAGAAATAAATTAGGCAATAAATATCAAATAATATATCCCCATCAGCAGTGAAAATCTACTCTTTGGATAATCAGAAGAGAAGATGCCTTCCAGCAGCTTATGCCTGGTAGCTCGAAATAGGTAAAATAGAGAGCTTTAATAAATCTTTTAACACCTTTTCCACTGAAGAATATAGCAATTGTCCTGTGTAATAGTTTCTCTGAGCCCAGTATCCATCAGAGTAACAGCCGAGCCCTGACGCTGTTCATGTCAAAAGTCAGGGTATCAGAACAACAGCCACTTGTCAAAATCCCGTAGAATTTTCCTCCCTCATAGCTGGGTCTCGTTCAGCATTTGGTGCCATCCATCAGTTATACCAAAAAACACAAAAACACACTCTCTCCTCTCCCATCTAGGTGACACATGGTGCAAACAACAGCCAGCACCTAAGAATGGCTGGGAAGAAAAAAATACCCTCCAAACACATTTGTGAGAAACTCAGTGGACTCATTTCACCCTGGCATGAAAATTCCTGACCCCCACGGACACTCACTGGCCATGTTACAAAACTGATGGCCATTTCAGTAAAGCTTTTTTTTTTTTTTTTTGCTCGCAGCCATGCACAGAGGCTGGGGAAGGACCGTGCGAGGTCTGCACCCACACTGGGGCAAAACCAGAAGCGCTTGGGGACGAAGGGTCCTTGCCACGCCGTTGGTACAAAGCTGGGTCCGGGCTTGTAAAGATTTGTAACACTGCTATAGGGAAATGTGCTGCTGGGGCTGCAGGGTTCAATCCCAGGCTGGTTTGAGCAGGGATGATGTTTAATGCTGGTTTGAATGCACCGTCCCTATGGGGAGCTCAGGGACAAGGAGATGGTGTGGCTTTGCCCCAGTCACCCAGTGAGGCAGCACCCAGTCCCCAGGGCTACACCTTCCAACAGGTCTTACGAACTCATAGATACAAAGGTGTTTTGATTCCCCCCAAAAAAGACATTTTTCACCTGCTTTAGAGACTGATCCCAGAGGGTTTGTAATCTAAAGCAGAAAGCGTGAAGGCGTGATCTCCCTTCATTACGGACACACCAGAATCAGTCCCTAGATGTGCAGGCTACCATGAGCACAGGGGAACAGGTGCCCAACGCATGGGTTAAGGGTGCAGAAGGTGCTCAGAAAACCACAAAACCTTCGTATTTTCCATCCAAAACCTGCAGCACAAGTCTGGAGAACTGCCCCGGTGCCAGCTCCATCACTTCCCAGGAGCTCAGGAGTACCTCTTACCTTTCCAAAGTCCCGTACATCGAAGAGGTCAAAGGGATCAAACAGATCGCTGTTTCTTAACCCAAATTTGTCGTGGCACACTTTTAGGAAGGTTCGGATGTTCTTCAAACAGAGAAACTGGGGAAACAAAAAAGAAAGGGAGGGAAAAAGTGAGCAAGACAGGCACAAATTTTAACTGAGATTTACTGAGTTAAATTCACATGCGAGACAAGTTAACAGACTTAGAAACTTGCACTGAAAAGCCAGGCATTAGTTTATTTGTTGTTACTGAAGATGTCGGAATCCTGGTGCCCCATGTGGACTCCTGTGTTCTCAGCTGCGCACCAGAAACAAATGCCCTTTTGAAAAACAAGTTTCACATAAGGTAACATTGCAGAAGGGTTGGAAAACTGAAGCCAGGACGTTTCCCTTTCAAGGTCGAAGCCAAATATAAATTACAGCTGATGTTCTACAGAAGCCCAGTGTTGAACTTTTAACCATTTCCAGCATGATCCCATTTGGTTCCCTACAGAAGGGACACAGGTTACAGCGCTTACTGTACGTATTGCTGTACATCTGTACACATGCATGCATACACGCGTCCCAAACAAAAGATTGGGACAGTGAAAATTAGAGGTTTTTTGCTTTGGGGTCCGAAACAATGGACAACTTATTCAAGTCACATTTGCTCCCTTAGCCTCGCATCCCTCAGATGCTGCAGGCACCGTGAATGCTAACAGACCCATGAAACATCAGCCAGCCACGGGAGCTGCTCCCGACCCAGCTCAGATTCCCTTTCCCAAAACCAGGGCAATCCCTGGAACTGCTTCCACCAAGCTTTGCGCATCTTTAATCTGAGGCCATTTGAAGAGGCAGAAATCTCACACCTCTAGGGACCACCCTCAGTTCTTCAGATCGCTCAACTAGCAGAGTGACATTATGTTTCTCTTTCAAGAAAATCCCGTCACCAACTATAGCAATAATTGGTCATTTGTTTGCGAGCGTTGGGGATTTTGAAGACTGGGGACTCCAGACGGTCTCGCTCCAACAGTGATGCCTGGCAGCACAGGGGCTAAGATAAGAAGAATAAAAATCTGCTTCATTTTTGCGGCTGCATCACCTATGTCCTTCATCAGGATGGACTGACTCTGCTGAGGAAGCCAATTAATTTCACTTCTTTCTGCATCCTCATGCTATTCCACAAAATACCTTCAATTTATTGCTGTCATTTTAAACAACTCTTCTTTTTTTTTCCAGCAAATTCCTCACAAATACGTAACAAATGCTTTAGAATTATAAGTAAATCAACCCATTAAAGGGGTGAATCATCCCCACGTGATAAATAGGCGCAAGATACAAGCTGCCTTTGGGTGGGTTTGGTCAGCGCGGTTTTGTCACATGGCACTACCTCTGCTCCCCGAGTTGTCATCAAACCAACACCACACAAAAACACCGCTTGCAAACTTCACTGCGAGTTCAAAGTAAAATAAACCAGCTTAATTTTCTTTTAATTAAAAGAATCAAAGCAGAATCTTTGGGGCCATCATATCTCCACAGGCATGCCTGCGACGCAGCTTGTCGTTATCATTGCGTTTGGGATTATGCGTGAGATTTGTGGCGATGGATTAGCAAGCCCACCTCATTAACAACAGGCTGATTCACCTACACAGAGAAAGAAATAACCTTTTACCCTTCTCCCCCACTCTAACCCCCTCTACATGGAGCTGCCAAGCGGCAGCAGAGCTCCCCCAGCACGGGACATTCCTGTCGCATCAGAGCCTTCTCATTAGACAAGCAAGTGCCAGAGGCAGAAATTGAAAACAATTCTATTTTTCTAGGGCATTCCTGTATCTCACATAAACACTGCAGTAAATATAATCTGTCTAGACTGAGAGGTTTTTTTGGAATTGCTTTACAGCCTCTCTCACTGATACGGGTTATTTCATAACTTTATCTTCTGGGTCTCTGCAAGAATTTACACCCTGGGCAAACCGGCTGCTTGCAGCAGGGGTGTATTTTCTGTTGTACTGCAGTCTAATTGATTTCAAATTTCTAGCACGTGTTTATTTTAAATCCTTTTAAGCCTCCAGTTTTGAAAGTTAATGACACAGCTTATAGCCATAATTACACACAGCAAGAGGCAAGCTTCATCTGCAGAACCGCCCTGCCTTTCTGCGGCATTCGCCCCCCACCTCCCGCTCGCCCCAAAGCTGGGGCAGCCACAAAAGCTGAAGTGCTCGGGAAAGACGGACTTTCACAGCACCGATACTCAGCCAAGCGAAAAACACCCAACGGGTGGGAAAACCCGGACCCTCTGCAAGATGCCTTTGTGGTTCAAATTCCTGAAAAGCTCAAAGTTCACACTACCTCCTTTCTGAAGGATCGCAAAGAGATCACACATCCAAACAAATGAACACCTCGTCCTGACGGTGTTTCTAACAAGGACTGAGCCTTGGCTCCATCACGAGTTTAGACCAGGCTGAGCTACCCCCATCTCAGCTTTCCTGACAAGGACAGGACCCACCACGCCGTTCCAACATCAGCTGCATCCAACTGTCTTTGCTCGTCCAATTCAAACCTGGAAGCCATCTCGCCACCAGCTGCTAAACGAGCACAAGGCAAAATACCTTCTCGTGCTTTCGCTCACAGGCGTTTCGAGGTTGGTTTGCTGTTGATGGAAGACCACGAATTGCTGGCTTAATGGTGTTACTCAACGGCCACATGTTAAAATTAGCTACAATTGAATATGAGCTGTGCCGAGGCCGTTTTATTTACCAGTCAATCACACCTTTGGACAAGTAAACACTCCGCAGGAGAAAGAGAGAGAAAAATCAATGTTCTCCGTGGGGCTCATTCACCACCTGCCAGGCCCAAAATCAATGGTGTCATTTATATGCTTCGAGCGGGAGACCAGAGCTGAAGCAGGGTCCTGCGACTTCTTTGGTGCGAGTGCCGGTGGGAGCCCAACGCACCGCACCTCCCGCGTCCCACCATCGCCCTCCTCCGCACCCAAAGCGACCTCGGTACCCGCCAGCCATCGCTTCTGGGGATAGACACCGTCACCAACCGGGATGCTCAGTTCTGGAAACAGACCCCAGAGACCACAGCATCTTCCACGGATACCGGCGTCTCCCACTGTACCACCAGCCAGGCTCCGAAAGCGGTCACAGCACAAGTCCCCGGCGTGGGGAGAACTCCCCAAACACTGCAAAACGCATCCAAGGGGCTTTGGAGAGGGAAATTACTAAAACCAGAGCAAAGAGGCGAGGGGGGCAGGGATGGGACCGTACCACAGGGAGCAAGAAACTCATCCGGTAAAACAAAATACCTTGAAGCCTGCCAATAGATGAGAAAAGTCTGTGGTCAGTTCTGACCCGATCCTTTGAGGGTTGCAAGGAGCCAGCACTATAGAGAGGCAGCGGTGACAGCCCAGCTCCTGCTGTTGGCACAGCAGAAGGGCCCTGCCACCTGCACTCGCTGAGTTTCGGAACAGCTTTGCTTATTTTTAAACACTCTGCAATGCCTGTAAGGTGAATAAACTGCTCTCGGCTACCACCCGTCCTGCCCCAGCCCTGCAAAAACCTGCTTTGCAAAGCAGGGCGGCTGCAATTTCGGCAGCTCCGCCTGGGCTCTGGCCAAGGCAAGGCAGGACCCCAGGCACCTTCGTGAAGGCATGGCAGTGAGCAGACCCCAGCACCTGGGACACGCTGGAAACTCCTCAGTAGCTTCTGGGATGTTCTTTTTTTAAAGAGGGTTTTCACGGCGTTATTGGGTTTATTGAATTCAGTAAGTTTAGAGACTCCTTGGATGATCGCTGCACATAGAAAAGGTATTGCTGCCAAGTTTTCAATGCAGCTCAGGAAACTTGTCCTGGAAATCGATAAATACATTGGAGAAGCCTTCCGTGGAGATCGAGAAAGGGACAATTTGGTACCTGGGATAACCCCAGATACTTGGGATAACTCCACTTTGCACAGGGAGCTTAGAGGGGACATGTCAAGCCACCCCGAACCCCGGGCTGGACGGGCAGGTCGGATGTTTGTGAAGTTGGAAACTACGACTCCGGGGGTGGGAGAGCAGCTCACGGGAGGGTGCACGGTGGCTCAGCACCTCGCTCCTCCTCATGGCCCCGTTTTAGTTACCACCACCCCTCCCTGTGGTCCCCGTATGACTGGGCGCCCGCAGCACCTGCGCTGACTAGACAGCGGCCATTTCCGATGCAAATTCGTCAGAAAAAGATCCAACTACTGGAGGACGGTGAGGTTAGGTTGGAAACGGTCCCCCAGCCTCGGCAGAGCTGACGGCAGGCTGGAAAGCCGCGTGCGTCCCCAGTCCTCGCATTTGGGATGGCACAAGGGAGGGGAGGTGCGAGGCTTGGGAGTCTCCAAGAGACATTTAACAACGTGACAAAACGTAGGAAAAGGAAAGAAATGGGCTAGACGATTTTGTCTGGCGGGGCAGGATCATGCAACAGCTCACAGCTTTTTTGGAAAGGGCCTTTTGGAGAGGCAGCGACTGCCGGCGGCTGGGGTTAGTGCTCCGGGGAGGAGTGGGGCCGCACACAATAGCACTGGGCGCTGGGCACACGGCCACGAGCTGAACCGCAGCCAAAGCCGTGGGCTTGAAATGGGTCCTGCAGCATGCAAGGAATGCTGCAGCTTTGCCGTTTGAGATAACCCACTGACGAATGACGAAAGTAACTTTCTGTAGCGCTTCCTGACCGTGATGTCAGATTTCCTCTTATCTCGCTGCCGGCACGGCTCGAAACCACCAGGCGAAAAGTAAGTCCCTGACAGGGAGCTGTGAGCATCTGCTTATCACAGCCTTTGCAAACGGGGAAGGGAGGGTCTCTCATTGAGAAAACACATCATTTGCAACAATCAGTGGGAAAATTAGTATCCTGTGGCACAAACCTCTCAAGAAAGCCGAAGGATGCATCTCCTGAGTCATGTCGAGTTCCCCCGCGCTACTCTGACATTGCAAAGGGGCATCAGGACTCCCTTTACTTGTTCCAAAGTCAAGAGCGGAGAGAAAGTCCAAGAGCATCCAAGTACCCAGCAGGAACTGCAGGGCTGCAGGCAACATAACCCCGCATTTAAAACTGCACAAATCACGACCTTTATCTAATGTCTCCAAATGGCTCTGCCTGACCTAGCTCCTTCCACATCAAGGTGTTACCGGGAGAGTTTTGGGAGCAGTAGTAAGAGTCAAAAGCACAAGTGGAGCTTGTATCACCCTCCACCAGCAACACCAAATTTTTCATGGCTTTGTTCCTTCTCGTGCTTCACCCCATTGTCTCTGGTGGAAAGGAGCAGCCACAGAAACAATACAAAACATCTCTGCGGGAAATTTCCTTTCCCATTCACATTTGGATTCAAGTCGCAGCTCATCAATTACTTTAGATGGACAGATTAAATTCCGGGTTGTTGGACAGCAGATTTATCTATTGAGAAGTAGAGAATGAAATTATTTCTCAAATAATTTAGTGCTATTATTTCCCCCCATTTCAAAGACATTCCTATCGCAGAGCGCTCACAGGCTGGGCAAATTCCACTTAGCGAGACTGATTAATGAGCCCAAAATGCTGATGAGCGCTGACCTCCCCACAGCTTCTCCTTCTCCTTACATCCACCCACAACCAAGGATTAACCCTAGGAGAGCACCTGAGGGAGAACAACCATTTATTTTGGCAAACACCCCACATCTCATCACCAGGAGGACCGGGAGAAAGCAAACCTGCAGCAAGCAAAGGTCCTTCCCGGCAAGGAGCATCAGCCAGAGCTCAGAGGGGCTACAAACCTCCTGAACAAGCTTGCCAGGAGCTTCTAGCTTGCCCAACAGAAGCACAACACTGGGAGGCTGCCCAGCAGCAAGCCCAGCACCGCAGCACGCCGGGACAGGCTGCCGAGCCCCGCTTTGGTACCTGCTCGTCTCGCACCTTTGCTCATCATCGTTCTGAAATGGGTCAAGCAGATAAAGAGCTCCCAGTTACCTTACGGAACTTCCCATCGCCACGTACGGGCTCTCAATGGGAAGAGGTGTCTCGGATAACAATATTAAGCTCATGGACTGGAAACCGGAATATACATAAAATTGTAAAAACAATTAAAAAAAAAAAACAAACCACAAACAAGGGGAGGTTCTGGAGTAACTGATTAAATACACTGAAGTCACAAGCCTCAGCCCCAGAGGGAGAGGAATGGCTTTTAGCAGCGCTCAAGTCAGAGTGGGCACAAACATTAACCAGAGCTCCTGGATTTCATACAAGACATGAACTACTGAAACAAGGCGAGGAACGGAGGCAAACACCTCCGAGGTGGCAGATGTTAAGAGGACGTGGGAAGAGCAAGAGACAGAGCACAGGGTCAAATGATTAAATCCAATTAGTCAGAGATACAGAAGAAACGTTCGGTGATATACTGAAGCATATACTGAAGACGTATCGGATAAAACCGCATCTGGTGCTTTCTCTGCTTGCAAGAGGAGCCCGTGCGAGGGCAGCAGCATCGTGTGTGTGTCCCCCCGGGGCTGCTGTCACCCCACCAAGCAGCACTGCACAGGCCAAGCCCAGCAATGCGGGAACTCGTCCTATTTTATCCTAGGAAAGTTTTGCTGACCCCAAACTCCCCCTGAGGACCGCCAGGCTCATTTCCTCCATTACACATGCTCCTTCAGAGAAAAACAGAAAAGAAAAAAAAAAAAAACCAAACCAACAAAAGTCCAGAAGCGTGGATAAAACCCCCATCAGGCAGCCAATGAGTCCAAGATGATAACGTAGGGCTGCAGGAGGGGACGAGGATGAAGTAACACCCCCCAGTTTGGAGGAGGGAAAAGAAATCACAGGAATGCCCAGATGCTCGCGTCCTCTGAGGCAAACTCCCGATGACCTGAGCCCTCCCCGGTGGCACGGCAGGAGAGGTTCGTTAAAACCCACGCAACGAGCCAGCAAGACCCCGCATCGCGTGGCCGGGAGTGCTTGGCTCAGCCGAGGGCGGCCGCTCGGCGTCCATCTGTCCGTCCGTCTGTCCCGCCATCGGAGGGTCACCCAGCGGCACGCAGGGGCTTTAAATGAGCGGAAGGAAACTGCGATTTCCCAAAGAAAATGGCAGAGCCGCCGCTGATGACAGTACTTCCCTGCTTTGTGGAGCCCTCCGAGGGCTGCAAACGTACGGCTCTGCTGAGAAAGGGGGAATCGTTAAGGTAAGGGCTTTAATTGCAATGCCTGGGAGTGCTTTAGCAGAGATGCTTACAAGGTCTGAAATTCTCTGCTCACACACCTAAGGTCTGGACAGCCCAGAGCTTTTGCCCAACCACCCAAAATCCAGTGGGTCCAACAGGTTCAGCTCCGGTCCAAACCCCAACCACAGGTTTGAGGTTTGTGCAACTAAAAACCTTGCCACTGAGGTTTTAGAAAACCCTAATCCAACTCCCTGCATCACATCAGGCAGCTGATTGTACTTCAGAGGTTTATGTTTTAGATGTCTAAGCAATCTGCAGAGCCATTCCCAGGAATAAAAAGAGCTTCTCACAAAATCAGGTGGGCGCAATCCTCTCTGAAGGCCCTGGTCTTCACCAACTCCTCCTCTAAGAGAGGAAATTTCAGGTTTCCCTCTGTGAAGGACAACACTGCGTTGAGCCATGTTACAAAATGAATGTATGAGAAGCAACACCCTTTTTTCCTTCGCTACCCCCTCCAACGGCAATGCATTTCGGGACCTGAATGGAGAACACTGACTTCCCGACTACATGAAGGAAGGGCAAGTGGGTAGTGGGACACTACCACATCCCTAACGACCTTGGACAACCCTGATGCCCTTGCGTTACCCGAAATCAGCATCTGCCGATGTGAAAATCCCTCCTGGGATGCTCTCCTGCTCTGATGATCTGCCCGGGCAGTAGCGATGAGCCACATCCTTCGCAGTGCTGGGGCGATGCCTGGGAAAGACTCGTGTTACATCCCCCCCAAAAAAACCCCCAAAAACCCAAGCACAGAGCAGCAGTTTTCTTTGCAGGTCCTAGCCTGCCCCAGAGCTGCGTGGGGCTGGCTGCCGGGATGGGGGACGATGGGGCAGGGAGCAGAGGCTGTTTGCAGCCTGAGCTACGGCTAAATGTGGGAAGACCACCAGGTATCACTGCCACGCTTTAGAGGAGAAACCCAGCTGGATCTTCTGAGGCTTATCGGTATCATAGGCAAATCCAACAAAGGGGTTTCTTTTCGACTTTCCCACACAATCCAGGGTGAGAGCCTCCGTCTCCTGCGTCCCAGACCTGGGCTGTCTCTGCGGTGTATTTACCAGCAGGCTGCCAAATCCACGCTTGGCTTTAGCGAGCAACACGATACGAGACTCTGTAGAGTTTGGAGCTGGAGAGCTTGGAAGGATTGCTCAATCTGCCCACGTTTGGCACCTTTGACGGAGAGTCCCCTTCCACGCTTATTAAATTCAGCCTTTTTCTCCTCTCGCTGGAAAACATGCAGCTGTGTCAGGGGAACTCAGCTAAGAAAGAGGCAGGGGGGGAGATGTCTTGGCTTTTACTATTGATGTGAAGTCCTAAACTCATGTTTGCCTCACTGGGGCTCACACTTCATCACTCATAAAACATGACCATAGATAAAAGATGGGATATGCAAAAAAGGAATTGTGATTATAGCTGATCAAGAAATGAGATACCTTCCCACGCACTGAGTTTTCAGCAAAAAAAAATTCAAAACATTTTGGCCAACCCGAAGCTTTAAGACAGGACTATGACCTGAACCATGACAATCAAATTATAACACAGAATTCAGCTGCTGTTAAAGAAAATGAATAATTACGTAACCGTATATAGTGTTACACTGTAATGATACGCTTACAGAGAACTTTCCAAGCAGTCATTGTTCTCCTGCTCTTCAGGCTGGTGCAGGGAATCAGACCATGATGAACTTTTGACAGGACAGCGATGAGAACAGCTACGGTATGTCTCCAAAATGAGTAAATAGCAGCCAAGTCAGGAAATCAAGCCTCGTCATGTCAAGTATTCGGGCCAGACCCGAGAAAAGAAGCTCCAGGAGGTAGCCTGCAAGCCTGGGCCAGTTCAAGAAATTCACAGAACTTATTTTTGTCTCTTTAAAACCAAGCTGCCCTATATAAATGCTGAAGAGACAGGCTCTGAGAGTTTGGAGGCAGAAGTGAACCATGGGGTGGGATCTGAGGTAGATGCCTGCAATAGCTGACTCCAATATCATTTACGCAAAACTATCAAAACAGACTATTAGTAAATAATAACCAAACTTGTATGTTGAATTCATGTTTTACCAGAGTCCCATGTGAGCCCAGATTCAAATACCCATTGATATCTCCAGACCACCCCTGAGCTGATCGGGCCACCGGCTGTCACCATCAGAGAGGCACATCCTCATGTCAGGGCGCAGAGCAGTCTCACCGCAGACACCGTCTGCTTTTCTTTTTTAAAACATCCCAAGAAATCTTATTTCAAACATTCTGCCATCAGATCACCGGCATGCCATCTCCCAACATCCAAAAGACTTTTCTGGCAAGAGCTTGTACGGATGCCATTGCATTATTCATCCATCACGGGTATATGCAATTTTTCTACACACAATCATGGTTTTGGGTGACCTGCTTCCAATTAGACTCACTTCAATTTCAGAAAGCCTCAGAAATCACAACTAAATGTGTTATTTTCCTCACTGCAAGAAGTGCCAGGTTACCTGCCAGGAAGCAGAAGTGCTGAACAAACGAACCCCTGATACATTCATCCCACCGAGCTGAAGCAGCACAGCACACAGAGGGGAAGCACCACTGAAAAGCAAAAACTCAGCCATGAAAAATATTTGTAATGCCACATTTGTTGCAGCTTTCACCTTTTAAATTGGCAATGGAGGAAATAACGGCCTAGAACAATTGCAAACTTCTGTCGTTTTGAAATTTGCAGAGTCTTGTGCTCCAGACAAGATCTGGAGATGATAGTTTAGCTTCCAGATCAGGTCTGAAGGACCCAAACCTGTAGCTGGCGCTGGCAGAAGAGTTATGCATCCCAGAAGATGGAGATAGCCTGCTCACGGTGACGGCTGCTGACACGCACCCTGACACCGTTACACCTGGGCTGCGTTACACCTTCCTGCGCTGTTGCCCAAGTTGCTATCTATTCCCAAAGCCTTGCTAAAAATCAGGCCCGGTGGCTGACGAGGGGTTCGGTGAAAAATGGTTCCTAAATGTCACACCGGGGACAGGGATGGCATTATTAGAAGCAGACAACACACACTCAGAAAACTCTGCTTAATGGCACCAGGTAATGATGCTGAAAGATATCCCCCAGCTTCTTCCTAAAGAAGTAATTAAAACCAGAACACTACTTTTCACATTACGGATAACTGATGCAGACCTGCATATGAAATCAAGCCGCATTTTGCAATATTGAGCTCACAATGAGCTTTTAATAGGTCTCTCGATGCTCCTCTGCCTCGTGACAGCACGCTGGGGCTCTGCACCGAAAACAGCTCCTCGCCGCAGAGATGGGGCAGTCTCAGAGCAGCTGAGTGCCTTCTTCACCCCCAAAAGCAACAGAAACGGGGTCCTGGGGGTTGCTCCTGGGCCGGCCATCCCGTGCATCGTTCCTCCAGCACAAGCTCCCAACACAGGTTTGGTGGGAAGAGCAGGCAGTGGGAAAGAGGTAGGAAAACCAGACCTGCACCCCAAACCCTCTTACGCAAGAGGGATTTCAAAGGAAAACTCACACAAATGACAGGACCTACAAGCCAGACCGTGCTTGCAAGCCAGAGGGAGCAACCCACTGCAGACCAGAGCTTTCCTGGGTAATCGGGAAGAGACAAGCATCGCATCTACCATTACGGGCAGCAGCAGGAGCTGAACCAGATGCTGCGAGAGTCGAGAGAAGGGACCTGGGGTGCCTCTGCCAGCCAGCGTATGGAGGCTCCTTGTCCTTGGGGACGGAGAACGGACAGGCAGCCCTGCGGCCCCGGGAGTCGCTTGGGGCTTCTTCCTCTCCTTGGTATTAAATAATAAATGTTTTGTTGCATTTCAGTGTTGGGAAGAACCAAGGATGTGAACAGACAGTGTGAGCTGGAGAACAGGAAGGGCTTTTGTTTTTACCCATGGTTTAATTGAGGCTCATCAAGTTTTCTAGCTCCAGATTTCTTCTGCAGAAAATGAAGCTGAAACAGAGTGGCAAAAGCAGGAGCAGGGAGTACCACTGTCTGCAAGGTGACAGCCTGCCAAGAACGATTCTAACACGTGTGCAACGCACAGAAAATTGCTCTGGGTAAACAGGTTATTAAAAAAAAAAAATCTTAATGGAAGGAAAAATAAAAGGTTTTATAGCTTAACTGCTTTAGCGCTTGTGTTTCGGATCCAGGGACCAAGGCTAGACAGACACACGTGCAGACACACACCAGCCCCTGGAGCTCTCCGCTGAGCATCTGTGCCTGCAGGACGGCCAAACCAGACCCAGGGCTCTGTGTGCACATCCCCTGTAAAGATTAATTTCCATAACGCCTGCGAGATGAGAGGCAGGACATCCCCCAACAAGGAGCAGGAACTTTGGTAGCGTTGGCACACATCAGACTGATCCCAGCCTGAGTGGCTTGGGTTATACAAAGACCTCCGTCATCGCCAAAATGAGACGAGGTCAAAAAAAGAGACACCGGGAACAGTCAACGTGGATTTAGCAACAGCAAGCCTCGCTTACCCAACCCGATTGCTTTCTATAAAGAAACAAGAAGGTAGGCAGATGAGGCTGGAGCCGTGGATGTGACACACGACTTCCCTTCCCCACCGAGGGACCACGTGGGCTGACAGAGCTTCTGCTATCCCCTATGGCCTGTCTATCAGCCATGCCCAGGAGAAAAAAAGCTAACAAATCACCTATTTTAAAACGTAAAGGGGAAGTGGGGGTGGAAAGAGATAAGCCGGGATGAAACACCCTGAATGATAACTTTTTTCCCCCCATCAGTAACAGAAAATGTCAAATAAAGTTTCAAATTCTAAAAACCACAACTGGGTACTCAGAACTTCCCAGGCATCCCCCTGGGTCTTCAACAGACTTCAGTAGGTTTCAGAGTAGGCCCGAAAATCCTACTTGGCGTTTTCATAATGGCTCTGAATCCAGTTCTGTGTATCAGGAGAGGAAAACCCATCCACAAACACAGACATCAACACACATTTTTCTCACTACCTAAAGCGCTCGTACTGCCTTTTGTGATTTGCATTCAGGGTATCGGTTCCTCTCCTTTTCAACATTGCAAGGAAATTAATTAACTGAATAGTAACTGTAAGTATCACAAAGCTTGGGAGGCTGAGACAGGAAATCTGAAGGTTAACCATCATATTTAATGTATGCATGAGATAAAAATCAGAACGAACTTAGAGCAGGGGAAGGATGGGGAGGCCATTGGCATTACTGTGATGTTGGTTGTTTTGTTTTTTTAAGATTAAAGCCTACACTTTATCTTTGGGATTTCAATTAAGCATTTTTCTCCTTTCTGGAGAGAAGAGAGGGGTGAAATTCCTTACCATAGAATATCAAGCATCATTCCAAATCACTCTAGCATTGTAATGAAAGCCAGGTGAAAAGCAGAAGAAAAGCCATCACTCCTCAGTCCTGGCATTTTAACTAAAATAAACCCCCGTTCTGGAAAGGATGCTCTGCTCTGAGCCACAGCAGACACAGACCTGTCCTAACCAGCTCCACGTGCAGCTCCGCACATCGTGCCTCGCCGTGCGGTACGCAGGCACAATGCAGCAACTATCCTCTACCAGCAATACGGGAGCACGGTATCGCTGGGAAACAGTACGTGGCAGCTATTTTATCCACCCGGCTTCAACCCTGCCTGGCAGATACTTGAATATTTCATGAATCACTGTCCCAACAGTCTTGGACACTCAATGACGTCTATAGTTTTTTCCCCTTTTCCTTGAAAGAGCGGAAGGTTTGAAACCAAACTGCTCTGATCTACCTTAAAGCGAGGTAAGATTCCAGTCAATGGATAAAACAGATTTTTGCCTTTTTTGGAGAAAACCCAACCCCAAACAAGCAAACAAAACCCTCAACACATCCAGTGGACACAGCACAGAAGGACAAGCTGCAAAGTATCTATGCACTCAATTTAAACTCCCTGCCGCAGGAGCCAGGTCCCTGAAATGCATTAGAACACGTGGAACCCACAGCCCTTCTAATCCATATTTTGACCCATGCAACAAGCAGGGTTTCTCAGTTCCGACATCCTGGATATGTGGATAAAAATCAGCACGAGAGGTGCCAGCTGCTGTCCCACTCCCCGGCTGGGGACACCCCAGGACATGTCCCCAGCGTGCCTGGAGGAGTTATTAAAAGCAGACCTGCAGCCTCCCTCCCGAACGGGTGATTTTCTGGAGAATCAAACTGGTGCCGGGGATATCGGCTCTTCCTTAACCAGATTCAGGTTAAGAACAAAATAAGAAAATCCCCTTGCCTACAGTCCAGAGCTGCCATTCTTCTGTGGTCATCCCCCTCTCCTGCAACACATTACACAGAGCAGATATTTTTCCTAATTGCAGTGTCTATCTGAGCACCAGGGCAGGCTCAGTTTAGGATTTCCAGGTGGAGACCCAGAAAAACAAATGACAGTGCATGCATGCTTCAGGAAAGCGGAATTTGGACTTTTTCCTGGGAGAAAGAAAGGAGGGAGAAGGCAAGCGCCATGAAAGCCATCTTTTATTTTGTTTTAGTTTTACAGCTTGTCAATTATCCCAATTCACACCACAGGAAGAAAACATGCTACAAAAAAAAAAAAATCACTTTCCATTTCAAGCTATTTTTGCACAGTAGAATTTAATGAGAGACTCCAGCCAAAATTAACACTGTGCTGTAAAACTTCCCAACGTGTAAAAAGATTTGTTGCCACCATGAATTAAAGACCTCTTTCTGCAGCGAGTAGTGCCTAAAGTTTCAAGCATCACACTTTGGCAGTCACGGCACAGGCTCCAAACCTTTCTGGATTTGGGTGCATCGCCATCCGTGACCTTCACTTCAGGGAGAGGCTTAAGCTGAATTAAACGAAGGGGAGCTTCATTTCTGACCCAGTTTATTTTAAATCTCTCCCTGAGGAAGTGACTATTTTACTTTATCTGGAACATTTGTCCCTCCTTCCCAAGCTCAAGAGGCAAAATTTACTGCTACAGCAATTCAGTACAATCCCTCTTCTGCATGATGAAAACTGGCTACAGAAAATTAATCTACTGGCTACTTAATTTGTAAAGCTGCTTAAAAAGGTCAGCTCCCCAGCTCGTAAGAACCACCACCGAGAACAGATCCCAGCGATTACGGGAAATAAGGCTCTGGATATTTATATAAATTAATACTTGGGAGTATAACAAGATCAATAGGACCCTCTAATCTAATACCTACATCACGCTCTTCGCAGCTCATAACGCGTGCTTATCTATTACAGTAACATGCCAGGGGTGCACTCAAAGCTGGCACCTGAGGCTAGAGAGGGTTTTAGAAATCCTCCCAAAATCTCGTGTATGCTTTGACTAAATAGTTGCCAGCTTTGGCTTAGTATTTTTTAAGGCAAGTCCTCATTCCTGAGCCAGACTAACAGGGGCTAAACATGCACCAGCAGGGATATATTTTAGCCTACCAAAAATATGGAAGAACACTATTTTGTTGTTGTCTTGTGGTTTTTTGATTTTTTTTTTTAATGATGCTCTGTTAAATTATTTAATAGACAGTTTAGCGTGTATATGCAATCACAAACACCAACACTCTTGTGATTCTGCAGTTGTCCCCAATTTAGACTCGCTTAAGCAAGAAAACCAAACTGGAGCTTCTCACCATGAGACAATGAGAAAAGCCGGTTATTTCTGGGAGGTGACTTTTCCTCTCTCCATCCCCGCATTGACTTGGGTCTAGTCAAACGCAGGTATTTTCCTAGGACAAGCATTTCCCCTGGAAACAGAACTTAACGATGTATTTACCAGCCAGACACGAACAGTTACACCAGACAGCGTATATGAGCAAAGCTTACTCTCTTAATTGGAAAATCTAAAATAAACTCCGTATAACAGCGTAATTGCATTTGCAGAGCAGGGAGTGTTAGGGAAGGCTGCATTGCTTTTGCTGTGCTGGTCTAATTAATTTGGTACAACTTGAGCATGGAGATAAGGCCCCAGGGACGTGTTGGGCTGGACCATTAATGCTGTATTTCAGCAGAAGGGGTTAGGAGGGGAACTGGAAGCAACATCCGATCCCTTCCTCGGCTCAGCTGTTCAACTCCATCTCCTTCCAAAGCCACCCATTCCGCTTTAGTGGGTTGAAAATTATCTGGACGTGAAAGGACAATACCCAGAGCTTCTAATGGGAGACGATCAATACATTGAAATAGGCAGTGGCCCTAAAAAAAGCTCTCTGACCCGTAAATTAAAGTTACTTTATTGACAGGGTTAAGACAGTGTCAACATGCAGTTAAACACAGACTCTTCATTTCCCCTTTTTTTGGCAGCAACCCTGTCCTATTTTCCTAAGCACCACCCAATTTAAGCTAATTTTTACTACTTCAGCTGCATATATAACTGAAGAAAAGTGACCTTTCTTCTGCTTTAAATTAATCCTTCTCTTAGCAACTGCCTCCAACAACACATACACAGTGTAAAACGTATGGAGAATTTTTAAGCACAGAATTAAGGTGCAAGAACAAGCACACAGATTTTTGTCAGACTAACGTATACTCAGTTCTGTGCAGCCCGAAGTAGAAGTTATTAAAAACATTTGTTTAGAAGCCAGCACGATACTTTTAAAAAGTCATACAGCAAACATTAAGACAGGTCCGGCTCCTGTGAAAATGGCTATGGCACATATTAGGCTGAGCTGTTAGGAATAAATTGCTCCTCTGCATAACGCAATCGAGACTATACAAAGAAAAAAAATGAAGGCTATGTAGTCTTTTACAGGGCCATAAACACCAAGGGAAATAAAACATCTTTCTCTAAGGTGTAGCTTCCAATGCAAAAAGCTCTTATTCAAAACAGCGCTTCCTCAAGCTCCACAGAGGAAAGGCTTTCCAGCTGCTGAGTGCCTCTCAGGGAGGGGAGCATAAATAACATTTCATGTAAAGTCATCATGACCCATCACTTCTGGTTGCGTTCAAGAAGCAGACCAAGACTTTTTCTGGACCACACTCCACCACAAACAGTGTTCCCTCGCCAGGACTTGAGGAGTGACCAACATCTGTCTGACGGACATCTGGCAAGGGGCTCACATCCCAGAGAGGATACGAGAGCCAAGGCACTGCACAGCCTCCCTTGCTGCTGGATGAGTAACGCGGTCTTCCAGGGAACAAAGCCTTCCCACCTTCGGTTTTGTAACGTGACTCAAATGCACGGGTCGACCACCCCAAGTCAACCCTTGGTCGCTCTCCCCAGATATTCACGTGCCCGGATCCCGAATCCCTATGTCAAACTATTTGCATGCTACCAGCTAAGGCGCACAGACCGAGATCCTACGTACAGCTGACCCCCTTTGCGTGCCTGGCCTTGCGCACCCAAGGACGTACGCACGCTTCTGATGCGTTATTCCCCAGCTAGGCAGAGGGGATCAAAGAGATTTAATTGAGGTTTTAGTCCTCCTCCACTCCCAAATACAAACCTCTTCAATCCTAAGAAACTTTCTTCACTTGCCTTGAATAAACTAAGGAACATCAAATAAAAGTGATACAAATCCACCCACAATCTGAAAAGAAATGACAGCTCCAGTTTTTGGTTTCCAGCCATCTCAACTCCTCCTTGGTATCGAGCTTCTGGTCTAACTCAGACGCTCAACTTTTGAACTTTTGTCTCTCCTCCTCACCACAAAGAATGAGCTCTCAGCTGCCTCATACCCAGCCACAGAGTCTGGTCAACCACACATCCGTAGCCGTAGAAAAGGACTTCATCGTTCCACAATCGCCGGGATCGCATCCTCCTTCCCCATCGCCCACAGCCCACGTGATGCAGATATGGTGATGTGAGAGCTGAGAACAGTGCCGCTCGTGTTTAGCCGTGGGCAATGCAAGCTCCCAGGAAAACAGCAGTGCTTTCTTTGGTTAACATCCCCAAAAACTGAGCAGGACGGACAGTCACACAGCAGCTGTAAAATCCTGGTTTTACCTCGCACCACTTCATTCTTTAACGAGACTATTTCCTCCATAAGAAGCTCTAAGGTCCCACTCCAGGTCAGCATGCCCCATGGGCCAAACCAGCCCCAAATCTGCCCATAAACCCTTTGGAGGGCTGAGGAAACCAGCTCAGCTCTCTTCTAGCAGCCAGAACCTCCTCTTCAGCTGCCACCTCCGTTAGGTTGTGAGGTTTGGGAGCGACCACGCAACCAGCTCAGCTGGCAAGCCTGAAGAAGGGGCAGCATCCAGCCAAGGGATGCTACGGAGCAGATGCGGCAGCGGGGATGCCGCACAGCTCTGCCAGGCTTTCTGTAGCTGGAAAAGGATGCATGTCCTAAGCTTGGGGTTTTTGCTCACGTCAAAGTGTCAAAGCCTCCCCCCAGTCAACCTTCCACCACCAGCGAGACTTCCTAGGGCAGACCAGATGCAAGTCAGACATATGTCCTGCCTTGTCCTTGTGTAATGCTCCATGGCAGAGGGAAGCAAAGCATCGCCCCACGCTGGAGTGCGGAGGGATCCAGCACCACCCAAGCCCGAGCCCATCAGCCCCCGGAGCTCAGCAGAGCCAGGAGGAGGAAGAAGAGGAAGAGGAGAAGGATCACACGCTGCTGTCCACTTCCCTTCACATGGCCACACGCAAAAAGCATGGCTTCAGCTGGAGGGGTAACTATAAACCAAGCAATATGGTCCTTTTGGAAGAAAACAAATACTTGATTACAAAAATCACAGCCCAGCTGCCTCCCCCCCAGCACCAGAAAGGCAGAGGGGCAGCGACCCACTCTGCCCCATGGCTCTTTCAGTTATGAGATTTCAGTGCTCTGTACTCCCAAATTACCTGGATAGCCCGTTGCCCAGGATTAGGGCCTCTGTTTGCCAAGGACCTGGTACTAATTGGAGCTTGGACTTGGGCTTCCATGAGTTAATAAAAGGAATGCGAATAGTAACATCTAACTGGGTTTGGGACTTTTTGGGGCACTCATGTCCGCTGCTAAAGGAGACTGCTACAGAACCAGGGTCCGGGAGCAGCCCACAGCACACGCAGCCCTGCAGCAGTAACCGAGTGCTGTCCCTTTTTTTAATGGTTGCCTTAAACCCACAGAATTGCATTAGCAACACCTCATTTTTGCATGTTAGGTTTTTTTGGGTTTTTTTTTTGTAGCCACCCACAGAAAAGTTCTGCAAAAGTTTTTCCCAAAGAACAGCAGGAATAATGATGCCAAAACGCCCAGGGAGACCTCGGAGCCGCAGCAACGACACAACCCCCGGGCTGCCCAGCGGCTCCAGCTCCGTCAGTCCTCATTACCCTGCGATCTCCCAGAGCGCGGCTGCGAGGATGTCTGAGAGCCAAGGAGAACGGGGTGGGAAGTTGAGAAACTGAAACATATCTCCAGTCTAAGGGACACTGAAAATGTTAAAGCCCAAAGAAAGAAATGAGCCAGAAAGTGTTTCACCACTCTCACCCTTGCACGATACAGGGCTGCGGGGCGGGATGGCCGACCATCGCCAAAAGGCATTTTTTCCAATTTTTCAGTAAAACACTAAGTGGGTGGAGGGAGGAGAAGTTCCACGTTTATTCTTCAGTGCTCAAATACATGACAAAGCCTGGCTGCTAATGTGACAAAGACAAAACCAAGCAGTTATTAAGTTACCTTGAGCACAGAGACAAGTTAAATACCCCTTTTTGTCTCCAGTTTCCTCCTGTGCTCTGTCAGAGGGAGCTCCTCCTGCTCCTGCTCCTGCGCTACCAGAACCAGACTAATAACAGCCCTGCTCAGGTGAATAACAGGTTTCTATGGAGCGATAACACTACCTGATGCCTCATCTTTATTATACAGGATCTTCACACCATGACACTGTTATTAAGAAAGCTGTCTCAAAAAATTTCCAAATCATAGAAAAAAAAAAAAACCAAACCAAAACACTCAGAAAGGGGATTTGAGCAGTTCCTCCTTCCACATCTGCACGAGAGCGGTGCTCAGTGAAACATGGGCTTTTCTTCTCGTCCCCAGGACGAGAACATGGAGGTTTTGCATGTTCAAGAACATCCAGGTTTTGGTGGCTACGGGGGCAAAGTCCTTCCCTCTGCTCTGGCTCAGGAGGTTTAACACCCATGCAAATCCACAGCGTCGTCTTTGGCAAGTTCCTCTCTGCCCCCATGGAATTATGAGGCTGCTTTACACCTCTTGAAGTTTTACTCTTGCTCCTTTTATTTACACCCAGTTAAACCAGATGTTTAACTCTGCTTAAGATGATTTTTCTCCACACATATAAAAGACAATACTATTCACTTAGTCAGCTTTTGTTGGTGGAGCCCAAAGCTGAACATTGGTTGGTTTTCATTATTTTTTTTTTTTTTTATTATATTACAAGGAGGGGAATTCAGAATATCACCTACTCATTTGTCAGTAATCATTCTGCTTTATAAATTTTAAAACTTGGGTACTTCAAATTTGCTTTCAAATCTATGAGGCTTCAGAGAGCACTTGAATCGTGTTTTTATGCATTTCCCCAAAGTAATAAAAGCAACAGCTTCCACGCCTGTTTGTCTGTCTTCCCTTAAGGAAGAACTAAATTCTCTCGTCACAGGACCCCAGGAGCTGGGTCTTCCAGAAAAACACTAGGGAAGAAAAGTCCTAGTAATACTTAACAACACTGCCGATACTCGCTGGTAACTCAAAGCTGCAGGTCAGACACCTGCCCGGGAGAGACAGCGGCTGAGCAGGATCCTGATCCCGGGACTGATGCGGGATGGAGAGGATCCAGCAGAGGCGAACGCGCACGGGCAGTGTTGATGCAGACCTGTATCTCCTGGTGACCCCAGCGAGAGCCAAGTTGCAACAAAAAAACCCCACTTTATTAACAACCCCCAGATGCTCGGCAGGATGGGCTGAGGCGTCACAGCCAGTTTGGGTACCACGTACCCGCTGGTCTCGCCAGGGACCCCCTCCCCGCTTCACCCTGAGCATCCGCTGCCACTTCTCTTGGGCTCTGCATCTGCTCCGGCCGCGGCGGAGCTGCTGTTTCACAAAATACCCCCCTGCATTTCAAGCAGCTCCGAGCAGCACAGAGGCAGGGAGGGAAGAGCAGGGGTGATGCGCATCTGCTCGGTCTCCAGCCAGGTGAGCTCCTCTCCGGCTTTGCAGGTCCACCCAGGCTCGCATCCATCCTCTCCCTGATTTAATGCTGTGCGTTGAGCCGGACCTCGCCGACAAGCTCAGCGAGGCAGAGAGGCGCAAGCCAAACCACAGCCCTGCACAGAGGTAACAGCTTAAAAAACCAGGGCCAAGGCACCCGACACCATGAGAGCCCACTGTGAGAGAGACGCTTTGGCTCCGGATCCTGCACACAGAACATCCCCCATCCGGGAAAGCAGAGCTATTTCCAAGAGATATTAAATATTCACCCCCACACAGCGAGCCCAGCTCCACCCAGGCAATAGGACTCAGCTGGCAGATATAACCATGCCAGAGAAATGTTCAGAAAGAACCCAAAGCAGGCAGAAATACTCTTGGCTTTGGGTAAGGGCTGAAATGATAAAACAAAGGACACTTGAGTCTTAAATGTACATCAGAGTCCCATATCACAGCACCATCCTTTCCCATTGCAAAGGAACAGATTTTGCCCACGCTGCCAAAATCACCAGGAACTATGAAAATGCAATGAGGCTTCATCTTCCATCAATAAATTCGTTTTTTTCTATAGAGACTTTCACCCACCCTGGCAGCTGTATGCTAATTCCCCCTCAGCACTGCTTTATTATCACTTGGAACAGATGTTACAGCCGCTCCAAAATCTGGAGGTTACAAAAACTATTAACCTCATCTGGGCGCCAGGCTAAGGGTTTGTTGCGGGGTGTTCAGCACCGAGGGGAAGGGCTCAGCCCCATCCTTCTGCCGCAGCGGCCGGTGGTCCCCGGCAGCAGCACGGTCAGCAAGACGGAGCAGGTTTTGCTCTCACTGCAGCAAGAGACGGTCGCTTCTCCACTGCAGCACCCCAAACGATCAATAGCAAGGACAGGAGCGAAAACTCATTGATAAAAATACCCCCAAATGTTGTAGAAACAAAGATGGAGAGATCAAGGGAGAAGATGTGATTTCCAGGCTTGTTCCAAAAATTCAGGGAAATTAGCTACAAGGTCCCCATGGGTTTTAAAACCTTGGGCACAAATGTGGATACAATAGGCTTTTTTCTTTCTTTATTGAGGGGGTGTCTGTCTTTGTTGGGGGGTGTGTGCAAACAGAGTCATTTCAACCACAGATAAATCCAACTGCGAAAGGTTTAGCATTCCCCATGGAGTTGATTTCTCCAGTGCAGCCCAGTGTGGCTCCTGGAGTAATTAATGCCAGAATCTATTTATGACCTTTGAATAAATTGTTCTTTTCTGAAGAGAAAGCTGTTAAACACGTTAGCAAATATAATTAAGAGGGAAGGGGGGGAGGGGATGACAAAAATCTGGAATTAAATCTCTCTCTAATTAGAAATGCTTCTTGCAACAACCTGGCTACAAAACCCCACTCTCAAGCAGATACTGTAGTTTCATTAAAGCTTCCTCATTATCCTTCCCGAGATAACTGAGCTGCCAATACAAGGAAAATTTACTTCTAACCTTTGTCACCCCCTAAGAAAAAAAAAACATTTAAGTGTTCCTCCATGTGGGTAAAGCTTGGCGACGTGCACCTGAACACGCCGAGGCTGTAGAGCCTTCCAGCAAGGGATAAGCGAAACCGTACAGCCCCGCTCGCCTTTCCCAGCCAGGGCTGCTTTATCACGGCTGCATCGCTCCTCCTTCACCAGCCTCCCAGCCGCAGCCGCTGCTCGTGTTGCAAGGAACAGGTTTTGCTGCCGATAGCTCAGGACATTTGACCAAGTTTGCTGTATCTCAGGCTAAGTTCTCATCAGGGAGACCTGATTGCATCATGCAGAAAGACGCCAGGCAAAGCAGGTGGGAAGCGGCAGAGATTAAAGCTGGGAAGCCCCTTGAAAATGTCCTCATTCCATCAGCATGAACATCCCTACTCCTGGCCACCGGAGAAGCCAAAACTCAACCGATGTACAAGAAAGGGTTAAAGTTAGATAACAGATCTGCAATGCTATCCAGCACCCAGCCCTCATCACTGTTAACGTGAAAATGCAGAGGGCAGGATGACCCACATTTGGCAAGATCCTAGATTTTTTTTTTTTTAATTATTTCGGAAGGCCCGTCAAAAATTTCAGTTTTATGTACAAAATATTAGCGCTGAAGTAATACATTCTCCTGCATCTTCAGTTGGTTTCACAAACAAAAGATGACCTACGCAGCGAGATACTCGGTGAATCATCACGGTCACGGGGAGAAATGAGCAGGGGCAGGCGGTGCAGGGCTACCTCCCCGGGAATATCAGCTCCCAGCACAGACCAGTCCTGGGTGGACAGGGCAAGTCGGCAAACCTCAGCGCAACGCTCACATTTCACATTTTTGGCAACTTCGTGCCAAAAAAACACACCCTTTTGGAGGGAGCCTGAAGCTGGGCGAGCAGAACGCACGGCCAGCCTTCCTCCTGGGCTGCTCGCTGCCATCCTGGCCAGCTCCACGCTCCCAGTCCCTTGGCAATACGAAGTTCTTAAGTCCGTTTTGTTGCTTGAAAACTGACACAGTTTTGCTAAAACACACATGTCTGCCTGTGAGATCGCACGTCTCCGCAGGAGCGGACACCCCAGCTGGTCCTGCAAGCATCACCCGAGAGCTGGAAGCCACAGGCACCGTAATAACACTTAGTCCCCCAAAAATGAGAGCTCTGCGATCACCGTGGCCATCCTGCTCGAGACCTTGTAGGCGCTGCCCAACACCACTTAGTTTGGTTCCAGAGCACCAGTTACAAAGCCACGTTTCACTCTGCAGAGCAAGCATCCACTTACAGAAGAGGCATTGAAGGAAAGCCCTGCGTCCAGCTCGCCCTCCCCGAGGGCAGCGGGCTGAGCCCGGAGCCACGCTGTGCTGAGCAGCTGCTGCTCCAGCAGCAATTCCCAGAAAACAGCCCCAAACCCTGTAGCAGCATTAGAAAAAAAAATTTAAAATAATAATAGTAAGAAAAAAAAAGACGTAGAAGTTGATCTATAAAGGGAGACAAAAAAGCACAAAACTCTTCAAAGTAACATACGGGGTTTACTAGAAAAGTTTTTGGTTTATTTTCTGTTTAAAGTCACAATTCTCCCACTAACTAACATGAGACCTGTCTTTTTTTTTTTTTGTCTCCTCCCCTCTCTGAGGCTTACCAGTGACTTTCTTGGAAGATCACTTACACAAGAAAGTGCTTCCCATAAACGCAAAGGGTCTCGATACGCACACAAGTCTGCCCCGATGCTGTACACATTTCCTGTCCTGGGGACATGCCATTCAGCCTGGGATTCCCAGTGTTTAACACACTCTAGCTCTTCAAAAAAAAATATATAGTTTTATATAAATATATATACACACACCATTTTTTATATCTAGCTATCTCGTATTCTTGTTGCTTTTGCTGCAAATATGAACCCAACCTCTCGGAAACAGGGCTCCGCTTTAGGGAAAACCTGTATCCTTGCATGAACTCGGATGCTCCCACCCTAGCTGTGAACACCCCAAGTACCTGATAAACCCAAAGGAGCCAAACAAGCCTGTCCTAGAAAGCAAAACCAGTTTATACAGCACTTCTCCCTTCAGAGCAATCTGGGGGAAGGCGTGCTCAGCAAGGACACGCCGACGGGTCCTGCAGAAGGCACTGCCATGGGGTTTTCCTGCAGGGACACTGGAGTTGTCCCATCCGCAGGTCTCGTGCTGCACCAGCTTCGTGGCAGAGCACGGGGGACACCGAGCTCCTGGCTTGGGCATACTTTTTTTTTTTTTCCATGCGGCTGAATACTTTCGTCATGCACATGAGTTCAGCGGATTTCACAGATAATTCTGTGTTTGCAGCAGTAAACACAAATCACTTCTCCTGCTCCTCCCCTTCTTGATCTACAAGCCTCCTCTGTTCCCTCCTCAGCCCCTTTCAAATACCAGATGTTCCATTTAGCTGTAAACCACTATAAAACACAACAAAAGATATGAATGCTATAAAAGGGCCAATTTACTCCCCCTTCCATCAGTATTAAAGCGTATGCTTGAAGAGAAAGAGCGAATTTCCTCTATGGGAACCTTTTAACCTTCCCCCTCTCCCGCTTTATCAAACCCCGCTCGTTTGCAGGCAGAGCTAAGGGCCCTGGTGCAGGCAAATGCAGGCAGCTGCCCCACGCCGCGGTCCCCGACGGAGTTTCGGGACCCTTCGGGACACGGCACGATGCTCGCTGCCAAATGGAGGACCGCACGCCCCAGAGAGGCGCGAATCCCTCCCGACCTCGCCACCGCCGTTCTTATCGCATCCAAAGGCAGCCGTCAGCATCGCCCTTTGCCGAACCAGGGTTCGCCACCCGGTCAGCTGTCAGGAGAGAGCAAAGAGCCGATGCAGCTCCCGAGAAGGGTGTGCAGGGTGCTGTGCAAGATGGGAGATGCTCCCCAGCTCCAACAAGCCTGGCAAATTCAATCCCGAGAAGCCAAGCGGCATCCCAGCAAATAAAAGCCGATTTACAACTGGGTCAATGCTACAGAGTCCACCGCCAGGGGAGTTCGTTAGATCACACCATCGAGGAGCCGAACGAGCAAAGCGAGTCAGGATATGACTCAGGCTGGTGGCTTTCCAAGGAGGCGAAGGAGGACCTTCCAGCTGAATCCTTGCTGTCCAGACGGGCAGGCCCACGGGTTACAAAACAAGAAAAACAGATTTCACATTACCTCTTGCTACCCAAGCAACGGCGCGTCGGGCAGAAGAGAGACAATGGGCAGGCGGCATCCTTTGTCCTTTGGTCTGTGATGGGAAGGGCTTGCAGTCCTCACGTCTAGGTTGAAACAACTGTTTTGGGGACTTCAGAAGAAAAGGGCTCTTAAAACTAGAAAACTTCCAAAACTTGTTCTGCAGGACTTGTTAGACAGGCTGGGAAATTCAATGGCCAACAAACTACTACTCTTCAGTGACTTCTCCAGAGGATAACTGATTTTTTTTCAGAGCAGCAGGGCTTTGAACCCACATGCAGACCTGACCCATCTGCACCCGTATTTTTTCCAATTCTTTCTATGGTAGAGTTCTTCTGGCTTTTGCTAGAGCAAGAACACCCTCTGACCCAAAAGGAGAGGACTCGGATGGTCCAATTACCTGTTACAGACGTAGCCCTGTGAAAACCTTTCAGGTTAGGACATCTTAGCTAAACCTTACCATTAACACAGACTGGACTCAACAGGGCTGAACTAGTCCAGACGCAGTAACAGCACAAACCACCCATGTACAGAGAAGCAGCAGATCACAATCACAGGGCTCAGCAGTTGCAAGGTCACTGATAAACCCAAGGTATAAAAGACCGGGACAGTAGGTGCTCAAGCAGCCTGGTGTTGTTATACACGAAACTAGGTACTTTGCTCGCTGGTTTGGCCAACCTCCACCTGCCTTGAACTGCAGCCAAGCAGGAAAACCCCAGCCCTGCCTGTCCCTCCGCTGCAAACACGGGAGGATCCGAGCCATCACGGAGGGTGGAGGGCAAGGAGTGGTTGAATTCGAGTTGTATCGTCAGATGAAGCACAGCCCTGAGCTGCAACCAAAGAAAACATAAGGGGCGGGGGGGGGGAAGTCAATTTTATTAGAAACAGACCTTTTTCCAGGCTGCTTCTTGAAGGGGAGATACGACACTGGGAAAAGTCATTTCATTAACGCCGAGTTGGAAGTTGTGAAATGCAGAACGTAATTAAGAGTTGCCCTGAAAAAGAAGGTCCTTCACCCTCCTTATAAAAGGAGCATCGGAGGGCACACAGCTTCGAATAAGCACGATGCGTCGCGGGGGTGGCAGGTGAACCCAGGAGGCTGCTGTACTGTAACACACGAGTCACCCCAAGGACGTGCCCGAATTAGAGCCCTCGGGCTAATACCGGCAGGAGAGCTGGGGGTGACTCCCTGCAGGCTGGCAGCAGGGACAAGACCAGGCTTTGCCGGGGGCCAGCACTCTCCAAAGCGGCACCGGTGAGCCCCAGGGGTCCTGGGATGCTGCACGGACAGCTGGACAGACAGATGGACTCGGCATTAACACCAGAGTGGGTCACCCTGATGGGGCACCGAGTAAGTCCTTGGGTGGGATCAAAGATCTGGGAAGCTGTGCTGACTGCTGGGAGAGCAGCTACAGGGACCATTTAAGATTGCTCAGAGTCCAAGGGATCCAGCTGATGTCAAGGGTAGTGTGAGGAAGGGGAGGAAAGGAAAAGAAAGAAAAAAAAAGCTGCTGCGCAGCTCAAAGAAGGTGGATCCATGCTTTTAAAATCAAAGCAGAGACAGTCTTCACTTCCCAAAGGTGTTGCCAAGCTCACTGTACTTACCCCCCTCCACCATCCCTCCACATTAATCCTCTCCATCCCAACGCGCACACCTTGGATGTGCTGTGAGCCCTCCACCCCCTCAATTACACTGCGCCCAAAGTCAAGGGGATCCTGGTGCTCCCACCCCAGCTCTGCCCAGAGCACCCCGGCAGCCCCAGTCCAGGCTGCTGGGACATGTGGGATGAGCATATTTGAGAGACTACTAAACACAGGCTTAGGGGAGAGTCAAATGGAGAAGGGAAAAAGCTCAAACACTGGGAAAAAAGGTTTGTCTCTTTAAGAGGGGACAAAGAAGCGGATCAAAAATTTGCCCTCGGGTCAGTCTGAAGCAACATTTCTGTCAGTGCCAAAACCCAGGTCCCTTCTGGCTCCAGATGAGCTGAAAAAAGCAAAAGGTCCACAGCACCGGCCAGGGGCTCCCACACCCACAAGCCACGACACAGGGTGATGGATCAGCACCATCTCACTGGGCACAAGCGAGATGAACCCTTCAATATAACCACATCCTCAGCACACATCTTGCTTGAGCTAGCCTAAATTTCTGCAGCCCTAATTCCTCACCCAACTGCCTCACTCAAACACAGCCCACAGGAGTTAAGCACCCCAAGGGCCATTGCCAAAACATTGCCTGTTTCTCCCTGAAGGGACCCAGCAACAAGGTACCCCATTTTCTTGCTGGTATACCCAGCACGAAGGATCGCCACCAAGAAGGATGGACAAGCCAAGCATTTTTTTTACAGCTCATCAACATGCCGTTGAGATAGAAGGCAGCTTCCAAGACTGGTCCCAACTTGAAAAGCGACCAAATTGACTGCTTTTTTGGCTTTGTGTTTTTAAAGGCATCTATTCATTCAAGAGTCCATTCCTGCTAGGTATTTAATGCAGGTATTTAACTCTCATCAATCATTCAAGGGCGGAAAAAAAAAAAGTTTTCACTGCTTTTCATGCTTCTTGGCACAGCCAGCAGGATCCATCTAACACTTTCCGCCTTCTTCTGCCCCAACAGAATACATATGAGCCTTCAGCTGCAGGTTCAGTTGTATCTTGCAACCTCGCCAAACAGCTAAAAAGAGGGTACTACCTCTAGCTAACACAAAGTTTTAGGGTGCTATTTGACATGCAGGAGGCATGAAGGGGAGCTGGGAAGAAAGACTGCAATCGGTTCCTATTTGCAAGGAGCTCACGAGTCCGGCCGTACAAGACAGAGCACCTTTTTTCCCTTTGTAAAGCTCAGCACATCTGAACGGGAAGTCACTGAGACACAGTAAACAGTGATATGTAATGAGGCCATTTTTTATAGCCTTTTTTGGAACAGAACTCAATTTCAAGAAGCAGAGAGTAAATAAAAAGCCAGAGGACCTGAGCAGGGTAAATCGGCGAGTAGCTATACAGACCTTGCTCAAACAACGCACCTACCCAGTCAGCTCTGATAATACTGAATTATATTTAACTACTGTCATGACATATGGAAGTAATTACAAGCATTGTAGCTATAAAGCCTTCAAGTGGCACGTTAAAAATCCCAAAGCCTTGTGAATAATTACGGGTACCAAATACGCCAACATGCCTTCATCTCCCATGTACCTGGGGGAAGCAGTCGCTACAAACCACCTGCTCCCAGTTGTCATGGCAAATGAGTGCCTCCATCATCAATAAACGGGACTTTGATACCAAATTATTGCCATCCTGCAGAAAAAAACAACAGCCGTGAAGCCATCTGACAGTTCAGTCAGGTGTAGGGCGTTACACCCATCAATCGTGGGAAGTCAGTTGTCTGCGTGGTTCCTTAATAAGAGCAAAACAGAGCGGTGGGCAGCCAAGTCATCACGCCAATTATGTTTGCTGTGTCTCATCAGTCTCAAGAGCCCTAATAAAACCTCCAGGCGCTGCAGACCGAGATGGATTATCTCTAGAGAGATGTCAATACGTTTCAAAATAAGAATCCTTAATGAGCTGACCATTACCGCTAACTTAAAAGTCTGTGCACACACAAATACACGCATTAAATACACGGCTGCTTCATTTCAAGTATCCGGGAGATTTTGAAGCAGGGAAAAAAAAAAGATATTTAGCAGTGTCCAGGCCAACCTTAACGGAAGGGTGGATGCAACACAATATCAATGGGAGTCTTCATGTTAAAACAAATCACACGATCAAGCTCTAGAAGTGCACAACTGCTCTGGTGTAGGTACCAATTTCCATCTGCTTTAATATACGGAGGAACGTCAACACTGCAGCACATAACACTGCAACAGCATGCTCAGACACCCAGGACAGGGGCAATGGGAAGGTAGGGCAGGACTTCGGGGGTTATTGCTTTTTTCTTAGTTGTTCTCCCTTGAAGGAGCCCACATTTCCTTCAGCTGCAGAGATTTAGGAGCAGAAGCGCTCCCGGAACGGGGCTGGAGGGCAGAGTGTGGGCTGAGACCCCTCGGACACACTGGGCGATGGTGTCAGCCCCCGCGGCACCCTGCTTACTCGCTTTCCCTCGCTGTTTCTCAGGCACCTGCGATACGAACACTTTGCCGAGAGGCGTACGTGTCCATGGAGCCCTCCACGGCATCACCACAAGTGCCAAGAGGTTGAACCAGGTCTGCTAGACACCAGGGGAATTAACCCGGGGTGCTGGCAAGCCACCAGAGAAAGGACAGTGACCTGGCACACTGTGAGCAGCTCCCAGCTCTTCCAGTCTTCCATCTTCAAGGATAATTCCTGATCAATCCCTCGCCTGCAAAAGGTGTCCGGCACAGCTGATCCAGCCCCCATGAGGTCTCTGCCCAGAGACCTGCCTGCCCAAAGCACATTGCCCGAGTGGGGAGCAGCTGGCAGCACAGCTCAACCGCGCTTCCCTACCAACTTCGGTCCACATCCAAGTCCCTGTCGGGAAGTGTTAATTTTATCTAAGGCAAATGCAAAAAAAATTTAAAAAAAAAAATTAAAAACCCCCAAACCAAAACCCACACTGCCAAACATCACACTTGCCCAAATGTGCAATTTTTTTATTGCACATATTTTTTATGCTTCACCATGCTGAAACACAAGTGAAGAGTCATTTAATTTGTATTTGACCGCAGACTTAACAAAATTACAAATCAAACCTAATTATCGATGAAGATCCAAAGCCCCGAGATCTCCATCTTACTCACAAAAGGAGCTTCGGATGCGAGAGCAGCTGTATCACACAGTGCCAGAGGACTGGAAACTAGTGCCAGCTACAGGGGAACAGGGAGAGAAGCGGGGTTCTGGAGATGGCTCCACGCAGGGATGGGGGAGAAATGTTGTACTGAGAGCTGTGCACAAGGGACAGGGATTGCAAGCCCGAGAGGTGCTACATCTGCTCCCATTTGCAAATAAAGATGTCCTTTACATCACACTTCCACAGCTGGCTGGCAAACCGGCTTGAATTACACCCCCCAAAAGCCAATGATGGTAATAGACATAATGATCAATAAGTACTGAGGGCAAGGACACTCATCCCGCTTCCCACCTCTCCAGAAACAGCCTCTACAGCAAAAGCAATTAGCAGAAATGAAGTTTTACTCCAGGCTCATCAAAACTGCCCTCGCATCCACCGACTCTCAGAAGAGAACTGGGTTTTAAGACTTTTTTTCCTGTTTATTTTGTTAGTCTCTGTGGAGGTTCAGTAGCTTTGGGTCATCCCATCCTGCCAGGCACCACCGAGCACTGGGTCTCTGGAACTGAGCATGAAAATAAAGCAAACTTGAGATTGCAACCGAATGAGGTGATTTTACTCATTTACTTATTTAAACATCAAGTAGTAAACTACTGCTGTGTGGCCAGCCTGGCCATTTCACCAGCCTGGTTCCCTGCTGAACAAGCACGGGAAGGTTTTAGGAGGACAGGGACACCAGTTCATCTCTCCACAGCGAGGGAGCACAAGTCCCTGCAGCCTCACCCACGGCTGGCCTCACTGTGCTGCGAACAGGACTCGACATTCTAACCTCACCACACAGCACACCTTCACGGCTGCAAGGAAAAACAAATCAGGATGGAAGGGGATTAAAAAAAAAAAACCACGAACAAACAGACAACAGTGTCTGGATCTTAAAGCATTTCTTTGCAAAGAGATGTGATTTCACCTCTGGCCTTCGAAACGATGCTCACCTTGGGCAAAAATCTGTTTCTCATTACACACCTGCACAACCCCATTTAATTCACTGGGAAAGGTGGATGACAGAATACTACTGGGTGTTTCAAGTCTAGCACAAGTGTCTTATCCCCTGGCATTTTGACTGATTAATAATAAAAAAAAAAATAAAAAAAATCTCTGTAGTAAGGCAGACAGCTGGTTAGCCAGCCCAGCCGGTCAGGCAAAATGCACATTTATCATCCAAAAGAACCTCTGAAGTTTCCAGGCACACTCTGTCTCGCACATCCCTACGCCCGTGTCTGAACGCATCCCAGCTGTGTGACAAAGATGGGTTCCTATGCTCTTCTGAAATTTGGCCCAGAGACTCTAAACTGCTCACAGATAGCTGCAGCGAGGCTGAGGCCCTGCAGGGACGTTTTTCCCCGTCCTGGCTGGGCTCAGACCCCTTCCTCTCCCCCTCCTGGGTTACCAGTGCTGCGGATACACGGACGGTAAAGAGCAGCCAGATGCCTCCTGTCTTTAGCTACCCTAAATTCAGAGATTCCCCAATTCAGGAATTGCCAGAGAAACACCAAATACCTAAGAGCAAGTATAAAGACTCAAATCCAGATGGATTTGGGGCTCATCCTGACCGAGGACAAGCATCAGCTGAGCCTCGCCGTAGCATCCACTGCCACGCCAGGCGACGGCTCTGCGCGTCCCCGTGGGCTCAGCTTTGGGCAGGCTGTGCCGGTCGGCTCCGACAACCCGGTCCTGGCAGAGGTGACCACGAAAGTCATCCCATTCACCAGTTCCCTTCATGCTCCTCCTCCAGCCAGGAAAGCAGCCAGGTGGGGAAGGCAGAAAGGAATTTAATTATGGACAGCTGGGCTGTAAACTCTCACCTCCAACAAGCAACACCTGCCTCAGCAAGGGTAGCAAGAACCTCCTTTCCAAACTACCGCTGGATCTTCCCTACACCACAGCTACTATTCTTAATTCCCCACAGGGCAAGTATTGAATGGAAATCAGGTTTGTAGGGCTATAATATTTCCTTAAAAGAAAAAAAAACCCAAAAGCATAGTATGCCATTCTCAGCACGTTCTAAGAAAGCACCAGTCCCCGCACATTTACAGCTCCAGCGCGACAGTTTATATTTGGAAACGTCAGTTTGTACGGAAGACAGTTTGTATCAGTTTATAGCTTGGAAAGCTAAGAGGAAATCTCACAGCATTGTTCCGCCCTGGGAAGAGGCATCAGGACGCGTCGTGATTTACTCTGCGCCAGCAGGTCTCTCGCGCCGATGCGAGAGCTGACATGGGGCTGGCGTTCACCGAATGGTCGGGGCTTCCCACCCCGGTGCTTGGCAGGATCAAGGTCTCCGACTCGAAGCGAGCAGCGACATCCTCACCTTCCCACGCAGGCAGCAAAACGCATTTTGCTCCCCAAAGCGCGGCTCCAAGTTTCGGGCCTGAAGGGCTCAACCTGTCCTCAACCGCAGCAGCCCCCCCCAGCACGCAGGGTGACGTCTCGCTGGGTGAGGAGGCTGAACGGACAAAACCCACCATCGCCCTGGAACAAAACTCTGGTGGAAGAAGGGAAAGGCACTTGCCGGACAAGCAGCGTGCTTGCACAGCATATAGCCAGAACTCACGTTAACGTTATTTATCTTTGAATGATTCAGTAAAGTTCAACAGAGTCTCACATGCCCTCGCTACCAGGAAATTTCCCTTCCCTTCTACCAATAAAACCTGTTGTTGCTCAAAAATAAGAGCGAGCAGTTCACTGTCCACTTGTCAACACAGGGGCTGCCGGGTCGGGAGGACAAAGCCCCCCCTTTCATTTGTTTCTAATTGATTTCACTTCCCAATTCCCATGCAAATACCACGCGGCACAGCTTACAAAAACATAAGCAGAGTATTTAAACCCCAAAACAACCAGAGCTGAATTTTTTTTTTTTCCGTTGTTTAACCCTCTTTCCACCAACACAACCAAAAACCTCAAACACTTCCAAGGAGGGGAAACACTAAAGCTTTAAAGTTCCCAGACCTGAAAGCCAGGATAAGAACAGTGCAGGAGGAGGGAGCCGGAGCCCAGCTGGGCTCTCTGAACCGAGAGCCGAACGACCCACCGGCCCGGGGCAGCTGCGGCTCAGCCGGGGCTGCGGCACCGGGAGCCCCGGGGCGGGCGGGGGGGGGGCGGACAGACGGACGGACGGACAGACAGACGGGAACCGCATGGCCGCGCTCCCTGCCCGGCCGGGCTTGGGACAGGCTTGCAGAGCACCAGGTTGGGGTTTTTTGGGGTGGGGTTTGGTTTTGGTTTTTTTTTTGCTTATTTTGCTTTTCATCTTCCCGGCCAAAGTTTTATCAAGGCCAGTACCTCCCCCCCTCCCGCTCCCCCAGCACATCAAAGCCGAACAACCTCGTTAAAACCCCCGAAGTAATCCACCCCACCACCTCCTCTTCGCCTTATTATTTGCTTTTGTTTCGCGATGACTGTAAACAGAAAGCGGGGGAGGGGGGGGGAATATTTCCCCTTTTTCCTGGGCTGTTTATTCTCCACCCCGGAGCCCTTTTCCCCCCGCAGCCACCGATCCCACCGGGACAGAAACCCGGGAATTAAAGCCCCGGGTGGCGGGGGGGGGGTAAGCAGACAGTCTCCCACCACCCCCCCATCCACACATCCCACCAAGTTTCCCCAGAGCAACACCCGCATGCAGGGAAAGGCGTGCTGGGGGGGGGGGGTCCCGTGCTTATGGGGGTCCCCCAACGCCCCCCCCCATCCCCTCCCTCCCTACCTGGGACATCTGAGGCCTGAAGTTGATGTCCTTGAGGTCGATGGAGCCGGGGGAGAGGTTGTGGAGCAGCTGGCAGAGCAGGACCCCATCCCTTAACGCCTGCGCCAGGTCGAAGACCACCGCCGAGGGCCAGACCACCCGGTGGTTGGGGGGCAAAACTTTACAGTCGATGAGCCAGCGGCCGCACTGCCGCCACTCCTCCATGGCCGCCGCCCCGCTCACACACCCGCCCTTCTTCTTCTTCTTCTTCTTCTCCTTCTTCTTCCTCCTCCTCCTCCTCCTCGCCGCTCAGGGGCAGCGGGCGGCAGCTTCGCTCCGCGGTCCCGGGCTACCGCCCCGCTCCATCGCCGCCCGCCGCCCGGGGAAGCATCGCTCCGCGCCGGGGCTTCTGCGGAGGACGAGGAGGAGGAGGAGGAAGAAGGAGGAGGAGGAAGGGGGGCGGTGCGGAGTTTTCCGGCGGAGGGCTGCCCCTGCCCCCGCTGCGGCCCCACCGCCTCGGCCGGGGTTAGGCGCGCCGCATCCTCCCGGGAACAAAGCGGGGATGGCGGGGGGGGGGAAGAAAAAACGAAGGAACGACCAAACGACCGAAGGGGGCACGGCAGGGCCAGCCCCGCCCCCCCCCAAACTTCGTCCCCCTGCCCCGAGGAAACTTGCTGCCGAGGGGGCCCCCACCTGCGCTGCTGGGGATGCTGCTGCTGCTGCTGGTGTGAGTTGGGGGGGGTGGATGTGTGTGTCCCCCCCCCTTCTCCACCGCCCCGGGCAGGCGGGAGGAGCTCCCGGTCCGCCCCCGGTCCGCCCCCGCCGCCCCTTTGTCTGCGGGAGCCCGGGCTCCGCGGCTGGGAGCAGGGGGGGAGCTCCACGCCGCCTTGGCTCTTTTCCCAATTTATTTTTTTCTCCCTCCCCCCCAAATCCTTTTTTTTAATATCCTCTCCCTCCCGCTGCTGCTGTTCCTTCGCTCCCTGTTCCGGGGATAAACCGCACCGAGCCCCGGTGCTGCTTTTCTCTCCCTTCGGGGAGGTTGAGCTGCCATCCCAGCCCCGGGGGACACACACACCCCCCGTGTCCCGTTCTTCCCAGCACGGTCCCAGCTCGCCCCCGGAGCGGGGAGGACCCGACCGTCCGTGTGCCCTCACCCACAAGAGCGTGCTTTGTCTGGCCGTGGGCTCCCACTCTTCTTCTCGTGTTTGGGTTGCAAATACTGCAGGGGAGCTGGTTTAACCCAAACAAGCTATCGTATTCCTTGACTTTCAAACATGAAGACAACTCCTATAATTAATTACCAGTGTATTTATTAAAAACCTCAACTCTCAGCCATTAACTGCTTGGCAGCAAACTCTTGAAAAATCTCTAATTTTCACCAGTGGCTTCCATCCAAATCAGCGCAGTTTAGAACAGCCTCTTTTCAAAAATCTGTTCTGAGTTTTCTTCCGAGAGCCTCTCCCCAGAGTTTGTCCATTAATTTCCAGCCTGGCCTTCCAGATAGCCAAAACCGGAAGCCGAGACTGGGACGAAGGGAAGCTATTAACCTGGATGTCAAACAAATGCAACGCTAATCTCTTCCAAATGTAGCCAAGTGGAGATAAAGAAGAAAGAGCGACTCTACTGGCATGATCCTTCATTTTCAGGGTAGGAAGGAGGATCCCTCCGAAGAGTGAAAAACAATTGTTTAATATTCCAAGGAAAGTTTGGTAGGCTGTTTGTTTGTTGGTTGTTTTTTTTCAAGAAGGCACTTCTTTCAGCCTGGTGTGCTGGCAATTAATCTGCTTTGGGTCCGGCTCTGTGCAATGCCCGCTGCCCCCCTGGCAGAGCAGGTAAGTGCAGTATAATCCGAGAGGGAGCAGCATCCCTATGCCCCAGTCTCACCATCAGAGCTACACCCTGCCCTGGGCGTCTTCAGGAGCACGCTGATTTCAGTCCGAAGCTCCTGCGGAGGTGATTCCTCTAAATAACTTTCTCATTCTTTTAGTTCTTCCTGAGGCTTTTCTTTCTGGTCTCCCGCTAGGTCTCCAGCAGCACCCACTGGGCAGGAATCACAAGGCTACTGAAAGGAGTGGAGTCCTGCCAGGGATAATTTTGGTTGACTCTGTACTACTCTGCCTTGTGAGGTCAGGTCTGTAGGCAGAGGACAACAGAAGAGTTTATTATATGTGTATAATTAAAGCTGCTAGCTACAGCCTGGCTTTTTTACGGCATAATAAAAAGCGTACTTGCCCCTGGACACTTAGGAACAATCGCTGCATCTGCAAAGCCAGCCTCTGTGTGGGAGGTGTTGAAGCAAGTACGCTTCTCACCTACCTCTGCAACAATCACATCGGCTGATGGCAGAGGTATTTTTGATAGCAGAAAAAAAGAAAAAAACCCAACCTGTGAGGAAAGGCTCAGTGAAGAGCATGTATCCAGCACACACACTAGCGAGCTGTGAGTTGCAGATTATACAAATGTCCTGGAAACAGGAGAGGCTACATGGAGAGGACCTAGACGCTGCTTTCAGGATGTACCTAAAGCTAAAAGGGAGCTTGCATAAATTAAAGAGGTTGAGTGTTGTGCTAGAGCTGGTAATTCCCCCTCGTGCCCCTTGGCACTGCTGGGAAGGACAGCCAGGGAAGGACAACCAGCCAGGGAAGGACAGACAGACAGCCAGACAGGGCCGAGGCTGCTGACCCACACGCAGAGGCTGACACTACCCTCTGCTGGGGACCGAGCATGGAGCTTCTCCTCTCCGCTGACGGGCTTCACCGTATGTGCTTTTATTGCATGAGAGAAGCCTGAGAGGTGACTGAATGCACTAGAAAGGTAATAACAGAAGGAACGTCGTGCTTTTTCAACCCAAAATGTCTCAGTAACTAGATAAAAAGAGACTGGCAGGCAGCTATTGCCAGGGGGCAGCAGGCAGCCACCGCAGCCGGGTCCCATTGCAGAGGGGTGTGAGGGGGGACATGGCTGGTGAAGCAGCGGCTGTTTGGGAACGTAACCGGGCTGCTTGGGAACATCACAGTCTAGCATGGAATAGGCAAAACTAGTCATGGAAGGAAGGAAAGAAGGAAACTTAAAGGCACAAACATGTGCAAGGAGATTGTACCTTACTAATCAATCAAAACATACCTGGGAAATGACCACATTTCACAGTAAAGTGTATTTTCTGTAATGTTTGGTATTGCTCCTGGAAGACGAGCTGACTCCCTGGTCAGCACAGGCAGAGAAGCAGCCGCCACGCTACCTCTTAGGAGCAGCCATCTGAAAATATCCCTATAAATACAAGGGCCATAGCACCAAGAAATCCCCATTTCCAAATCAGCCAGTGTCTATGGATTGCCATTGCCACCTTCTGGATTAGACCAAGCGTGCACCAGCCTGTCCCAAACCCGCTGCTGGCTGCCAGCAGCCCAGTGGACATCTGTCTCCAGCTGGAGCCAACGTCCCCAGAGCAGGAGCCGTCACGGCTGCTGTCACGGCAGAACTCGGGCACCACCGGCAGCTGTCAGCAGTTACCCGGGCAGCCTACGTGCCATTTACATCACGCCCTTAGATTTTGTGATCTCCCTTCACCAACTATTTTAGGAAACCTGTGCAAGTCACAACTCAGCAAACACACTGCTCAGCAGCAGCTCTCACTCAATCATCAGTGAGGGACAGATCACACAGCTATTGAAGTGCTGCTGCATTAAACTACTAACTTTCACTAGGTACAGACAGTAATTCTCTGTCTGGCTCATCTACTGCTGTAAACACCTGATCTACCTGCCCAGACAACTTGTACCCTAGAACAGTCATTGCAATTATCCTCCTGGTAACGGCCCTGCACTCCTGCCAGGAGAGCTCACGTCTTCTCCCGTGCCGTCGCCTCCCAGAGCAGGCAATGGAGGT